>NC_049911.1:4041874-4378541 GCF_001411555.2 Juglans regia | reverse complement strand
AGTAGGGTCTCCCTGCATTCATAAGTATTGTATATTCTAATTTATGACCCATTTGTAATCAATGGATGAACTTAGGAATCTCCTTGAATTCTTTGTTTCTATGGGAAATAGCTATAGATTTTAATGAACTAATTCTCCATGACTTTCTTGTATCTGTTTCTATTTCTTAAAATGGTGCTTTCTTTTGTATACGTCCTGTGTACTTGGATACGCATATTATTATTATTAATAAAAATTAACTTTACCTATAAAAAGATTTATGAACCATTTGTTATGCTCAAAACATTCAAGATATTAAATGAGGAGTTTCAATAAATGGGCATTACTCATCTCTTTAAATAACTTTGTAGGCTTATTGCGGAATTAACTTTATATTCTAACCTAGTTACTAACAGTCAATTATACTTTTCTCCTTGTGAATTAAGAACATATGATATTTGAAACTATCGTTATCTGTTCACAGGAATGATAGGATTCTCTCATAAATTCATATCACAGAGGTAATAAATGGAAAGAAATGGGGGTGGCCGGCCAGAAATGAGAAATAAATAGGTGAGTGTTGGTTAAGGCATCAAAGCTCTATAAATCCAGTGTTCCTCAGAATATCTCAAGACCCATTGCTCTTCAAGTACTTCTGCAGAGTACAAGAATGATGAACATGGGCTGGAAAAAGACTCAGAAGAAGATGACGCAAGGAGCAAATGCTCCGTTAGTTTCTTTCTCAAAAAGACGATCTGGCCTCTTCAAGAAGGCCAGTGAACTTTGTACCTTACGTGTGGTTGAGACTGCCAATATCATTTTCTCTCCTGGTGGGAAGGTGTTCTCCTCTGGTCATCCCTCTGCTGAGGATGTTATAAACATGCTTGGCCACCGTGGGAAGCCAGATGCTGCTACACTTCTGGAAGCGGAGGCTCACCAAGAGAGAGTCCGTCGTGACCTGAAGAAGCAGTATTCTGATCTGCTTAGGCAATTGGAAGCTGAAAAGAAACGAGGGGAGAAACTAGAGCAGATGAGGATGGAATACCAGGGATGCAGCTGGTTTTATGCTCCAATTGATGAACTCAGCCTTGAGGAGCTGAAGGTCAAGAGTGCTGCAATGGCAGAACTCAAGGGAAAAGTACTCAAGGAATTAGAGGAGCGTCTGGCCCAGGGTTCTGCTCCATCTGTTGCTGCCAACTCTGGTGGAAGTTCTGTTTTCCCAGTCAATGACCCAAAGACTGCGCCGTAGGCCATTAATCTCTGTTATTCTGGATAAGTTGATGGAGGAGAGTCTGGATTAGCAATCTTTTGTTATAGGTTTTCAGATTAATATGATGTCATTGAGTCACTCTCTTCCTCTCTACATCTTCTTTATGTAAGATGTTCCTTTTCCAATAACAAAACCCACGAAAAAAAATCTTTAAAATGCCTTTTGCTGTGACAATGGGGTGGTAATATGATCTCATAGTCTATTTCAACCAAGGTGATTGTGGAAGAATGTCTTGTGACAAAAAGAAACCTTTGGTTACAGACCAAGGCACTATGAAAACTCTACGTTCTATTATGGGCACTTGGGTACTCGTTTTTGGCCTAATGTTGCTGCTCATTGTAGTGGAAAGATAAAAGGGGTGAAACAGAATCAGGCACTGCTCTGAACCTTAAATATGAAAATGGCAGTCATACATGTTCTATTGTATTTGAAGGTCATTCAGATCTAGAGAAACGGATGAGCTCCTAGCTTCTCTGAGTACTATGAATTAATAATTTCATAGACTAATTGAATTTGCATTTGCCATCTCGTTGTCAAATTGTTACAGTATTTACTTTTCTTTGTGATTCTGGTTTTCCATAAAAAAAAAAAAAAAAGGCTCAGCATCTGTATAAGCAAAATTAGTATTCATTCAGCTTTCTGAACGATGGAAATCCAGCATAAGTATGTTGACCTATCTGGAATCAGTCCGAGGTTTGCCATTAATTGCCTTTGTTGAAATAACAATGGCATGCTTAGTGTAACAAAAAACCTTTTCGGTTGCTAGTTCTGCGGTATGAATGCTATTTAGAAATCGTTTTGGAGGCTCCTAGTTACCATCATTGTTTTTCTGTCCGAGGTTCCGAAGATAATCCCATTGAAAAATCACTGAAACCCCTAATTCTGTGCTCTGCAGGAATTTGATAGCAAGCCTACCAATTCCTCTTTTCTTAGCACTTTGGTTTGCAGAAGAGTTATGCTATATATTACACTTTCGTCTCATTTTTACAAGCAATGCTACGTATAATTTCTATTTGGGGACTGCAATGCAAGTTTAAGCAATTTTATCTTTAAAATTTTTTAAAATTATAAAAATATTCCACCTAAAATGATGTTTTTTCTCATTTAATAAAGGATCTGCATATACAATCTCCAAGTGAGGACTGTAAATAAAATTTCTCCATTTTTATTATGCTATATTGATATAATATTATTCATCAACAAGTAATTCTTGTTATTTAAAATAATAAATAAAGGTTAGTTTGGTTACACAAAATCAAACTATCTTATCTTATCTTATATAATTATTACAATTTTTTTCAAATTTTTACATAAAATATAATAAATAATTCAACTTTTTCAAATCTTGAAATAAAAATAATATTATAACAATATTTTATTCAACTTTCAATAAAATATCTCATCTCTTTTCATCTG
Organism: Juglans regia; assembly: GCF_001411555.2. NCBI lineage: Eukaryota > Viridiplantae > Streptophyta > Magnoliopsida > Fagales > Juglandaceae > Juglans > Juglans regia. The sequence continues at coordinate 4,375,876 of NC_049911.1, read as the reverse complement.
AATTGCATAACCAAACATGACTTAATAGTTTAAGGATAATGTCCCACCATCACAATAGAATAAAAATGGAATGAAAGTGCAGTATTCAACATATATATATATTTTTTTATATATAATATCAATGTTTAGTCTATATTTTGTAGCATACTTGATAAAAGGAAGTAAAAAAAAAATGTTATGTTGTAGAAATATTATTTGGAAAAAAAAACATAAATTCAACCTTTTCTAATTATCATTTTATAATGCATTAAGATCTTGGAACAAAATGGTAAAAAGTATATAATTAGATGCTTGGCTGTCAAAGGCATGAAAGGCAAGTTTGTATCACATAGGTTGGAAAGTGATAATATTATAATAATGACACTTATACATGCTATTTTATTCAGTGACAGTATTCAATTTGGATTTTTATTGCTTGCATTATTTATATTTGGAAAATTATAACTATAATTGGTAAGGTAGGAAAATAATAAATTTACAACTCTTTTATAATTATTTTAATTAAATATTTATTATATAAAATTAATATTACTATAATGAATTGACACAATTACATGATAATGGTCATGGTCCTAATATTATATCAAGTATGGTAGTGGTACGTTGCCATATAGTGTCACATCAACCGTTCTAACAACCCTTTCAAATTGGTGTAACAAAAGATGGATTTAGTGGTTATTTAATAGAAGAATTAATGGTTCGAGTGTTAAATATAATTCCAAGGAAAAAAAGAGAAAATTCACATAAAAATAAAAATAAAGATAAAAAGGAATTGGATTGAACTGCTTGTGAGCCAAGAGCTAGGCTCTGGGTTTCGGGATACAATAAGTGTTGTTGTTTATCCTCATTTTGCCATTAGCAATCCTCATTTTAAAGCAATTTAAAGTATTGCTATTTAGTCATCTGAAACTTATTTATCATTCAGACGATATTCTTGACGTAATACTACCATTTAATGTCACGTGGTTTATTAAAAATAAAAAAAAATATTCAAATTAAAAGAGTATTGATAAAGTGATAAAAATTACATGATAAAGCTGCTTAAGTGAATGAATTATTTAACAAAAAATGAATTAAGCACTTAATTATGTATTGATTTTTAATACTTGACTCAATGTTAAATTCTGATTAATATCTCAAATTTTATTCTGATAATTTACTTATGTTGCAGGGCATTGTGGAAAAGATATTAAAATTATATGGGTATTATTGGAAGTACCTAATGCCAGCAACAAAAGAAATGCACAGCTGCAGCAGATCAAAACGCAAGAGAGGGAGGCATGAAACGCGGACGCATGTACTGGGCTGGAACGAAACGCACAGCAGCAAGGCCTGGTGGGCAGAGACGTGCGCACTGCAGTGGAATGAAACGCACAGCAGCGGACGAAGTGGAACGAGAGTTAGGCGAGACGCGAAATACGGACGCACGCTCGAAACGCGGGCACTCACGCAGAACCACTCACAGCACCGGCTCAAAACGCAAGAGATGCGGACGTGAAACGCATAGCTGAGGCGTGCGCACTGCAGGGAGATGAAACGCGTAGCTTAGGCGTGCGCAAAGCAGAGTATAAAACGAAAAATTTATTCGTGCGCCGGTTTTCCTTCAGTTTTTTTTTCTTGTATTTCGTTCTCATCCCAATTTCGTTCGGTTTTTCTTCTTCAATTTATTTTTCCAGTTCATTTTAATTTTCCGCAAGTTTATATGCTTTTGAGTTTCAGATTTCAGCACATTTGTATGATACAATATATTTTTATTCAGTAACTTTCATTTGAAACAGTATATGATGATGTTAGATTTTAATTTTCTTGAGCATTTTGTTAATCTAGAGATGATAGGCTAGATTTTTAGCTTGGGATTCAATGAGTAACCCGTGACTATTTGGAATTGGATTTACTTCAATATTTAGTACTTTTGATGATTAACTTGATGGATTATATCTCAATGTGCATCTAGAAAATATTAGAGTTCTTTGTTCTTGGTTTAGATCAATTGTAGACGTAAAGGCACAATTGATACTTGAACAAGTAACATGACTTTAATGTTTTTCTTTCACTTTCTATGATTGTTATATAATTTGTCAAGTAGTTTTATTAAAATAAAATTGTGGTTCATTGCTATATTATCCGATTATGATTTCTAGGAATGAGAGAATGGTTGAGAGAAAATGAAAAGAGAAGTAAATCCATCACTAAATTAGTGGGTGAAAATTGCATCCCAAGTGTTTGTTTAATTGTTTCTTACAAGTTTAAGTCAACTTCCATACGATTTCTTTAAATCCCTTTAATCTTATCAATTTTAGAAAAATAGATTCTCTTTTATTTTCAGCTTTACTTATGCTTGAACGTCCCGACAATTTCACTCATAATTCATTCTACACTCCCTTAGTAAATATCCACATTTAGGTGTAAATATTGTTAGTGGTTAAGTTTAGGAATTTATTTCTCTTTGCTTATTATTTTAAATTTTCGTGTCACTCCAAACGGTAATATGTGGTCTTGCGAAAATGAAATGTTTGCTAAATTCTCATTGTCCCTGTGAATTCGATCTTGGGATTTACCCTTGTATTACTTTGACAGCTTCTACGCTTGGAAGTCGAAATTAAAAGCTGATCAAGTGTCTAAAAATATAAAAGAATGAAAACTGAGCTTCTAAATTTTCTTTGTCCTTTTTTGTTTTTATATTTTTAAACTTGTTTAATTTTTTTAATAAATCATGTGGCATCACATGGTGGTGCCACTTCAAGAGGGTCATTTGAATAATAAATTTTTTCAGATAATTATGTAACATTATTCTTTCAAAATACCCAACATAAAAAAATATTCTCAAATTATTGTCCATATTAGAAAGTTTTAATTGGAAGACAAATAAATGAGCAAGACCAATGACAATTGAATAAATAGATTAATCTTGTTAGTTCACTTTTTAATTAGACACATCTAATGATTGGTTTTATATTGAGTAATGTTATTTAGAGGTTTTTACACTTCACACTACTCACATAACATGATTTGATTTGTAAGATTTAAATTTTAAAATTTACATTTCAAATAAAATTATACAATGTGAATGGTGTGTGGTGTAAAAGCTTTCAAAGATATTGCTACTCTGCTGCCCAGCTGTTGCCCCTAGGCCAAATGTCATTTTTTTTTTCTTTTTTTTCATATTTTTTAAATATCTTTAAATATTTTTAAAAAATAAAAAAATACATCAATATATTAATAGTCATTTTCTTAATCATTAAGAAAAAAAAACATAAGCGGACAAAATCATAAGACATACCATCATTTTCCTTAAAAAAAAAGACATTTTTTGCCGAATTTTGGGTAAATAATACAATGCATATGTTACTATGATTATTATTTACAGAAAAATTCTACCAATCATCTATAACTAAAACTACATCACATAACTGCTTTAATTTTTTTCATCTTTTTATTATTATTTTTTTATTTCTATTACTATTGAAAGTTTGGGCAAAGACTCTAAACTACACGTCGTTTAGTTCTCGTCTCTAAAACTCTGTAGCTCGCTTTTGACAGCGCTGAAGGGCGGCCCGGACCTTAGCAAATTTGAGGTACTCTTTATCAGGAAAATATCCGAATTGAGAGAGAGAGAGAGAGAGAGATTGGTTTTGCCCGAAAGCAGCTCATAATATGGAACACGAACCGACCGAGCAGAATGCCTGCTTGCCGTTGCCTAACTTACCAATGGCTTCTTCTTAGTGGGTTCCTTGGAAGTCGCTTAATTTGATCACTGGCTTGGCGAATGCTTTTGACATCTCCGATTTCATGTAAGCTTTACGCTGCTTATAACGTAGTTACATAGATCGTATGAAACTATTTTCTACGTCCTGATTACTTTTTTCTTTGAATTCATAATCTATGTTTATTGTTGTTTTTCTTTTAGTTCTTTACGGTGGGTCGAGTTTGATTCCAGGTTGCTCTTGTGTTTTCTGGACTTTCTTGTGATACGTGATCTCTTCATAAGAACTTTTCGTTTTTGGGTTTATTTGTTTGTTGACTGGGCCACAATTACGAGAAGATGTCATTTTTATTGAAAAATTACGACTCAGCCGGGGTGAGAAATTATATTCTTTCGCCTACCAGGATCATTATAATGTTAGAAGAGATATGTCGTTTAATATAATTTTTTAGCAATAACTGAAAGAAGAACTCACAAACGAGGCAGAATATAGAAGAAAGCAAAATCATTCAGAAGAAGAATAAGCTTCACAATTATTTTCGTTGGAGAGTATTGAATTGAAGAGTTTGACTGCTAGACTATCTAATTCAAAAATGGCAGAGGTAACGATAAGCAAAATGCAGTCGACCGATACTGACCATGGAAAACAAAATCAGCCCAAGGAAAGATGCTGATATGTGCCATTTGTCTCTTTTTGAACTCTGAAGTATTGGAGGAAGTTGCAATTTGACTAAACTTAAATTGATCCGAGTTCAAATATGTAAGTCAAATCTGATCACAAGTGCTCTCTTCTAATCATTTTCCTTGAATACATAAGATAGGTGTCCTTGTCATTTATAAAGCCTTTTTGATTTGGCGTCAACCATGGACTACATAAACATAACAATGGCACTGAAATGATTTGGCTAGTTGTGTTGATGATATTGGGACAAAGTATTTCAGGTTTCCACTTTGTAAATTAAAATCCCATGGTAGCCCACCTTATGGTTTAGTTCTGGTTTTAGTAAGAGAGGTGGCCTCAACAAAAGAAGATCTGACTTTGGAGACGGACATGTCGCTTCTTTCCAATTCCTAGAGGGACCTTCCTGAAGTCATTGATGCTGGTTACAGTAATTACTGAAAATTTGACTCCCCATTAATGTTCTTGTGCAAGAAGGCATAAACTCTGATGCACACTCCCATACAAGTCATCTCTAGGCTTGCATGCTGGCCTTGTTTGTTGATGTGACGTAGATTGTTTAGGCATATTGTTTTAGCCATTAGTATAACCATTGGGAGAAAATGCACATTGTGGACTCACACTATTAGGGTTATACATTTTAAGCCCCAAATTACCAAAACCGACACATTAGACATTCCAACTATAAAATATTTACACTTTGCATTGTCATTCAATTCTAACCTTTAAAATTAACGAAAATAGGTAACGTGGCACAATCTTGACAGTTGGGTTTTAATGAAGGTGTAATGTGCAACATTAAAAGTTTTAATTTTACTATCTTTGCATCATCCTTCTTTTTTTGTGCATTTGCTAATGAGTTAATGTATGGCATTTGATATAATGGAGTTGGCGTATTTCATACATAACCTCTTCACATTTATTCTATCCTAGTTTTATAATTTGGAAGAAATAACGAGAATGAACTTCAAAGGATGGCCACTTAGATGACTTTACTTGCAAACAGCACCGCTCTTTCTTTCCTTGGTACTATCAGAAAACTTTGATAACTTTGTTCTCTTCTTTAAAAAGGTGAGTTCTTCAGCCCCAACAAATGAGATGCAAATTGGTGACAATTGGATAATGGCTCTAAAGGTAAAAGAGATACAATAATGTATGGAGAGTAGAAATTGTACTGTATGAGGCCAATTTACGTTGGTCCAGTCAGCTTAGTCCAAGGGAAAAAAAGTTAGATTGGCCTTAATAAAAGCCTCAGGTTATATAAGAAGGCTATAATATCCCAACTCATCTAGTTCGAATCTGTCATCTCAAACTTAGGATACCAAGTAGGTTGTTAATCCTTGGTTGTAGTCATACTGGACATGTTTAAAAAAAACTAACAAGCACCTTCTTATCAGTATAATTTATTTTTTGAAAGGAAAAAAAGCTCTCTGTCTCTCCTCTCGCTCTATTTGTAAGTATGGAGTCAATAAATCTGAGGCAGAAATGGTTCTTCATTATATTTAACAACTTAATCAAAGTCAGTAAATGAACCAACATGGAAAACAACCCTAAAGTTTAACCTTCAGGGTTTGTTGAAATTCCACGCATATATTGTCTGTTTATAAACCTAGGCCGTGCTTGTTCTCTATACAATAATTCTTGAAAGATATATATATATATATATATATATTATTTTCTGGCATAATTCTTGAAAGATATATATATATATTATTTTCTGGCAAAATGCTGGTCCACGGACATTGTTTCCAGGGTGAAGGAAATCTAACCAAAACGAACTTGGATCCAACTCATATACGTTGGTACATTGGAGACCACCGCAAAAACTTCATGGATCCTTACACTGCTGGGGGGCAGTGAATAATACATTTTTCCCCGTTTCAGAAGTTGAGGGGCCTAGAAAATATGAGTTATAAGAGGAGGTTAAGGCCTTAAGGAACTCCAGGACCATTTGTTTGAAAAAGGAAGGCTTTTCCAAGCAAGGAAAGGAATTTATAATCTTTGAAAAATTAGTTTCATGTGATTGCAAATCCTTCAGAATTTTGGGCTAACCACTGCTTGATTGACATGAAACTTGCCTTGCTAATTCCTTATCACAATCTGATGGCACGTGGTTTGCCAGTGCTTATGATTTCTTTTCAGTTACCAGAGTATAGAAACATCAAAACAACTCTAGATAATTACTGGAGGCATGAAAGATTACCTATCTTTTTCTGGTTTTTATGTTCTTACCTTTTTTAAAGCTCATAATAAAATAACTTTTTTCATTAAGGAATTTCACAAGTCTGGTTGTTCAAGATGAACATGAAGCGTTAAATTACTGTATATGAACTGTTTTCACGCTTTTTTCGTGTCCAAGGATGAGTTGGACCACTTTATTAGTATCCCTGTAATCATAACTATTATACATTCTAATTTATCAGCCATTTGTAATCAATGGATGAAATTAGAAGTCTTTTTTTCATACTTTGTTTTTGTGACCAATAGCTATTGATTTTCTTGGACTAACTATTTTTTCATAATTATAAGTCTCCATGTCTTTTTTTCATACTTACAAGTCTCCATGTCTTTCTTTTATCTTTTTTAGTTCTTAACTAGGTGCTTTCTCTTGTATATGTCTTGTGTACTTGGTGCATATTAATATATTACTATTATCTATAAAATTTAAGTTTACCTATAAAAAGATCGAGTAATGCTAGATACAGTCATAGAGTTTGCAAGCCCCGCGCACTCATTTTGAAAAAAAGTAGGGTCCACCATTAAAAAAATAATTTTTTCATGTGGGTCCCAGATTCACCTACTTTTTTCAAAGGGTGTGCATGGGGATTGCATATCCTATGACTGCAAATATCATTTTTCTGAACCATTTGTTATGCTCGAGACTTCCAAAATAGTAAATGAGAAGTTTCAATAAATGAATTGGCATTACTCATCTCTTTAAATAACTTTGTAGGCTTATTGAGGAATTAACTCATATTCTAGCCTGCTTACTAACATTCAATTATACTTTTCCCCTTGCGAATTAAGAACATACGATATTTGGAACTGTCATTATTCATCCACAGGAATGATAAGATTCTCTCATAATTTCATATCACAGAGATAATAAATGGAAAGAAATGTGGACAACTGGTAAGAAATGAGAATTAAATAGGTTTGAGGGTTGGTTAAGGCATCAAAGCCCTATAAATCCAGCATCCCTCCTCAGAATTTCTCAAGACACATCGCTCTTCAAGTACTTCTGTAAAGTGGAAGTATGATGAACATGGGCGGCAAAAAGACTCAAAAGAAGACGATGCAAGGAGCAAGTGCTCAGCAGGTTTCTTTCTCAAAACGACGATCTGGCCTCTTCAAGAAGGCCGGTGAACTTTGTACCATATGTGCTGTTGAGACCGACAATATCATCTTCTCTCCTGGTGGGAAGGTGTTCTCCTGTGGTCATCACTCTGTTGAGGATGTAATAAACATGCTTGGCCACCGTGGGAAGCCAGATGCTGTGTCAATTCTGGAAGCAGAGGCTCACCAAGAGAGAGTCCTTTGTGACCTGAAGAAGCAATATTCTGATCTGCTTGAGCAATTGGAAGCTGAAAAGAAACGAGGGGAGAAACTAGAGCAGATGAAGAAGGAAGGCCAGGTAAGCAGCTGGTTTGTTACTCCAATTGAGGAACTCAGCTTTGAGGAGCTGAAGATCCAGCATGCTGCAATGGCAGAACTTAGGGGAAAAGTACTCAAGAACATGGCGGAGCGTCTGGCCCAGGGTTCTGCGCCATCTGTTGCTGCCAACTCTGGTGGAGCTTCTGATTTCCCAGTCTCCAAACCAAAGGCTGCACCATAGGCCATTAATCTCTGTTATTCTGAATAAGTTGATGGAAGAGTCTGGATTAGCAGTATTTTGTTATGGGTTTTGTGATTTATATGATATCATCGAGTCACTCTCTTCCTCTCTGCATCTTTATGTAAGATGTTGCCAGTAATAAAACTATGACTATGAGAAAAAAATATTCAAAATGTCTTTTGCTGTGACAATTTTTTTAGTAATTTTTATAGTAATATTATCTCATGCTCTATTTAACCAAGGTGATTGTTGAAGAATGTCTTGTGACAAAAATAAACCCTCGGTTACAGACCAAGGAATTAAGAAAACTCTATATTCGGTTATATAATGTAGTGAAAAGAAAAAAAGGGGTGAAACACAATGTCAGGCACTATTAAGAACCTCAGATATAAAATGATGGTGTCAAGGGTCGGAGCTACATTTTCTCTGGTATTTGAAGGTTTTTCAAATCTAGAGAAGCGATTGGTACACCAGCTTCTCTTATTTCTAACAATTTATTGTTTCATAGACTTGAGTGATTCCTGAATTTGCATTTGGCCATCTCGTTGTCAACTTACGTCAGTATTTACTTCTCTCCCTGATTCAGTTTTTTCCATTAGAAAGGCTCAGGCTCTCAGCTGGTTCTGTATAAGCAAAATTAGTATTCATACAGCCTTCTGAACGACAAAAACCCAACAAAAGTTGCTGTGCATGTGTGAGATTGATTGTTGACCTATCTGGATTCTGGAATCAGACTGAAGTATGCAATTAATTGCCTTTATTTCTTATGAAAGAACAAAGGCATGTTTATGCCCCGTTTGGATTGAGAAATCATCTCAACTCATCTCATCTTAAATAGATAGCCGTCTCATCTCACTATCCAAACAGGGGGCCTAGTGTAACAAAAAACTTGTTTGGTTGCTGGTTCTGTGATATGAATGCTATTTAGAAATGATTTTGGAGACCTGTAGCTACCATCAATATCACTTCTGTCCAGAGCAATGGTTTTGGAGACTTGCGTTTATTGCAATTCATGGATTTGATTTTTCAGATACCCGTTTCATATTAGAATTGTATTTTTGTTATAAAAATTAATATTATAACAAATCTACTTAACTTCTTATCAAAACTGCAAGAACTTAACTTGATGATTCACTTTAGGACATTTGTTAAATATTTATTATTTCCTATAAATTTGATGAGAGTAGGAATAAATACTATAATCAGCCTATTTATGTATCGTATCTTTAATTTAAAGCTCTTAGATTTTAACAATAACTCGAGGAGAGAAATGCATATAATTGATAAATTTAACAAAGGAACTCAAAAACTCAACTAGCTTGTATTTATTAAATACTTATTAACAAAAGACATTGAATATTTATTAACAAAGGATATATTAAATATTTATTATTTCCCGAAAGCTTTATGAGAGTAGCAATAAATACTATAGTCAGCCTATTTATGTATCGTATCTTTAATTTAAAGCTCTTAGATTTCAACAATAACTCAAGGAGAGAAACGCATATGATTGATAAATTTAACTTCACCCAAGTTCAAAAACTAAAGCAGCATGTATGGTTGGTTGCATTTGAGTCGAGTTTAGGCAAGTTGAAACCGTCTAAACTTGGCTCAAATATCTTACAACTCGGCTTGAGCTTAGCTTATATATGAGTTGAGATCTAACATTAAGCTCCATATTTTTCAAATTTTAACTTATAATAAAAAAATATTACAATCTAAATATTAACAAATATGAGTATAAATTCAGAATTACAATACCAATAATAAAAATGTAAGTATATTAAAAAATACTAATAATACAATTCAATAAAAATAAAATTGTGATTGTCAGTAAAAATTTAAACAGGTTATAACGGTTGGTATTGTATTAAGTGGATTGACTCGTTAATGATCCGTTTATAAATCATGTATTAACGACTAACTCGTTTTGATCCGAACTCATTAACATCAAATCTACACTGATAATTTTGTATCGCGTTGATTTTGGATTGAGTGTCGTGTCGCCACCCCTTTTCAGACTACACTTCTGTCAGAGGAAAACTCTTCTTTCAGGCGAATTTGCACATCGAAGTGCACCGACCAAAGTTGACATGGAATGGTTTAATGAAACGGCTCGTTTTGGTTTTACTTGATGTGAATGAGTTTTGGGTGGGATCTGAACTTGAATGAAATTTTTTGAAGAAATGCACAGTTTTGCATTCTCTCTTCTCTGCTTCTCTTCTTCGCATGCCTACTCTGTACTTAGACTCATCCATTCTCTTCTCTTTAGGCCATCGATTCTAGTTCTCTCTTCCACCTAAAAGCTCCCATTTTTTGTTATGAACCCTAAAGTCTTCGTCCTCTTTTTTTTTTCGTTTAACCCCCATTTTTTGGTTCGAGCCCTAATCCTAAGCCATCGTTCTCTTCTCTATGATTTTTCATCGAGGCGAATGAGTATTCGTTCTTAATCACTGGTATCTCTCTCTCTCTCTCTCTCTCTCTCTCTCTCTCTCTCTCTTAGTAGCAGTTTCAATAATTATGCAGTTGATTAATTTTGTGTTGTGGATATATTTTGATTTTGTGGTTTTCAAAAGTTAGGTTTTGAATTTAGGTTTTTTATCTGATATGTATTTACTTAGGTTTTTAATTTCTAGTTTTGAGATGAATAAATAATTGTGTAAATAAGTAATCTTGTATTATCATGTATTAAGTTTCGTATCGTGTGTTGGTTTTTCTGGCACAATTTCATATCGTGTTATGTATTAAAAACCAAATTTGGTTCTTAGGTTTTATCATCGTGTTTTGGTAGGTATGATCATACATACCTATGATTACTTATTGTGCAGACATTTCCTTTCGATCATAACTTTTGAAACCAAATTAATTTTGATCATACCTATCATAATCTGGTTCTTAAAACCTAGTTTTTGATCATACATACCTAAGTAAATACATACCTAGGTATGAGACCAAAAACTAGATTTCAAAAGTTAGTTTTGGTATGTATATCTAATGTCTTGGTACGAGATTTGTGTTTCTTAATTACTGAGAAAATTGAAAATGTGTCTTAATCCCAAAACCAGATTATATTTGATTTGAACTTGCCTTAATCCCAAAACGTGTCCATTGGTTTAGTAGATGATGTTGCAATGTTGTTTGCATTATATTAGAATGTGCCTGTTTTTCTTAGGTCAGATTAGGTTGTATCTCGATGTTGTGGATGTTTTTGAAATTGTTTTAAAAATGATTATGAGCTTGATTTTGTCTATGTGATTCTAAGCTTGATTTTGGAAGCCAATGTTTTTTAAACTGTTTTAAAAATGATTTTGAGATTGTGTCTATGTGAGTTCTTGGTTTTCAACATTCCTTCCATGCATCTTGATCTCCTCTTCCTGCACTTTGTTTTATTAGTATGTTAACTCTGTTTTATTTATATGTTAGTGATGGGAAAGCTTACATATTTTGTTTGAGTAGATAAATGTATCAAGAGCTTCCTAATAAATTTTATGAATCCATGTGCAAGAAACTGGATTGTATATAGAACTGATCTATTTTTGAATTGTTGCAAATTTTTGGTAATATGCTGATGTGGCTGAACAAAGGTATATCTCTTGTTAAAAGATTATATATTGAGTTGCCTAATGTGTGCATTTGGTTGGCATATATTTTTGGTATTCTTTGGTTGATTTGTTGACATTGTTTATGGGTTGTACATTGTGAACATGTTAGTTGAAGCCCGCTTTTTCATTGGGATGTCATCGTTAGCATCTTCATCTTCTCTTCTTAATAGTACTTTGATGAACAACCCAATGTGTACCTGTGGGGAGCCCACTTCACTTAGAACATCGAATGCGCCAAGAAATTCAGAGCAATAATTTTTTGTCTGTCCAAAGTATAATACAGAGGTAGAATTTTATTATTTTGATGTGCATTTGGATTTCTACAAAAGTTTAATATTTTACATACATGTCGTTTGTTTATTTATAATCAAGGGTAACTACACTGCAACTATTTCAAATGGGCAAATAACAGTGAGGAAAGAGAAAAAAACTTGTGAAGATAGAAATTGAGTTGTTAAGGAATGAGGAAGAACTTCGAAAAAGAGAGGAAGAGATTGTAAAGAGAGAGTTGGGAGTCCACAACGACCAACTTGATATTCAAAGGCAACAAGCAGACTGCCGGTATGAACGCACACTACTTCATGTGTTTGGATTATTTCTATATTAATTTCATTGTATTTCATACGGTCACAATGATACCATATTACTGGAGGGAACTTTGTATATATTTTTGTGGCCTTTGTTGTGTATAACCTCAACCAACTAGTTGTGAACTTTCTTGTAAATGATGCATACGCATCTGTACTCTTGTATATATTTTCATTATATCAAGCTGGGAAGTGTGATCTTTGCGAGAAAATTATTATTTTTACCTTAATCATGGGTGTCATAGATCGATTATTCTGAAAAGATGCATGCGCATCAGTACTCTTGGGTTGGTATTTATAAATGGGAGATTCAACTGCAAAAATAGATTGAGCATGGCAAAGAGTGACCATCCACAAATTACATGGAAAATTCCTGCACCCTTTCATATAATCAGAACCTCATTCAAGTCCCTGATTTAATTTTAACAAAATATAGTTTGGGCTGCCCAAGCAGCATCTCATTCCATTGCATATACCTGTAACATACTTCCTACTTCACAAATATTAATTAACACTTACAACTTAAAATCTCAACCGTAGAATGAAATACACCAATTCAGTTTCCAAACTTAAACATAAACAATGTATTGTACTACTGTAACTTGAGTGTAAACAAATACACCAACAAAAGACAAAACCATCAAATGAAAATATTTCCATAAATCTTCAATCCTGCATGTGTCCACAATGCTGTCCAATCCCACCCTCGGTTCAACATCATTATTTCTACAGAAAAAAAAAGAGAAATATATATGAGGGACTGAAATAATTTTCTATTAAAGTTCCACTAAGAATAAAAAAAGCATGTCCTAACAATACCTGTAGTCCAAAGAAAAGCTCCATATGAACATTATCATTGGGATTGAAAACCAGATTCCCCATCTACAGCTCTGGTTGTGTCCCATCCCCAAGTTGCATTTGTGAACATAATCTAATAGTTAAAATTGTAACTCCATACTTGAGCGTAAAGTAATTAAACACGATCAATTACACTTTCAACCCAATATAACTGCAACGTTGGAACAAGTTTGATGGGGCGACTTGTTGGTGCGATAAACTTCATTCATTGCATATAATTTATCTATCATATCCTCAGCATGCTCATCACATGATGCTGCATTTGTGGCAACGTCGTAACATACCTTCATAATACGTGAATATCTACTCACTTTTGGCCTCACATCAACTACATCATAACTACTTTGTAGAGTATATGTCCTTTTTATGTCCTTCCTCCATCGATCTAATATGTACTTTTCTGGCACTGTACGGACTTTTTTAACTCTCATAATGGCTAATACATGTCTACACAATATCCCTCTCATCTCGAACAAGGAGCATGAGCATTTCACCTCGCATTTAGCCTCATTAAAGTACACATTTTGGGTCACCTCCTTGATGAGATCATCAACACAGACTTCATCTTCTACATGGTACGTTGCAATTACACCATCCTGACTGTGTAGAGTTGGAAGACAACCAAGCATCCCCACTACTTCTTTCTGAACTTCTCTAAATTTAGAGTTAGTGTATATATCTTGAAATATCTTTTCAAGTGGAGAGACAGAGATGACAGGAATTGTGACGTTAAATGAGTGGAAATCTGCCTCATTTTCATTCTCAATCTTTTTCCTCAAAATATTATCGAACTGATTGACAAACTCTTTTAAGTTTGTCCTAGCATGAACATAGCCGTCAAAGAAAGCATTCATGCTTTCGCTTCGTTGGGTTATACTCATTCCAGCCCAGAAAATTTCTTTTAGGAATACTGGTACCCAATACATACGCTCAGCATATAAACTCTGCAACCAAGCATTATCCTGCAAGTTGTATGTTGTAATTAACACTTCCCAACATTTCTCAAACTCCTCTATTGTTTGAGAGTCATACACACACTTTAGCAAATGACTTTTCAACCCAGTTTTGTATGCACCATGTGAACCAAGTTTTTCAGATACTTTTTTCAGTATGTGCCATAAGCAAAATCTGTGTCGGCTATTTGGAAAGATGAGCGCAATCGCATTTTTTATAGCTCTATCTTGATCTGTGATAATAGCTTTCGGAGCTTCACCACCCATACAATTCAACCAAGTCTGAAACAACCATGTAAACGTTTCTGTATCTTCACTAGAAATCAATCCTGCCCCCAAAAGGATTGACTGGCCATAGTGGTTTACACCAACAAATAGTGCAAACGGCATCTCATACTTGTTTGTCAAATATGTGGTGTCGAATGTGACGACATCACCAAAATATTTGTAGGCTGCCCTACTTCGTGCATCTGCCCAGAAAACATTCTTTAACCTTCCATCATCATCCATATCCATTAGTGAAAAGAATCCATCATTCTTGTATTGCATCCTAGCAAAATACTCACAGAGGGCTCCAGCGCCACCTTTCCCAAGTTGAAGGTAGCGTGCTTTGTCAATGTAATTACGACAGTCATTTTCACTGAATGGCAAGTTCTCAAACCCACCCGCTTCTTGCACAAGAGAGGCGAAACTCTTGTTCATTCTGATGTCAGCCTGATCATTTGTATCTAACACTCTCTTAACAGACTCGCTCACTTCTCTATTGCAACGAAAGAACCTCGACTTTTGTGGACTTAGGCCATGATTGTGGGAATTGTGAACAGTCAATACCTTCAACACCCCTTCAATGAACGTAGCATTTATCTTTGCCTTACAGTCTGTCTTTGATGTCGGACGTGGCCTCGCGACATTTGACGTCCGGTTCCGCGCCTTTCCACCACGAGCACAACCCAGCGTGACATATCTGAGCCTCCCATCCTCAAACCTATGACTCCTTTGTGTCATTATCCCAAAACCACATTGTTTCCCATATCTTTTATAATAAGAAACTAACTCTTCTTCAGATTTAAACACCATCCCCAACTTCGGCTCCTCAATGATATCGGCTCCCTCAGTATGCACTGTATTTTGTGTCCTAGACTCATCGTCATCTTTGGATTTAGAGGGCGTACATAAAGTCTCAACCTCCCCCGAGTCAGGTGTTGGCTCTTGATTGGGTTCCTCATGGCTTAAGCTTGTAGAGTTTAAACCAATCAGAGAGCTAACTGATGACTGAAATCCAGATGTAAGATTTCCCTGCAGTTTACAACAATAAAAACCCATATTTAAATCAATAGAAACATTTTGAAAAATACACACACTACTTAAAGAACGAACTCATCACCTGACAAGTCCATGGAGATGGGTTGGCATCGGGACGAGGTAAGGAAGCATGTGGCATTGGTGCATGACCCTCATGCATATAGCTTGAGAAATCCGGATAAAAGGACATTGGTCTCACCTAGCATATACATCAATAATGACAATTACCCAAAGATATAGTAATAAATATAAACATTATTAATATTCAAATTTTTTTTGATAAGTAACATTATTAATATTCAAAATACTTGAGTTGTTGGATTGATTGATGGATTTGTGCTAGGAGGTGTTGACAAATATGTATAAAATGGTCTTGGTATCACCTAAGATGTCAACCATGTCATGATAATGAGTAAACAAATGAATTTTAAATAATATTCTGAATACCTGAGTCGATGGATTTGTTGATGGATCTGTGGTAGGAGGTGTTGTAGGAGATGCGTGCTCTTTCTCTTTCTCCATCTAGAGATTATTTATCAATATTTTAGAACAATAAAAATCATCTAGAGAAGTTGAAGAACACTCAAAGAAGCAAAGAGAATAGAAGCCCAAAACAAAATTGGCATGCCTCCAGAGCAGCTTCAACAAGAAGCACCAACACAAATTAAAAGGCTTGAATGTCAATTAATGGCATGCATGTGAACAAGCATGGAAGACAGAGCATGTGAACGAGAAAGATGCTGAGCCATCAGCCAAGTAATGAAAATGTTTGTTCCATGTGCCAAAGGGAGGGAAATGGAGCAAGATACGGAAGGAAGGAAGGAAGGAAAGTGGGTTCCAATATCCAACAATATCGTTTAAGTTATTGAGCCATGACCTAATTTTTCAGGTTTTGAATCACCACCAACTTTCAACACATCATCACATAGATATAGATAATGTCACCCACTTGTGATGATAAGGTACTACTACTACTACTGGTGCATTTCCATGTCTTTTACTTGCATCTTTAATTTTTGTTATGTATTTATGCATGGAAAAAGAAAAGTGAATCCCCAATTGTTTGTTGCTTTTTTTTTTTCTATAATATATATATTTTTGTTAAAAAAGTAATAGCAAAGTTGCGAAGTTAGCATGTCGTAGTGAGTAATTCTAGGCCTCCAATTGCTTTTCCATAGAAATTGTTTATATGTAAATTAACTTAGCCTTAAGTCTTCAATCCTAATTATTTGGGACTTTTCAAAGGCGGGTGTGGTAGTTGTTGAAGAACTAGAAGCATGTTATGTTAGTTGGACACCAACTCTGGCTATAAAAGAAGGCTGGCCAGCTTTTCGGAATAGCAATTGGGACCTCTCTATACCACTTGCACCCATTCATACAAAGAAAGGCAAGAAAGTAAGTAGCCTCTACAGCCCAACAGCTGAAACGCAAAGCAACAACACTACACACATAACAGAGTAGAAAGCCAATCGACAGTCTACCCCTTCTTGATATGAAGGGAAGATCTCATTGGTCATAAAACGACATCCACTTACTAGTACCTAGAGAAGTGTCAATTCAATTGCGCACATTATAGTTAAATAAACTGCTTCCAACGTTATGTCTGGAAGCATTCCAATTCAAGCCATCCCAAGACACCTCATTGTTCCAAATTTTATTTTCAACCCCCATAATCAGTTTTGTAATCCCCTGTAGTATTTTATTCAATGTGTGTTTTGGAGTTTTTATCAAACATCCGGAGTGCATTTAAGCATTATATGTGTATTTCCATGGAAAAGGACATACACCACCCAGTGATAGAACTCTCACAAGTAGTCGGCTATGCAGGGGAACACCCAGTGATGGGAATAAAAGAGTGGACAGCAGTAGAGATGAGGGAAATGAACATAAGCCAAACCGCTCCGATCAAAGAAAGAAAACACGACACCTTACCCTTGCAGACTGTGGTTCTTCTTGAAGATGACGGCAAAGATTTGACGACAAAGACTGTGGTCCCCGGCAAAATCTCGAATGTGGGTCGCGCACGGAGGAGACTGGCCAAGCTGCAGTAGAGGGAGGAACGAGAGAGTACCACCAGCAAATCTTGGGGTGCTAATATGGGATTTGGAGGAGGGGAGACGGACGAAGGGGACGTCTTCGGAGGAAGTCTTCTTCTCTTCGTTTTCTTTCTTTCTTTCTATTTTTTTTTCAAATAACTCTGACAGCAGCAGTTCCACGTGAGCTTCGTCCGCCAATTCGTCCACCAACCCGCTTGTACGGCTCTCTTCCTGTTCGCACTTGCACGGCCTCTCCACTGTTCAAGCTGAATGGTGAGTCGGTGACAGCTAGAAAAAGGGTTTCCGAATTCAAAACCGAAACAGCGAATGTAGCTTAAGAAATGGCGATGGCTATGGTCAGATCCGGTCTTCTTCGAACCGCTTTGCGCGGTGGCTCTCGACCTTCTGCCCCTGTCAAGCGCAACTTTTCCTCCTCTGCTCGCCACGACGACGCTCGTGAATCCTCTCTCTCTCTCTCTCTCTCAATTCTGATTCATCCCTTCGCATTCGAATTCATTTCTGAGTTATGGTCAATATCAGGGGTTTTGATTTTCTGGGTTTTGGCTCTCGGAACGATTCTCAGGATCAAAGGTTTTATTAATTGTACTTCAAAATCGGGGATTGTAATTAGGTTTCGAGTATTGTGTATCGGATTTAAAAAGGTTTGGGTTTTTTCTGCCTGATGTTTTTGGACCCAAATATCATTTGTCGAGGAAATTAGGGAAAAAGAAAGGAATTGAGATTGCGAATAAAATTATAGTTTAGTTGAGTTTCAAATTCGAAACAAAAGAAAAAAAATATATATATTTTATACCGTGAAAGAGTTTATCCCAACTAGTTAGGGTCGGATATTCTAAGATTCCGAATTCCTATTTCAATTCGAAATAAATTAAGGTTCTTTTTATTTTGGGCTAGCATTTATAATATTAGGGTCTAGTTTTTCTTGTATTGTTGGTTTCGTGCGTGCTTTATTTGACTGTTGATAATACATGCAGCCGAAAATGGGTGAACATTAATTTCTTTGTCATTCCAATTGCTTTGGTGAGGCAACATAGAGCTTTAAAATCAACATATTTAAGAGGAATTTTATATATCCGTTACTATTTACTTTCACATTTTATATTTATAATTTTTTTTTTATAAGGTATAGGGATATTTTTCATAAGGTGTAAGAATGAGTGTGAGATAGTGAATAGTAACTGATGAAAATAATTTTTTCATATTTAATGACCTTTTTTCAGTTTTGTTATTTATTCTAATCGCTTTCAACTTATGTAATCTTTACAGGCGAGGCAGAAAAATGGGAAAAGATAACATATGTTGGCATTGCAACGTGTACTGTTTTGGCCATTTACAACCTATCAAAGGGCCATCCCCACTATGAAGAGCCTCCTGTAAGCTTTCTGTTTTACCCATCTGACTTCTCTGATTGTTGTTGTTACATCTGATCCATGGAAGATGCCTGAACAATTTTTACATTAAACATGGAACCAGAATTATTAGTTATAACTTGAAGGTTCTGCTAGTTACTTTGTGCAATGGTTTTATCGGATTTTTCCCATTCATTTTACATTCAATCTCAATTCCTTTTTTCATGTGACATTATCCAATTTTCTATTGTTATGTCTATGTTTACAGCCATACCCATATTTGCACATTCGCAACAAAGAGTTTCCATGGGGTATGTTTTCTAACATCATTACTAAATCAGTTTATGTTTTTTTATTGGTAAATAAGATTTTATTGATGATAGGCAAAAATCCAAGTACACTGAATTACTAAATCAGTTTATTGTTTTCAGTGGCAAACAAAATTTTTTTTTATAAGAAAAAAACAAATAAGAGCCAATATTTTAATTTTAGTGTTAATGTTGTTGCATCTGCTTAGTTTTTCCCTCTGTTTGATGTCAATTATGGGATGCTATGACTTGGTTGTTTTATTAGATGCATCTTTGTTTTGGTCACCTTCTTGTAGTATTGAGCTGTTTGCTCTCAGTTGTTTCATTTGGCAAAATAGCTTATTTTTCACAGTCTGAGGTTGACATTTCATCAACAGTAACTTAAGTGATGAGCAGCCTTCTCTAGTAGATTGGGAGGTGGATAAACTACTTTTAATTAAATCAAAGTCATGAGATGCATTGTGGTCATCCAAATGGAAGCCAATGGCATCTCATCTGTAGTGATCTGCTAGTTACAAGGTCAAGTTGTTTGTGATGTGTGGGACTTCACGTATCCATAATTTTTCTTTTGAGATACGCAAGCACTGAAAGAGGTGCAACCCATGAGAGCAGTAAGAGACTATGGCCATGCATAACATGATTGTACTATATCCTCGCAAGAAAAGATATGATGGCGTGTATCGGATTTAGGCTGGGTATCGGATTTTCTCATTGCCAAACCCACGAAACCCCTAAGTTTTGGTTCAATGTGTACTGCCCCAATCCCATTGGGAATATGAATAAGCAACAGAGAGTGAGTAGGATCTAAAGGTAGTAATGGGTGTGAAGTCTCGCATTGGCTACTTAGTTGGGTGAAATTGGGCTTTATAAATTACTTTAGGGAAGCTTATAATTGACTAGTCTTTTTGAGGCTATGGAGCTGATTAAAAGAAGCATCAACACTGAGTTTTCTTTCCTAAATATAAAACATCGGTATATCTTATTATCATTTCTGTTCATCACAGGCTCGTATTTTTATCTGATATGTTTCTTTTGTGGGATCCAGGTCCAGATGGGCTTTTTGAGAAGAAGCACCACCACTAAAGACATTCATGGCTCAACAAGGGACAATTTCCAGAGAGAACCTTTATGTTTAGCACAGTCCTCTCGTTCTGCAGGTTGTACTGTACTACCTCCGGATGTTGATGATAGCTCTCGCTTTTTCTGTGCATTATCTTCATTTTTGATAGGTTCTTTTTGTACATTATCAATAGTGGCTTAATACTCGCAAGCGAGAAGTTGTTTAGTATTTGTTTATATCGTTTGTTGTGAACACTCTTTTAGCAGCTAAATAAAATCGATGATGGAGAGAGTATGTTTTGCCATGAGCTGATTGTTTTAATCATTGCAATTGATTTAAATATCTTTTAGCGAAGAAAAAATCTATTCATCATTCATTTTCTTATCATCCCATCATGTTATTAGATTATAGGTTCACAAGTGAAATATAATAAATAATCTTCAATCATCTAATGTCATATCATGGAATGATGGGAGGATGATGAGAATTGAGATGATGAGCGAATGAAAGTTAGATTTTTAGAGGTTTTGGCATTTGAGGTATATTGCCAGAGGCGAGATTTTGTAAGTTTTAAAAGTAGTATATATGATTGGCATCCTTCCATTAAGGGGTGAGACGTAAAAATGGGAACTTTAAATGCTTCACGTTTTAAACAAGACGAAACCAGACGGAAAAAATGAAGAGGGCTTGATATAGAGGTGAGATTTCGTTATTCACGATAGACGAAAATATGGGAACTTGAGATGGTTTAGTTGGATAAGCTTGATGCTGGCTCCTGCATATACGTCAACAAGGTACAAAGTTACTTTCCAGGCTGACCATCTAATGCATATGGAGAGTGTAACAAAATGCGAAACTTGGTGTGTGCATGTCGCACTCGAAACCATTTGGTTGAGGGGAAGCTTTTGCCTATGTGTTAAGCATGCATTTGCCACCTTAACTCTGCTCCATGGTCAATTCTCAATTGCCACGTAAATTAAGTTCTTACCCAAAAATAACGAAAGGAAAAGGAAAAAGAATGTACGTCACATTCAGGCTAACATGAGGGTTGGGCTGAATGGTCCTTGCAACCGAAGCAGAGGATTTACGGAGACGGCTCAAGGTGCGCTTGCAGTTCCCATCTACACTCGCATGCTTTTACTTTTAAGGAAAATTAACGAAAAGTGGCTGTCTTTTGTTTCGAAGTTAATTGGAGGATTCTGATGAACATTCAACAGTCAAATATATTTGGTTTAGTTCTTCTGATATACCATGCAACATCCATAAAAATCAGCTTGCCCTGAACAAAATGGAAATAAAGCCAGCAATAAATTCATCCCATGAAACATCCTGAATTATATGATTATTCGGAATATCAAACAGGTTAATCTGTATAGAAACCTAAATCTTCTTAAATTGTTTCACAAAACTCAGATGGTCTTTTCTTAGACATTGAGCACAACAAGCAAAGCACAGACTGGCTTGATGGCCTCAAGTAGAAAGGACGAGCGTGAGAGAGTCGTAAATGAACGTGGAAAGGTTGCAACACGAAAATTTCATATAAATGTCACTCTGCAGCTGTGTCATCGTTGTTATGCCCTTGAGTTGTGGTCTCTGGCAAAGTTTCCAAGTCGGTGCGAGCCTCCTTCTCCTCTTGAGAGATGGAAGAATCAACTTGATCATTCTGGCTGGCATTGCTATCGCTATATGTGTTTGACGATGCCTCTTTCTCTTCCTGAGAATCAACTGGTTCTTTTTGGCCTGCATCTGTGTTGTCATTTGTGTTGCTCTGATCAGCATTGCCATTCTCATTCTGGCCTGCATCAGCACCGTTAACGGTGTTTAGAATTACATCATTGTTTCCATCCATTACTGAAGATCCGTTGGACTCGGTTTGCATATCACCATTCTCCATTCTTGTGTAAGGTGTTTCACTTGAATTTTGTTGCTCATTGTTGGCAGCTGGTTCAGATTTTTCAGTTTCTTGAGGGATAACATTTTGCAGGGTAGTGTTAGCACGGGGCCCATTCTGCAGCTCTGGCTGACTACTCTCACTACCACCATTTTCACCGCTAGTAGCATTTGTGGAGTCACGATTCTCAAAATTTTCAGTTTCTCTTACACTCTTCTCTGAGTCATTGTGGTTGGCATCAACTGCTTCGGTGCTATTTGTTTTGCTTTCCTGCTCAAAATCATTATTTCCTCTGTTTTCAACCTGTTCTGCATCCTTTGAATTTTCCCAATTGCCTAGCTCACTTCCGGTTGTTATATTTTGATTTTCATGTACTACCATGCTAGGAGCATCATTGCTCCCTTCCCTTGCTTTATTATTCCTGTCACTTCCATCTTGAACCTGATCTTCAGATGTACCCCGCTCCTCTATCTTGCCTTCTTTCTCTGCTGCCTCCTCTCTACTAAGGATCTCGTTGCTCCCTTCCCTTTTCTCTGCACCTTGATCCTCCTTGCTTCTATTTTCCTTAATCTCTTCATTCTCCTTATCTTCGCTTTGCTTCTCTTTGCTCTCTTCATTTTCCTTATCTTCGCTTTGCTTCTCTTTGCTCTCTTCATTCTCATTCTCTTTGCTTTCCTTCACTTTACTCTCTCCAAACCCCTTGTTTTCACCTTCGTTCTCTCTGTTCTCTTCAAAAGCCTTCACTTCTCTCTCCTTGTCATTGCTTTCCTCATTCTCCTTCTCTTCACTCTGCCCATTGCTCCCTTCAGAATCTTTCCCTTCTCTTCCCTTCTCCGTGTTCTCTTCATTCTGCTTCTCTTCTCCCCTCTTCTCTTTGCTCTCTTCACTCTCATTATCTTCATTTTCCTTCTCGCTGCGCTCTTCAAAATCCTTGTCTCTTTCTTTCTCCTCGCTAATGTTTTCCTTGTTTTCTTCCTTCTCTTTTTCTCCATCCACTGAATCCCACCGATGCTTGGTTTCCTCTTCGACTTTATCCTTATCATGTACATCTATCTCATCATCCCCATGACCTTTTACAGCATCATCACTTTCTTCAAACTTGTTTTGTTCTTCTTCATTCTTGCTTTCTTCTTCATTTTCCTCTTCCTTGTGCCTTGCATCTCTAATGGTAGGCTCTTCCAATTGAGGTTGGAGGTCTTTTCTCCCCAACTTTGCAATTTCACTCACAGATTTATTACCCTTGCCAAATGATGCTTTCTTATCTCGAGAGTTTCTGAGTTGGTAAAGCAGCCAGATGCTAACACCAATCAAAAGGCATATCTGGAGAGCATGCTTCACCTTGAATCCTTTGGATCTCTGGTTCCTACGAGGTGAATACCTGAACATGACGAATTTCTTTCAGTCTCAACTTGCAAGTCTCGCCCAAAACCTGCCAAAAGTTCAAGTTCTATCAATAATCGATTCAAAGACTGAAACGTCCATCAAATCATGTAGCTCCAATGTTGATGACTGAAGTATGCAATTAACCAGTCAAAAACTCGTCAATTTTATCAACGTCTTAAGATGTGTTGTACTTCTTAATCATCTAAATCCTCCAAACTTCCTCAAGCATATCAAATATGACAAAGGTATTTTCAACCAAGCCGATCTACACAAGATTAACAGAAGGACAACGAACATCACCAGTAGTTCAATGATTACAATCAAATTCTACATGTGAAATGGAATGCGTGATTAAAAGACGAGAAAAGGCCTTCCATTTAAACCGGAACACGCTCTCGAATAACAATCCAGAACAACATCACCCACTCCGGCAGGACCAAAAAACAAAAAGACTCCATTTTCTTGAATAACCCAAGTGAATCAAAAGTATCACCAAATCCCACTTTGGTTCAACCACAGCTATCAAACTCGAACGAAGGACATAAAAAATCTAAAGAAAGGCGAAATCTAATAAGTAAAACGGAATGCAGAAGCAGAGCAAGTAAATTCATCCAGATCTAAACATGTGTGTGAAAGCAGAGCACCAAAGATCCGACTCCTACAAATATCAGATAAACCCAAATTTGGGACGAGATTGTTAGGAAAGAGACGTACCCGGAAGAACTCAAGCACCCGTAGATTCTGAGTAAGAGAAAACAAGAAAGAAAAAGTGAGCCTTTTATCTTGACAAGTTGGTCAAAAATACTTTCACCAAAATTAAAGATTCAAAGATTGAAACAATGGCTGCCAAAATTAGCACTTTAAGCCACTTCACCCAAGGCTCTAAAAGAGGAAATTTCGAGTAATGTTGCTTCCTTCCTTCCTTCCTTACTTCCTGGGTGTAGACGCTTCACTGAGATTGGGATCTGGAAACCGCAATGTCAGCGACAACTTGCAGAGAGAGAGAGAGAGTATGCAACTCCACGGAAAGGCTCGCTCACTAATTTATAAGATGATTGGCAGCAAGTGGGACAGGAACTGGCCCCAATGGCAGAAGGCCAGATATGTTTCTTTGAATTCTTTCTCATAAAAACGATGCCGTATTAGTACATGGCTCTTGACTTGCCACGTGTTATGCCCAATCTCCTGTCCCACACTCCCACTCCGAGTCGGTGACCCTCTGCCCTAATCTTAATTCACTTTTCTATGTAGAAGAACTCATTTCCCAAATTGCCTTTCACCATACCGTGAAGCAAAATCGCCATGGCTGCGAAATTTCTTGCTTCCTCTTCCTCCACTCTCCGTAAAACCCTCACGGAAAAGCTTAACGCTAAGTACCACTTCCTCCGCTGCCTCTCTTCCTCCTCCTCCGCTGCCGCCGCTGCAGAACTTTATCCTGCGACTGATACCTACGAGGACACGAATGGAATCACCATGAAAGGCGTGAGGATTTCCGGAAGGCCGCTTTACCTGGACATGCAGGCCACATCCCCCGTCGACCCGCGAGTCCTCGATGCTATGCTCCCCTTCTACCTCTCCCGCTACGGAAACCCCCACTCTCGGACCCACCTCTACGGCTGGGAGTCCGAGAACGCAGTTGAGACCGCTCGCTCCCAAGTCGCCGCATTGATTGGCGCCTCTCCGAAGGAGATTGTCTTCACCTCCGGCGCTACCGAGTCCAACAACATCTCCGTCAAGGGCGTCTTGCACTTCTACAAGGACAAGAAGCGACACGTCATCACCACCCAGACCGAGCACAAGTGCGTCCTCGACTCTTGCCGTCACCTCCAGCAGGAGGGTTTCGACGTCACTTACTTGCCCGTTGGCACCGACGGGATTATCGACCTGGAGATGCTCCGGTCCGCGATTCGGCCTGATACCGGGCTCGTATCGGTCATGGCGGTCAACAACGAGATAGGAGTGATCCAACCGCTCGAGGAAATTGGGAAAATATGCAAGGAATTTAACGTTCCGTTCCACACCGATGCGGCGCAGGCTCTGGGGAAGATTCCCGTCGACGTGGATAAGTGGAACGTCAGCTTGATGTCTCTGAGTGGGCATAAGATATACGGGCCGAAAGGCGTTGGGGCTTTGTACATGAGAAGAAGACCTAGGATTCGCGTGGAGCCTCAAATGAACGGCGGTGGCCAGGAGAGAGGGATTCGGAGCGGGACCGTGCCGACCCCTTTGGTGGTGGGGATGGGCGCCGCATGTGAGCTTGCAATGAAGGAAATGGAATATGATGATAAAAGAATCAGCGCATTGCAGGAGCGCTTGCTGAATGGAATGAAGGAGAGGCTGGATGGAGTGGTGGTGAATGGGAGTGTGGAGAGGAGGTACGCGGGCAATCTGAATCTGTCTTTTGCGTATGTCGAGGGTGAAAGCCTGTTGATGGGGCTCAAGGAGGTTGCTGTGTCGAGTGGAAGCGCATGCACCAGCGCCAGCTTGGAACCGTCGTATGTGTTGAGGGCGTTGGGGGTGGACGAGGACATGGCCCACACATCCATTAGGTTTGGGATTGGGAGGTTCAGCACAGAGGCAGAGATCGATCGGGCAGTTCAGCTTACGGTGGAGCAGGTGGAGAAGTTGAGGGAAATGAGCCCGCTTTATGAGATGGTGAAGGAGGGGATTAATATCAAGGATATTCAGTGGGCACAGCACTAATTTGGGATTAGACGAGCCAACTTTTAAGCAATATCAGGGCCTGGTTGCTGATTTTTATGTCTAATTCAGATGGGACATGTAAGTCAGAGCCGCTCAACTGGCCGGAGAATTCCCGTGTTTTTGTTTTGTCCAGGTTTTCTTTCTTTTATAGTTTTAAGTTTAGAATTACACATGGCATCTTCAGCATTTAGTTTTCTTTTTTACTGATGTAAACTATATGAGATCTTTCAGTTCCGAAAGGACAATGATGATGGAGTATTTATTATGTTTTGTTTTGTATTTTTTTTTTTTTGTTATTGGCTCTTTTCAGTGTGCGCTGCAGAAATCATGGCTAGTTACCTCGTGTTAGATGTATAGTGCAGGAGTGTTTTGATGTTAATTTGGAATTAATTTCAAGATATTAGATCAAATGAAACGTTATCTTATGTCGGATTACCTCCAGCAGAATGATATCTCTGAGAGAGTGTGTGCGCAATCCAAAGCATCTGTACTCGCGTTCGTACATGCATTTTGTAGGGTTCTTTTATATATTGCTCCCTTTCCAAATTTTTAGTTCATATTCAGCCATAAGTCGTCCTTAATGTGACTTATGCTGCTTGCTTTTATGGGATGCTAGATCATAGCCATTTGTGCAGGTTTCAAGTACATGAGTCTCTTGATAAGATTGTTTGAAGAGTGGATTTCATTGGATTGTGTAGATTGAATTTGATTTGGCTAACATTTTATATCAAATAGGTTAGTAAAGAGTGTGGGCTATTTACTTGTAAAAAAAGAGTGGTTATTTGGAGTAAAGTTTGTGTTATTATATTGCATCTAGTAGGGCGCTGTAGATTTAAACTGTAATGAATGCTGATAGTGTCGGTTTTTTTTTTTCTCTATTGTTTCATACAAAGTAGTTCAAATGCCTGAGGGTATATACTTGTTGGGGAGTCCTGATGTTACATTGTCTGTAGTGTCACCTTCAAGCTGTAATCATATGGCATTTGGGTTCCTGAGAAACCTCAGCTTCAAATTTATGATGTTGGACATGAGATTATAAAATTAGGGGCCAGTATTGAATGTTGTTATGTAGGTTGCTTTGTCTTTTACTGATTGAAAGACTTGCTGCATCTTTGAAAAAAAACTTGTTCTTTAATACTTTTCTGTCTTCTAATGCTTTTTTCTTCAGAGTGAATTTTGTAATCTCCTTGTACTTAGCTGGAGACATAATGTTATTCATGTTGTCTCATCCCTTCCATAAATAAATGTCCTCTCATCCTTATTTGTTGCCCCAGATTCTTTTGTTTTTTAGGTAAGTGTACCAGCATTCACAATATCTGTAACATGAGTATAATAAATGCTCCCTCGAGAGGAAAGTCGCCGTGTTGCTAGTATACATGGCCTTACATTTTTTTCTGGCTCATGTATTGTTGAGGGAGAAGCCATGTTGCTGACTCACTACTGTTTACTCAATTTCCCTTGACAGAGTTTTTCTTTGGGTAAGTTCACCAGAAGTAAACTGCTGATGCTATATTTTACTGTTTTATTTTATTTTTCTATAATTAACATTGTGGCTACATTTTGTTGCTGGGAAACTAAAAAATTTGCAAGTTGGCTGACTCCTTGGGTCTTCAATCTTGACTTGCAGTTAATTAGCTGAATTTAGATTGCCAACTGTGATTCTGTGTATGCTATACATAAACTCATAGTTGCTTTTATTATGGAACTGTGAAATAATCTAGAAGCACCTTGACACAAGTGTGGATGGGCCAGAACTGCAAACACAAAGATGTTTCACAGCAAGAAGTAGGAAACAAAAGACCTCTAACTCTTAAGTGCATGATTTAACTTAAATACCGTGATAATCCAATTTCCACTCAATAGTTTCTCAGTTTTTCTACATTGATTTGAGTTGCTATAGCTCCTGCCTCCTGGAACCTCCATTCGGATGTGAATATTGTCCCACCCCTTTCCCCATTCGAAAATATTTGGTGTATACATGACTTTGCTCTAGCTGACATGATAATGAGTTGCATGATATATCTTGTGAGGGTGAATGTGAGATTCTACAAAATTCATTTTTATGTACGGAATATGTTCATTGGATTGCTCTAGTAGTGTTAGCAACATGTTTCTTTATTGTGAAGTGTTCCAGTTAATTCTCCCTTCCATAAATGATTGCTTTGGCAGTTTGGCTTGCTCTGATATAGAAGCTCTTGAAATTTAGAAGGAAACCTTGTGGGGATGGAAGCATTTATCACATAATCCATTCAAGGAATAATAATATCCGTTTTAGTGCATACAGAGTGTTCTGTGGGCCGCTCTGGTACTTATAACACAATTTGTCTTCTACATTGGAAGGTAAAGCTCAGGAGATGTGTTTCTTTAGTGTCCCCACTATAGCACTATAGCGTTATACAAGGTCTCTCTCTTTCTCTCTCTCCATGAACATTGTTTAACATATTTTCTTTGTTTTTTTTTCCGCTCCCCACTCCGCCGAGATCGAATGTGGCCCAACCTTAATGCCCTTTGCAGACTACTCTGGCGTCCACGAAAGTGTCCAGAGCCTTCCTTATTTATTTGTTAGCCTTGCAGAGCTTTTCGCGTTGAGATAAGTTTAATTTTATAAAAAAAAAAAAATCTAACAGTTGCGGTAGTAGAGGGAAATTTCACGAAACTTTGGCTTTAGCGTTGTCCACAAGCTGACATGAGTGAAAAGATATATTGGGAAGGTGCAAGTGATATTCTAAAATATGTTGTCACAAGTAGCTTTATGTGCTAAGGAAAAATCCATTTTGATGCACAGAATATGTTCTTTTAGCACTATGATTCTTCATTGTGAAGCATCAATACCAGTTTTTATTTCGGGGATGAAAGTATTTATAACACAGAATGTGTTGAAGGAAAATCTGTTTTAGCGCACAGAGTATGTATTTCCAACGTTGGATATAGAACGTTCTTCTACATAGAGAAATGGGCCAATCCAATAAATTGCTCATATGTCTAGGATTTATGGTGGGTTTGGCTAGACAGTACAGATCAGATCAGATGTTTTGTTGAAAGTTGAATAAAATATTATTAGAATATAATTTTTTAGTATTATTTTTATTTTAGAATTTGAAAAAATTGAATTGCTTATTATATTTTTATATGAAAATTTGAAAAAGTTGTAATGATGAAATAAGATAAAATGTTTTGTGTATCCAAACCTAATCTCAACCAAGGCCGATGGCGGTCATTGCCCATAGCCGTCGATGGTTCTTGGCGTTGCCAGTCATACATACAATCTAAACACAATCAATTACTTATGTGCGTAGCTGGCTAAGGCTTGCTTCTCAGAGAGTAAGGTTGCATATTTTATGCTCCCAACAGGTAAAAAAGATGCTTTGACATTCACTTATCAGAATAGAACTTTGCAATCCTCGAGAAGAACTCAAAATGGTGAAGAAAGGATTATTGATAAATTGCACAAGTGACTAGTAAAAGCAATAAATTGACCCATATTTGACTATTGATGATTACAGAGGAACTTGGTTGGATGAAGTGAAGAAAATAGTATTATGATAAGGATGATCTCCCAATCCATCTTAGTTTCTTAGAAACATCAATCATACTCGGCCTTAGCTCCGGATTGTACTCCATGCATGTGAAAGCAAGTTCAAATACAGCTTGTAATTGCCGCTCAACACAAGCTCCTCCACCTTCTGCCAGGATTGCTGGATCCACAATTATATCACATTTTCTTATGCACTCGTTTGCATTGTCCCATTCAGCTGGCACTTGCTGCTCAAAAGAAGCTTCTTCTGCCATGAGGACATCTGTAACTCCAGCGTTTATATAAAGTTGACTAGATATCTGCCCAGTTATGAGCTCTAACAGAAGCATACCGAAACTATATACATCAGCTTTCTCCGTTAACCACGCTGTAGCTAAATGGCTGGGGCAAGTGTATCCATTAGTCCCATAGAGAACGGCCTGTACTCGAGTTTCATTCTCTGGGATTGGTATGGAAAGTGAAAATCCAGATAGTTTGGGAATATCATGTTGGTCGAAGATGATAATTGCGAAGGTTTATGTCTCTATGGATGATGGGTTTGGAAAACTCATGATGAAGATATGCGACTGCATGAGCAATATCCCTCACAATGTTTAACCTGCTCTGCCACCCGATGGGTTGTCGTTGTAGTGGAGTTCCGACATAATCATAGGCATAAATCCGATCAGCAAGAGTTCCATTCTGAGTCGATTCGAATACTAAAAGAGGAATTGGAGTCTCGAGGCAGCAACCTATTAGCATTAAAACATTCTTGTGCGCCCTCATCTTTGCAGAAATAGCCATATCAGTGAGGACTTGGTTCTGTTTAGCATACTTCTTTACAGAAATCTCTCGACCTAAGAGAACCCATATGCCATGTATCCCATTGCAGAGCAGGACCATAATTTTTGTTATCAGTGGCCAACGTAATCTCTTCAATGGACAAGCTACGTATAGGAATAGGCCTGCCATTACAATCGGCAACCAGCGTCTCCAATACCCTGCTTCCATTCTCTAGATACGCTCTCTCTTTCTCTTTCTCTTTCCCTTTCCGGCCATTCAGATTCTCTCTACAAAAGGTCACTAGCTTTTCCACTAGCATGCTTCTCTCCCTTTTGCCTTTTCCAGTCAATTTTAACAAATGATCTCTCTCCACTCTGCAGTAATTGAGCGTTGCCCAACGTTTTGTCGAAGAAGCTTGAGTAGAGGGAAGTTTCGTCGAAGCTTGACGGAGCCTTCCTCATCGTTGCTATCTGTTAGCTAGTCTTTGTTTATTGGACTTTCTAGAGAATTGCCTCCTAAAGTCAACTACAATTCACTGGGACACACGTTAAGTGACAAAAGCTTGTTGTCTCCACAGTCAAGTCAACGTGATATAAGCACAGAACTAAGACAAAGTGCCCATCTTTTCTGTTTTTGACCAAAGAAACCCCAATGGAACAAACAGCATGGCTAGCCCCGGCTGGTTCTAAATTGCTTACAGCAAATAACATTATAGAATTACGGGGAGGAAGTCTGATTTCCTACCCTCTTCGCGCAAACGTGTTTGAAGGTTCCTCTAAAACTTATCATTATAGAATTACAGTCCGCTTGCTCATTTCCATGATAAAGCTTAAAAAAGGCTTTCTTGAACACCATACCTATGTGCCACTAAAGGGCATCAATACGACTAAAGCCATTGAACAAGTCCGACTTTTTATAAACAAAAGCAAAAGCTTAATAACTTTCGACACTAATTCCTTCTATTTAATACGTATGTCCATCGTCTGCAATATGCTCTACAGTCTCTGGATGTCATACATGTGAAACTACGGAATAAGCTTCTAATCTTTGATGGGTCAGCTCAAATTAAACGGCAAAACTCAGTCCAGAATTTGCTTCCCAATATGTAAATTCTGCTAACACTCTGTTTAGATTGATTGATGATCAGCCT
This sequence comes from Juglans regia, assembly GCF_001411555.2. NCBI lineage: Eukaryota > Viridiplantae > Streptophyta > Magnoliopsida > Fagales > Juglandaceae > Juglans > Juglans regia. The sequence continues at coordinate 4,344,159 of NC_049911.1, read as the reverse complement.
GTTTTAGTATGCAGGAGATGAGACAAAAGAAATAAAAACGCCCAGGTCCTAGGATTGGAACCCGATTCTGACATCCTCACAGAAAATGAGAGCTTGGTGGGGGAAAAACAAGACAAACTTTCATGAAGCTTTTATATATACAAAATTTCCCAACCGAAAAACCAAATGGAACTTTGCAATCCTCATGAAGAAATGATACGGGTAAAATAAAAAGGATTATTGCTAAAAAGCTCTCCTCTGGTACGAAAACCATCTGATACTTATACAAGTGACTTGGAAAAGCAATAAATTGATCCATATTGGACAATTGATGATTATGTAGAGGAACTCGGATGGATGAAGTGAGAAAATAGTATTATGATACGGATCTCCCAATCCATCTTAGTTTCTTTGAAACATCAACCATAGTTGGCCTTAGCTCTGGATTGTGCTCCATGCATGTTACAGCAAGGTCCAATACAGCTTGTAATTGCCGCTTAACACAAGCTCCTTCTGCTTCTGCCAGGATTTCTGGATCCACAATCTCATCTATATCATGTTTTCTTATGTAATCTTTTACAAGTTCCCATTCAGCTTGCAATTGCTGCTCAAAAGAAGGTCCTTTTGCCTGGAGGTCATCTTCAACCATAGCTTTTACTCGAAGTTCACTAGATCTCAACCCAGATAAGAGCTCTAATAGAAGCACACCGAAACTATAGACATCAGCTTTCTCCGTTATCCAACCTGTAGCTAAATGGCGGGGGCAAGTATATCCAAAAGTCCCATCAAGACCGGCCGGTACTTGAGTCTCATTCTCTGGGATTGGTATGGAAAGTGAAAAGACAAATAGTTTGAGAATATCATGTTGGTCCAAGAAGATATTTCCAGTGCATATATCTCTATGGATGATAGGTTTGGAAAACGCATGATGAAGATATGCGATTGCATGAGCAATTTCTCTCGCAATGTTTAACTTGCTTCGCCACTCTATGGGTTGTCGTTGTCGTGGAGTTCCGCCAAAATCGTAGGCATAACTTCGATCAAGAAGAGTTTCATTCGGAGTTGATTCGAATACCAAAAAAGAGGAACTGGAGTCTCGACAGCAACCTATTAGCTTTAAAACATTCTTGTGCGCCCTCATCTTTTCAGAAATAGTCGTCATATAGTGAGGGCTTCATCCCGTGTAGCACTCTTCTTCACAGAAATCTCTCGACCTTCAAGAGAACCCATGTACCATGAAGCACATCCTGTATGCAGAGCACGGCCAGGATCGTAGTTATTAGTTGCCAACGCAATCTCTTCAATGGAGAAGTTACGTATGAGAATAGGCCTGCCATTACAAGTGGCAACCAGCTTCTCCAATACCATGCTTCCATTCTCTAGAAAAGCTTTCTTTCTCGTTTTTCGACCATTCAAAAGATCTCTGCAATAAGTCACCAGCTTCTCCATTAGCATGCCTCTCTCTCTTTCGTCTTTTCCAGCCTAGTTTAACAAATGATCGATCTCTTCACTATCCAGGAATTTATCATTGCCCAACCTTCTAATCTCCCTTTCCCCTGCTGTCAACGTAATTAGAGGTACATTTTGTCGAAACTCCCCGGTGTTAGAATATTATATTAGAATATTATGAATATTTTCTAAGTATGGTAATATTCTAGCACCCGGGAACCTTCCCCATCGTCCCAACTGTTAGCTAGCCTTTATTTGATATTCTAAAGAAATTGCTTTCCAGGTCAACTGCAAGCCACTCCGCCACACATTCTTTGTGAAAAGCTTACGTCTCCACCTTCAATGTGACACATATAAGCACTAAGCTAACACAAAAGTGCTGATCGTTTTGTTTTCGGCAACAAAGAAGCCCAAATGGTCCTATATTTTGTGACGAAGGGCAAAAAGAAAGGGCTTTACATTTCCAGAAAACGACAGGAGCCCCAGCTGGTTTTCATGAATTGCTTGCAGAAAATAACATTAAAAATTACAGAAAGGAGGAATTTCATGGTTTTCTATTGCCCATGCAGGCCGGTGCTCGAGGGGAAGTATGGTTTTGACTTAAGAGTCCAGTCCAACACTCGAATTAAGGCCTAGGTCGTTGCACGAAAGAACCCACTGCAAAGAATTCAGAGAAATCAACTAGCTAGCACAGTGGTGCACGGGCCGAGGCCTAACACCCTTTAAGTGTTATTGTCCGAGCATCATGCCTAGTTTCTGCAAATCTGTTAGAAATGTAATCAAGGGCAGAGGGTCCAAGAAAATGCCCTGACCTCGAGGCTGTTTCACGGTTGTCTGATTACCACAGCACCTGTGAATCCGCCCCCCCATGCCCCATATACATCAAACGGGAATGGGAATTGCAGAGGGCATGAGTTGTTGCTTTTGGTACGTTGGATGTTGCATTAGTCCAAGTTGTCCATCATGTTCAAGGGATGGGAGCAACTTGAGAAAAAGAATATGGGGAATCTGAATCTGTTTCTTTCTTTCAGTCTGGTCCCCAGCTTTTCAGTTGTCTCTCTCGACCTTTTGCATCCAAATTCTCTTCAATCTTGGAGTTGAGGACATGGCGAGTGTGTTCACTGTTCAAGACCACACGTGACTGTTGCACCTGTTGTACTCTAATGTTCTTTCCCCCACAACGATTATGCAAGCGGCATGCAACCTCGTCACAGGCTCGATCGGCCTTCAATTAATTAGTCATCTAATATCGAATTTATTATGTCTATTATTTGCATCTTTCTTGATGTAATAGCCACGGCACATCAATCAGGTGGTGGCTACATGTAATATTACTATTTATTATCTCAATCATATCAATATATAGAATATAAATATTTTCTTAAATTAATCATAAAAAATTACTTAAATTTTTTTTGGTAGGTAGATGAAAAAATCTTATATATAATAAATGCTAGCAGCTCCAGAGACTTTATTTGTCGGCACATCTCCAAAATTCGTGTTAAAACAGAAAGGAATTACAAAAAAAAAAAAAAAACTTGAGAGACTCGAAAATTATAAAAATACAATTTTTTTACAACCTTATTTTAAATTAAATAATATTTTATAAAATAGAGAAGGTATATGATTCGGACTGAGATGAACCAAATGAGAAGGTATAAAACACCAAGTGGCCGCCCTGGTTACTGTTTTCTTTGTAATAGGCTGCATTTACATACTGAGATGATCTTAGATTATCTGAATTGATATGTAAATAGTAATATTTTGTAAATTTTATTAAGATTAAGATGTATTTAAATGTATAAAATAGAGAGATATAATTAACTTTTTATAAAAAGTTTAAAAAATAGCGATTTCATGGATAATAAGTTTGAAATATATTGAAATGGAATTCACACCATGGCCTTGAAAAACCCCTTCTTTTGCCGTCATTCTCAACTCTGGTAATTTGGTTGTTGTGTTGTCATTCGGGATGGGCAACTTGAGTCTTGCGCAGCACCAACTGTAATTGATTTAAGTGTATGCAAAATTCGTACTTTGCAATGTTATGGACTAAAGTCTCTTGCAATAGTCATGTCTGGAAGAAAGATGGATGGATGATAGGAATTCATAGAAACAAGAAGGAAAAAGATGGAACAGATTGGAAAATCGACCATGAAATATTCCATCAACTGTCATGTCCTTGAGACTATGATCTCTTCAACGATAACGATTCTGAATCTCTGATCTCCTCTTCTGTCTTTTCACTTCCTGCTACGTGAAACTCATGGAATCCTCTGAAATCTGAAGTCTAAAGCCTCCCGAGGATGAATAACTGTATGTGACCTTATAAATATCTTCTTCTTCTTGTTTTGTTTTGTTTTTTTTTTTTTTTTAAGAAAAGTTGCCTTTAAGGTTGTCCTTTTTAATTTCTTTACGTTTAAAGAAGTACGGAATTAAGGACGCTATATATATATATATATGAGAAGACGGGACGGTTGCGTGTGGTAACTGGTAAAGGCACACAAATACGCCAAGTACTGCATGCCATTGCTTGTGATCTCCTTTGGACTTGGATTTTTGGGCTCTTCTTGAGATCGCCTCAACAAGTGTGCTTCTAATCATTTATATTTGTTTCATTTCATCTAATTACCTTGTGGCTGTTGGCTCTAAAATCAAGCAATGGGGATTCTCTTGATAAGATATACCGATTACAATAGATTCATATATAGATCAGTATTTATGGAACCACAGGTAAAAAGTTTCTAAAAGTACTTAAAAAAGAGAAACAGCAGTACTATAATTAGAATCATTATAATTTACAGGGCTCACAAATAGGTATTTTTCTTCTTTGATCACCTGAAAAAAAACTCTAATGCAGTTGGTTTGATTATGGGTTGAAGATGAGATTCCCACATTTGCATTTCCAACTCATGGGCTTGTAGTTGGAACTGTCATCGCCTCTTGCATATGCAGCAGCATTTGAGACCCTGGAAAAGTCTCTGTTCCCATTCTTCACTTGCGGATTTGCAGGGACTTGAATGGCTTCACAATGCGCACATGAGCTGCACCTACTCTCGCACCTTGGAGGCCTTGATCCTATTCGAGCTCTAAAAATTGCCTAATTAAAGAAGCAAAAACAATATGTATTTGGGTTATTTTCCTTCATCACAACCCATATATATGTTTCTTTGAGAGAGAGAGAGTTTGTGCCAAGTTCTCACCTTGGAAAATGGTTCGGAAATTGTTCTGCCTGCATGACACACAAACAAAAATGTTACCTACAATTTGCAAGTATGGTTCATCTTTTTCGAATTCAACAGTTACTTATTTACCTTCAGCAATGAGTCTCAGCTGGGTGGAGCTTATCATGAGGAGAAAGAAGGCCGAAATACAAAAATACCAAACTCTACGGCTGCAAATAAAATTGTGATTACACCCCATTTCGTGAGAGCTAGCTGGAGAGGTGAGAGCAGAGAATTCTATATGAAATGAAGGGGAAATGCTGTTGGACGAAGAGAGACGAGATAAGAGTAAATAATAGTCAGGTTGTTACTGATATAAGAGAGCAATGAATGTGAAAAGTACGCTGTAAGAAATGCCAGTAAGTTAAATGACAAAACAAAAGCTCTACCAATCTCTCTCAGTGAGATTGTTGAGGTGATCGAACGGGGAAGGACATATCAGAAAATGCAGAATTCCTAGAGAAAAAAGAAACGAAACTCATCCCGAAATGGGAATTGCAGAACCCCAATCCGGTTTGATGTGTCCCAATCCAAACGACCAACAGATATATTTATATAATTATAATTATATGATGTTGTATGGAGGAAAGAGAACCAACAAGACCGAGGACACAGCAAGGAGATGAGATTAAAGACAAGAAGCAAACAAAACAGCAAAATACCACAAACGCCAAAGATTTATATGTATAAGGGACAAAGTTGCCACTACCGGACATGCATAGACAGCTGTGGATATTGGGTTTTCGCTTTCTTCAATATCTGCTTTCATTTATTTGTAAGTACTTCTCAACATCTTTTGGTATTTCTGGTAGTCTTCCCTCTATACTTGTGAAGAGTAAATAAATGATTTTTTTTTTGGCACTGGTCATTTAAGAATAAAGTTTTAACTAATTCCGAGGTGCATAGATCCCTCAATTCGATAATTTCACGGAGATTATCATGTCTATGTCGAAGTTAGAAGAAACAAAATTACATGCATTACCATTACATATAGGGGTGTAAGGTGGCCGGTCCGGACTTGAAAAATCGACTGGACCGGATTGAAAAAGTATAAGGTTGGTCTCGGTCTAGAAAGTTGTAGAATTTCGGTCTTCGGTCCGGTCCTGGGGTGGAGATTTCTCGGACCGGACCGGACCGACAAAATTTTTTTTTTTATATAAATATATTATTTTATATAATAATTGTAAAATAAATTATGTAATTTTCATTTAACCTATCCCTATTTAGAATATAAAATTTTAAATATATAATTACAAATTAATATTATATTAATCATATATTATCAATTAACCTATCAATTCATAATTAACTAATGTGTGACCACCAACATCTATGAGAGTCTAAGACTATGACCTAAGTTGCAACTTGCAAGTAAATATAAAGCATGTATGGATGTATGGAATCATGGATAATTAAATTATTTATGCTTATTAGTTATTGCTTTATCTACAAAATGTAAAAAATTGTAAATAGCTCATTATAACTAATACTAATAGTATAATATTAATACTATTATATAGTCTAATATATTATATAGCTATACTAAATCACTAAGTTTATAACTAATACTAATATATAAGTATACTAATAGTATAATATTAATACTATTATAATGTCTAATATATTATATAGCTATATTAAATCACTAAGTTTATAACTAATACGAATATATAACTATAGTCTAATATTAAATATAGTTATACTAATATATAAGTTTATAAATAATATCAATTAGTTAATTATATAGTAATTATATAAATTAATAATATAATTTTCATTTAATTTATTATCATTGACTATATAAAATATTTTTTTATTGAGTTTATTACATAATCTACATTAACAAGTCACTTAATTTAATTTAGTATTTTAAATAATTTTTTTTATTAATTGATTTTTTTTTTTAAAAAAAAAACCGAACCAAATGGACCGATCGGACCGGACCAGACCGATAACTACCGGTCCCTATGGGGTGTCCGGTCCGGTCCGGTCTGGTCCGGTGATGAACCGAACGGACCAGACCGACCGGTTTACACCCCTAATTACATATGTTAATCTCTCCATCCACTTAAAACAGCCTATTTATCATGTAATGACACATGATGTTGAATTCCCCATTGGTAGTTTATTAGTTGAGTTTGGACATGTTCAAGTACTGTATTGTAGTTTTGTTGGGCAAGTTATGATGAGTTCTAAAGTACAACACGTGATTGTCCCAGTGTTAATTGGTCTCGGACATACACACGGATGTCCGAATAACATGAAAATTATAAGGTGAAAACATATATAAGTGACACACATACTCACAGTATACATGGGAATGGTTTGGATTTGTCTACTTGTAACTGGAATATTGGATGGACAAAGACACGTATCTCATCGTGATAAGATAAACCCTACAAAGCGAGTTGCAAATAATCCGTCACAAATGTTTGTTTTTTTTTGTGGTGAATTATTTGTTTCTGGAACTGGGGCTTTCCATGTCGTTAATCAAATCTGCTAATCAGATGATGTCAAAATTAACTTAGCATCCTCATAGATTTTCATTAGTAACTAAACTGCTCTAATTTTCACTTCGAACAAAGCCGAAAATCCATTAGAGTACAATCATGGAGTTTGGGCGGCCCATCAGAGATACACCTAACTAAAAAAGCTTAGGGTTTTTATATACAGTCCCGACGCAGCCTAATTAAATATGGGCCGGAGGTCCATATACAATAGTTTATACCAAGAACAAGGAAAGCTATTTTTTTTTTAAAAGAGAGAAAAAAAAAATAAAAGGATATATATTATCCAATTTTATTTATAACTCTCGCTTACGAATGAAAACTGAGAAGAAAATTGGGCAATAAAAAGAAAAAAAGAGTAGATTATTCAAACAGGTCTGAAGGGTATATATATTTGTAAAGAAGAATAAAAAAGAATTATATGATATATATCATGTTAATTTCAAAGTGATCTGTGTTTGTCCAATTCACATTAATCCTATGGCTAAAAATGTCAATGACTCTCGATCGATGCCTTAGCAGTACCCAAAAAAAATAGAAGTAGAACGTTGAAAGGTAAACTAAAAATATTTTTTTAAAAAGAAAAATCAACTAATTTTTTCTCAACAAAAACTTCAAAGTGAAAAAACTAAAATTAAAAAAAAATGCTTGAAATTGAAAAATTAAAAACGAAAAATAAACTAAAAACAAGAAAATTAAGAAACTAGTTTTTTTTTTAAAAAATAAAAATAAAAAATAAATAAGTACTAAAAGACAAGAAAAATTTTATTTCATAAGATGTGGGTTTGTGCAAGGATGGCTTTGAATAACCTAGCTAGATCATTCCATCTAGACAAATTGGGGTCTTCAGAATCTTATGGTGGCTCAATCTGACTACCACATAGGTGACCTAGTTGGAGACAGGTCATTGAGGTTGTCGTGGCTACTACTGATTGGTCATATTTAGGTCATCCACTAGTGGCCCTCGCCTAGGGCCACCTCAGGAGGTGGCGGCCCGGCCTCTCTCTTATTTTACTTAAAATGCATTTAGATGCTAAGGTGATTTGAGTCTATCTCAGATATTTTGCTACAGTAGGCTCTACATAGCATCCAAATGTACAAAACACTTCATATAGATGTTCTCACTTCAACTCATCAGGTTTCTATATTGTTTTTTAATTGAATAATTCGATATTATTGCATGGCAGAGGAGTTAGTAAAAATCATTGATGCGCACTGCCCCAGCAGTATAAACAAGTTCCACCTCCATCGACACTAAAAAAAAAAAATAGATTTTTGTGACTAATTTATTACAACTAAAAAATTATTCGCAAATAATTTTAATTACAAATAATCATTTCGCTGGAATTAACTGGTAACAAATAAATAATTTTCTTATAATGCAATCTGAAGTCGTACTCCAATTATCAATAATTTTCGAATTTTTGAATTATTAATCATTTGAAAATATCGAAAATAAATCTTCTAATTTAATTGGTAATTTTTGAATTAAACAAATTTGAGGAAAAATAAACTTAGGGAATTTGATAATATTGAATATTTTTGAAATTTTTGAATTAAAATTTTGAGAACAAAAAATGTGTAAAATTAATTTTTTAATGCATTGGGGGGAATTTCCTCATAATATTTTTGTTTTATTACTAAACATATAAATAAAACAATTATTTCATCACTAGAACAACAAATTAATCATTAATGAGATTCACTGCTTTTTCAACTTCCATAAAAAATTAAACTTATCTCAACTTATTTCAAACATTCGAATGTATCCAAATCTATCTCAATGGGATCCGAACGTTTTATACAAAATCCACTCAAATATCTTAGCTCCTTATTATTTATAGATAAATTCAAATTATTTGAAATATTCTTAAAATCCAAACGGAGCCTGTAACAAATGAAAATAGAAGGGAAGATCAAGGATGAAGAACAGATGCCGAAATGGAGAAAAGGTTTTCTGTAATTCCTTTCTATTTCTGGAATGAAGCAGTACGCACTTATATACAAAAACAGAGAGAATATGCTAACTAACTCTAGCTATAAAAAGACAGTAGTGCCCTCCATATACAACTCAGCAAAATAACAGAATTACAAACGTGTGTGTCATGTGATTGCAGCCTTCTCCTTTTCTTTAATTTTCTGTTGTGATGCATTCTCCAATACCCCCCCGCAAGATGGAGCGTAAAGATTTACGATTCCCATCTTGGATAAGTGATTTTGGAGTACTTTAGATGATAGAGCTTTGGTCATGGTATCGGCAACTTGAGCAAAGCTTGGGACATAACGAGTGCATACACTGCCATCTTGAATTTTGTCTCTAATTAGGTGGCAGTCGAGCTCGATATGTTTAGTGCGCTCATGGAAGATTGGATTTGCAGCAATATGTATGGCGGCTTGATTATCACAGTGGAGCATGGCAGCTTGTGGATGGTGAACTTGGAGGGCAGCCAAGATAAACCTAAGCCATGTTAATTCGGAACAAGTTGCTGCCATGGAACGGTATTCTGCTTCTGCCGAGGATCGGGAAACAACAGCTTGCTTCTTGGACTTCCAAGAAATTAAAGAGGAGCCAAGGAACACGCAGTAGCCACTGACAGATCTCCTTGTTTCTGGGCAAGAGGCCCAGTCAGAGTCACAGTATGCCTCAAGTTGAAATGAGGAAGAACTAGGTAGAAACAGTCCCTGACCAGGAGCAGCTTTAAGGTATCGAAGGATTTTCTGTGCTGCCAAGAGATGAGCATCAGTAGGAGTGGCCATGAATTGACTTAGAGTTTGGACACTAAAGCTGATGTCAGGTCGAGATATGGTGAGATATAAAAGACGACCAATCATGCGTCTGTAAATACTTGGATCACAGAGTGGTATTCCAGTAGCTTGAGTCAATTTAAGGTTTTGTTCCATGGGGACTTTAGCTGTGGTGCTGCCGAGATTGCCTGAGTCTGCTAGGATGTCAAGTGTATACTTTCGTTGGCATAGATAAATTCCCTTGGAGGATCTTGCAATTTCAATACCAAGAAAATACCTTAATTTACCTAGGTCCTTAATCTTGAAGTTGCTGTGTAAAAGGGACTTTAATGCATGGACAGAATCAAGATCATTACTTGCCACTAGTATGTCATCAACATACACAAGGATGGCAACAAAAATGCCATGTTTCTCTCGAGTGAAAAGACTGTAATCAGCCTTGGATTGTGAAAAACCTGAGTTAACTAAAACAGTTGAGAGCTTGGAGTACCATTGCCTCGATGCTTGCTTGAGGCCATATAAACTCTTGAGTAATTTGCAAACTTGGTGAGGAGATCCTTTGTTATAACCGGGAGGCTTGTTCATGTAAATGTCTTCATTGAGATCCCCATGGAGGAAGGCATTATTTACATCAAATTGATGTAAATGCCAACCTTTGACTGATGCAATGGCAAGAAGACAGCGTACGGTGACCAATTTTGCAACAGGAGAGAATGTCTCTTGATAATCAACCCCTTCAAGTTGAGTGTAGCCTTTAGCTACTAGCCGTGCCTTTAACCTTTCAACACTTCCATCTGAATTGTACTTTATCTTGTAAATATACTTGCAATCGATGGGAATTTTCCCATGAGGTAAATCAGTGAGTTGCCAAGTATTGTTTGCTTCCAAGGCAGCCAGCTCAAGATCCATTGCTTTGCACCATCCAGGATCCCTAAGAGCTTGTTTATAAGTCTTGGGTTCAATGTGTGATGAGATGGTGGTGGAGAAAGCTTGATGTGGTGGTGAAAAAACATGATATGAAAGAGTGTTGTGTAGAGAAAAAGGCTTACCTGAGAAGGACAGTAGCTGCTTGTTCAACTCAGGAATAGGTGCAGTTAGTGCAGTCTTTTGGTAATGAAAATCCTGTAGGTATTGAGGGGCACTTCGAGTTCTAGTTGACCTTCGAGGAGGAAGGGGAGAGAAGGTAGGAAGTGGAGGTGGAGTGGGAATGGAAGAGGATGTTGTGGAGGGAGAAACAATTGGAGATGAAGTGCTGTCTGTATTTGAGCTGACAGGTGTTGGAGGTAGTGATGGTAGGGAAACTGGTATGGAATGTGGTAAATTTGAAAGAATAGGAGGTGGAGAAGGCAAGGAACTAAGAGATGAAGGAGATTGAGTGAGATGGAATGGAAAAGTGGTTTCATGGAAATGAACATCTCGGGACAAAAAAATTTGTCCAGTTTGAAGGTCAAGTAATTTGTATGCTTTGACATCAAAAGGATAACCTAAGAAAACACAGGCTTTGCCTCGAGGATCAAACTTTTTCCTCCCATGAGACAAAGTAGAGGCATGAGCAAGGCAACCAAATACTTTTAAATGGTTGTATTTTGGTGGATTATTGAAAAGGATTTCATATGGGGTCTGATTTTGCAAAAGGGGAGTGGGAGTTCGATTGATAAGGTAAACTGCTGTGAGAACACAGTCAGTCCAGAATTGAATAGGGATATTGGACTGAATTTTCAATGCTCGAGCAACATTCATGATATGTTGATGTTTTCTTTCCACTCTTCCATTTTGTTGGGGAGTCTCTACACAGCTCTTTTGGTGTATAATGCCTCTGTTTTGGAAAAATTCTCTCATTTGGAACTCGGTTCCATTGTCACTTCTAAGGACCTTCACTTTAGTTTGGAATTGTGTTTCAATTAAATTGCAAAATGAGATAATACAAGACCTTGTGTCTGACTTATTTTTAAGCATGTAAACCCAAGTTGTCCGAGAATAATCATCAAGTATGGTGAGGAAATATCGAGATCCATCATTTGCAATGGTGGAGTGGGGACCCCATATATCACAGTGAATAATATCGAAGACATGTGAAGATGAATGCTGTGATTGAGTAAAAGGTAAACGATGCTGTTTTGCTAAAGGACAAATTGAGCAAGGTGTATGATCATTGAACTTGAAACTGTTTCTTACAATAGGATCAGTTATCAAAGATAATCTTGAGAAGGAAGTATGGCCAAGTCGATAGTGCCATAAGTCAGAAATTGGAGTCATGTGAGTGGCAGATGCATATGGGGAAGAGTATGGTTGAATGAATTTAGGCAAAGCATCAACTAGAGCTGAAGGTGACACTTGGGACCTGAGGAGATGATAAAGACTGCCTCTAACTTCACCCATCCCAATCGTTGTCCAAGATGCTAAGTCCTGGAGAAAACAAGAATTGGACATAAAGATTAGGCAACAACAATTGTCTTGGGCAAGTTTTTTGGCAGACAACAAGTTAAAATGGAAAGAAGGAACACATAAGACATTATTTAGAATCAAATGGTCAGAAAGTCTTACTACACCAATATGGGTTACAGGGACAGCTTCTCCATTTGGCAATTTGACTTGATAACAAGTAGTTGTTGTAATGGATGTGAAGAGGGAGGTGCAACAGATCATGTGATCTGTTGCACCTGTGTCAAGTATCCAAGATGAAGTGTGTGGTTGTGAAGGGTGCTGTGTGTGAGTGGAGAGACAAGTGGTCATACCAGAAACTCGTGAAGAGCTGACTTGGTGATTTGAAGGTGAAACAGAAGGTTGAGCTACTGTTAGTGAAGCCATGGCTGAGCTGGTGTCCTTGGAATGCAGCAGGGAAATGAGTTGCTGGTATTGGCTCTTGGTGAGAGCCATAGAGTCATTTGAGTCTTCATCATTGTCACTGTCTGGCTGTGCTCGAGAATGAGTGACAGTTGCTGCAACATGCTTGGTTTTGCTGTGGAGCTTATGGCCAGGGGGATAACCATTTAATTTATAGCATTTTTCCATGCTATGACCAGTCATATGACAATGTGTGCATTGTGGTGGATCAGCATTACCTGCCTTAAAGCAAGTATCAAAGGAATGGCCAGGGATTTTGCAATGGGAGCAATAAGGCCGATTGTTTTTCTGGTTATGGAATTTGGCAGGGGTTTTGGATGAATGATAGAAGGGTTTGGCTTGCATGGCTATGGAATCAGAGGGGTTGGGAGGGGAAATGATTTGATGTTGGCGTTCTTGTTGCTGAATCATTGAGAAGACACGGTTAAGAGGAGGTAATGGATCAAGCAGCATGATCTGGTCTCGGGTATGAGAGTAGGAATCAGATAGGCCCATGAGAAATTGGATGACACAATCACGGTCATATCTTTCATGGAGAACCTTGAGTTTACCACATTCACAGTTAGGAATAGGATCATAAACAGCAAGTTCATCCCATAATCCTTTCAAAGTACCAAAATAGATATTAACAGTATTTTGATTTTGTGATAGACTAGCTAAATCTCTTTTGAGTTGGAAAATGCGAGGACCGTTTTGTTGAGTAAATCGATCTTGAAGTTCCAACCACAAGGTTCTAGAATCATCAACTAAAGCCAAGCTAGATTTCACAGAAGAACTTACAGAATTCTGCAACCATGAGACAACTAAGTCATTGCATCTCTCCCAAGCTTCGAAAATGGGGTCGGAAGGAGTAGTTGGTTTAAGCAATGTGCCATTGATGAAACCTAGTTTATTCTTGGCACGAAGAGCACGACTAATGGTTCGTGACCAGCTGACATAATTATCAGCAGTGAGAAGATCAGAAACCAGGGCAGCAGCTGGATTATCACCATTCTCAATTCTGAATGGGTTGAAAGGGTCTGAGAAATTGAGGTATCTATTTGGGGAAAGGTTATCATTGGTGGATTTTGAAGTATTTTCATCTTCTACATTGGCCATTGGATCGATTGGAGACTGATACCATGTAACAAATGAAAATAGAAGGGAAGATCAAGGATGAAGAACAGATGCCGAAATGGAGAAAAGGTTTTCTGTAATTCCTTTCTATTTCTGGAATGAAGCAGTACGCACTTATATACAAAAACAGAGAGAATATGCTAACTAACTCTAGCTATAAAAAGACAGTAGTGCCCTCCATATACAACTCAGCAAAATAACAGAATTACAAACGTGTGTGTCATGTGATTGCAGCCTTCTCCTTTTCTTTAATTTTCTGTTGTGATGCATTCTCCAATAGAGCCTTAGATTTTTCTAAAATATTAGCAATTTCATAAGTAACCAAATTATAAAATTGTTGATAGCGTAATTTTCCGTTTTTATATAAGACAGCGTTCTTTTGTAGGACAGAGGTAGGGACCAAAATATTGGTCTCAAATAAACCTCATCCCCTCTCCATATTTAGCACTATTTTCTATTGTTTTGGGGCAATTGTTGGAGAACCCACCTCCTCCTCATGTATCACTTTTTATGTTTAATAAAATTAACTTGGCTAAAAAAGAAAAAAAAAATTGCTGAGAGCGAACTTGCATATTAAGGCCTAGAGAATAAAGTGAATATTCATGTCCTAGTCATTTCCAAAGAGGTAAGGCTGACATCTTGCAGAAAAAATTTGACAAGATTCTCCATCCTCTATCTCATTTGTGTGATAATTATGGGCTTATGAAATACGTGGTGTTCCTAATTAAGGCATATATAAGAATTTTCCTTCCACTGCAGATGGTATTATCAAGATTATCCACAGAGCTGTCTGTCTCTCTCCAAGGAAGATGATCATGTTCATGAAGGTCCCAATCAATTGATGCTTCAACGTCTGTTTAGGATTCAAATTCGATTTGAATTATCGATATCTGAAGCAGGCCATCATGTTTTGTTTATTGTTTATAAAAACCAAACCTGATGCTAACAGCACAGCTCGGTTCCTTTTTTTTTTTGGTTATCTGTTCATCGAGATTCGGGCTCCCATTCATGATAAAGTGACTCATGGCTTAATTTGATGCTCAGTTTTTTGGCCAACATATAGAACAATTCTTACCAAAAGCATGCTTAATGCCAATTTGATAATACCTTAGTCATTTTCATTAATAGTGCGGTTGGAGACGAGGATTTCGATTTAGTTACATAAAACCAAATCATTTATATCATCTCATATAATTATTACAATTTTTTCAAACTTACACACAAAATATAAAAAATAATTCAATTTTTTAAAATTTTAAAATAAAAATAATATTAAAATTTTATATTATAATATTATTTTATTCAACTTTTAACAAAATATCTCATCTGAATTGTATAATCAAATAAGGCCTAAATCTTTAAATTTTGAATTCTTTATTTAGATTTAGATGATCATGTATCAAAATTTGGATTTGATTTTATATCAAATTCAAGATTGGAATAAGAACTCTCTTTAGTTTCATAACTTGAAGGATCAAGCTGAGAGGAATAACTCATTATAATCATCCGAAGATGAACTAATTAATTAGTTCTTCACGATAAGGATCAATCTAGCTAATTAACTTGAATATTATTGATGCATACATTTTTCTTGCCGTCTAGATTAATGATAACAAATTAAGGATTAAAATTACCTCAGAAAACAATAGATTTAACATATATAAGTACTGCTAAATACATCAGATCGATCGGCCCTTCATAACCTAAAAATGGATTCGAAATTGTTCAAAGCATCCAAATTATATGAGGAGGTTCTTATATGCACATCACAATAATGGCATTATGTTATGACATGTTAAGTTGCTGCTGTCTAATATAATTTGGGTCGATAAGCTTTCATATTCATCATCATCAACATTAAATATCATGAGGGTATATAGCACACGTTGAGCTGTGTCCTTTTATATATAACAAATGCATGGTTGATATATGATCATGCCTTTCTTATCCACATAAGGATGTATGCATGTATATATATATATATATATATATATATATATATAGTTGTCATGTGTATCAACGTAAGCCAAGAGTAACGCTATTGTTCAATATTTCTTTTACTATCATCATGCATGCACCCTCCGGCCACCATCTCATAATATGAAATTAAATGATTATAAGATATTCTTTATATTCTATTTATGAATTAATCATTTAATAACGTATCAAAAAATGTTAAATAAGTGATAATAAAAAAGAAGATAAATAGAAATTTTCATGTCCGCTAAGCTCACTGATCGAAAACCCCACGTACATAAATTGCCTGTGTATTATTTCATATATGTGGGTTCTGCTGTCCTTATTCGGTATATTGATAGGTTCTGCTGTCCTTGTTTGGTATAATGATAAGGCCAAGAGAAGGGACCCAACTTAGTTATCCAATATGCATGTACCATTGATCAGGATAACTAGCTAATACCCTAATTTGAGATCCCAAGTGTAATTGTGTGTATGAGAAAATTGTTTATTTATTATCAGTTATTTTTTATTAAAATACATTATAAGAAAAATGAACATTTATAATAAATTATTTATGATAAAAATAGACTCATTTTAACAAAAACTCGTCATTCTTGCTAATTAGTCAAATCCAACCACCCTAGTTATCGGCATAATATTAAGTATTTGAAAAATCTGCCCCTCCCATATAGATTATTTGCATCCGAATACTAGATCTCGTTTGAATATTGAGATAAAATAATTTATGAATGATAATGAAATGATTTAAATTAAGATATTTTATAAGATTTTTAAGTATGAGATTGAAAATTTTAAATTAAAATATTATTTTTATAATATAATTTTTATTTTAAAATTTAAAAATATTAAATTATTTTTGAAAAATGCTTATCCCACCGAGGAAAGCTATCAAGAAAGGCGACCAATAGTGGTTTTGTTTTTTTATTTAATGATTAAAGAAGTATTTTTAAATAAATTTGTATTTTTTTTTGTTTTTTAAAAAATATTTAAAGTGATTTAAAAATGTTTAAAAAAAGCACCAAAAAAAAAAAAAAAAAAGAGTTCATCTTACACTTCTCGATAGAAATTCTTGGAACCCCTCTCGGTGGCCTAGCAATCACAATTTTTTGTATTTTATTTGTTAGTTTAAAAAAATTATAATAAATAGATAAAAAAGTTAAAATTTTAAAATTAAAAAATATTTATATTAACTGTATTTAAATGTTTATCAACCCAAAGAGAGCCTTAAAATAATTGAAAATGGACTGGCTGCCTGCCTACGAACGTCAGAATCGATAGTCTTTTCTTCCTGTGCATGCATTATTAGTGGTCCATGCAAGAGATCACAGAAAAGGTTATATATATATTCGGGCGTCCGCTTGATTGACTTAACTTTGACTCAGAAAATGTGGTGACTTTGGTCACAGAAATTTAGAACATAATAATGGGTCTATTTCAAAAGTTTCTTTCATTCTCTTTCTTTATTGATGTTTTATTTAGTGTTTTATTTACGCTAATGAGATGAAGTATATTTATTTATTTATATTATATTCTTAACATTCTCTTTTATACATGGCCGGATCGGTAATTTTTTTTTAGGGGTCACATATTTTTAGTATGTGACATATTGAGATTTAAAAATTATAAAAACATAATTATATATAAAATTAAATCTCGATAACTTACAATATATATGTAAAAATAAAATTTTAAAAATACATTAACGTCTTAATATATGTTTCAAATTTTTGACAACAATGTTTCATGAAATAATATTCATTATTATTCTTGTAATGAAATATTTAGAATTTATTTATTTCATAGAAACTATTAAGTGGTCTTTTAGAATGTCATCTTTCATTCTAGTATATAAGCTAATTTATTAAGTTTCATGTAAATTCTCGATATTTTCATGTCACATTAAGCATATAATATTATAATTGAGACCTTAAATAATTTTTTTCTTGCTCAACAAAGTCTAGCGGATAAAATCTCTCAACTATTTTTCATATAGATCACTAACTTTAAATGATTTTTTTTATATTTTTATTTTGGATTCCATATTAAGAAGTCTAATAGTGTATAACAAAAAAAAAATTGTGATTCATATTTTAAACTTAATTTTGATTTAATTTTGGCGAGACTGCATTCTTGAAAATAAATAATATATAGAAATTATATAAAATTATGGGACTATAGAAAAAAAAAAAAAAATTGGAGAGACATTTGTAAGTATATTAGAATTTTATAAAATTTTACAGAACATATGAGATTATAATTTTTTTGGGGTGGTCATTTATTTATAAAATTATGATTAGAAACTAGGGTATATTTTTATTTTTTAAAAGATTTTGGGTGCCCTTAGATAAACTATTCATTCATTCTAAAAACTTTTGATTTTGGCTCGAGCAAAGGTTCTAAAAACTTTAGTTTATAAAGTTTATTAAGGCAAGTCATTTCCTATAGAGTAATGCTAGAGAGAAGCCATTATAGTAATGCACATTTTGCATTTACTGCGTGGCTTCTTCTAATTGATTGTTCTCAACACTCACTTAGGGAGATGTGTGGTTTATATAATGCCACATCATGTGTGCAAAATAGATGCACTCAATAATAACTTCTATCTATATTTATTCTTTCCTTTAATCTAGAGGAACGGAGGACGATCCCCTAATCTTTGTCAGACGTACGTATACGTTATATATTGAGCCAATTATTAATTTATACAAGAGCATGAAGTACGTACGTACACGTCAAATGTCAACAAAATTGGTTGCCCGTAATAAATGAAAATTGATTTTGATGGTTGGCAATGGCAGATGTGGTCCTTCAAACCGTATTCAATTGCTACATTACTCCACAATGACCATTTTTTTTAAAATTTTTTTATTTTATTCAATGGTTCATTGTTGTTCTTTATTTTTTATTTTTATTTCTATTTCTATTCCGTTTTAATAAACATCAGCAATATAAATGCTTCGTTGGGTTAAAGCTGAAATAACATATTAACATAGTTTTTCTTGATTTAACTTCTTTTTTCCTTCTTTTATTTCATTTTCAAGTTCCATAATAGAAAATTTCTATTATTAAATATGTGTATAAAACATATCTAGTAAAATATTTATATGATATAATCTGATTTAAAGATAAATTTTGAATTTTGATTCTTACAAATTAAATCTTACAATTAAAATTATATAAATAATATACTCTACACACTGACTTGATAATAGAATAATTCTAAGATCAATGTTACGTACAGTCCTCAAATGGGAACTATATTGCAAGACTAATTAATTTTATCTTTATATTTTTTTCAAAATTATAATAATATCATTTTCAAAATGATATTTTTTTCATTTAATAAAAGACTTACACATGCAGTCTCCAAAAAAAAATCGGGAATATAATTTCTCTAATTATAACTATATGCAATGACGAAATGAGAAATTAGATAAATTCTAATCATTTAACACAACCTTACAAAAATAACAAAAAGATTGTGATTTAAAGACTTACAAATATAATTAAAAAAAAAAACCCTTTAACCGAGAATTTGTGTGGTAACCAATTGGGCTTGACTGCGTCTAATCTGCAGTGTCATCATCCTAAACAGACACATCAGATTGGGCCCAGAATTTTCAAAACACAGTCATCCATCTTCTGGTTTGTCGTCATCCAATTTAAATAAGATGAAATATTTTATTGAAAGTTAAATAATATATTATTATAATATTATTTTTATTTTAAAATTAAAAAAATTAAATTATTTATTATATTTTAAATAAAAATTATAAAAATTATATAAAATTAAATAAAATAAAAAAATTTAATTTTATATAACTAAACCAATCCTTAATAGTCCACCCATATCATATCATACCATACCATACCCTCTTTCCAATCCCATTCTCAAATTTTCAATCATACAAAGGCCAAAAAAAAAAAAAAAAAAATTAAATAAATAATAATAGTAAAGTGATATATTTGTCTTTTAGCCTCACAAATTCTATAAAAAGTCTTTCCCTGTCAGCAAATGGCCCCCCTTGGTCGGTCCCACTTTCCATTTTTTTTATTTTTAATTTTATGTGATGTATGCCTGACCACTCTATTAAACCAACCAAGATATCAGAGGATACCCCCATGTCACAACTATTTTTCCTCAAGAAAATTAAAAAAATTCTCACATTAAATAGTCATGAATGTAATTATCCCTTTTGATTGGTGTTTAGATTGCCACGTATTTTCCATAAATATCACTGACCCACAAATGTGTTAAATGTGTCCAACAATTTTTTCAGTCCATGCGTGCATAACATTTCTTTTATTGAAAAAATTTCATCAAAATTTGATTTTGCATCCAATTTTCTTCATCTTTATGTCCCATCTTGATCGATGACACGAAAGTAGTGTTAAATTCATCGAAATGAGTGAGTCGAAGATATCTCAAATAGTATATTTTAATTTTTAATTTTTTTATATATTTTTTTAATCATCATAAATATTTTTTAAAAAAAAATCATAATATTATTAAAAAAATATTTTTTTAATCATTTAATAAAAAAAAAAGTTTCAGAAAAAATGTTCGGGATCCATTTCTCGACACAAATATAAGCAGTTGATGAGGTACGTATATTGTTCATTTTCTTATCATTGGGTACAACCTACAAAATAGGTCATATTTTATAATGTAAATTGTAATTATCCCATTTTATTTTAAAAAATAAACAAAAAATCCAACTCCTAAGCTCTTAGAATTGCAGGCCTAATGTTTGATAGGGAGAAAACTTCTGGTTGATAGAACTTGTTAACAAACTTGATACCCACTTTAGTTTGGAAAATTATTAGGTAGATGACGTGGTATTCTCATTCAATCACAACATGTGATGTAATTAAAATGAAAATAATTTTTTATCAGTTATTATTCACTATCTCATATTCTATATCCTATGAAAAACATCATCATATTTTATGAAAAAATCCCAGCACTTTATGAAAAAAACTATAAATATGAAGCGTGAGAATGAATAGTAGCTAATCCATAATAAATATCAATTAAAAATTACTTTACAAATACCAATCTTAAATGTTACGACATTTTATGATAAAATGGAAATTTTTGTGTTCTTATTTCGAGAGTTTTTAAAATTTACTCCCTTAGTTTTCAAAATTTCTTCTACTTATAAACTCCAATTAAGATCCATAGTAGCAATTATCTGAAAAGAACATATTTTTGGTATTAAATACTTGTAAATACGATTTTTCTGTTCAAATAATTGCTCATAAGAATCGTATGGTACAACTTTATCTTAAAGTCCTGTTTTAATTGATTGAAATGGATGGCTTAATGAGTTCAACCTCAACCCAGACTGTAAAACGAGAGGCCCACACATATCAGTCTTCAAGTGGACGTATCTGCCAAATTGGCCCTTCGAATCAATCTACTTCTCTCCTGGCTGTCCACAGATTGCAGCACGAGTTGATTGAACGAATGGATTTAACTCCAGGGCCAGTTCGTCTGAAAGAACTCTGCAAGCAATGCAACAGAGATGATGGCCTATCCCTTTGGTGCTAGGTGCGGGTAAAACACAGGCCATTGTTCATGCCATGATCTTCCATCTTATTGTTCCTTATTTATTTAGACTGTCATGAGAATAATTGAATGAGTTAGGCAGAATCGTATTTAGTTAGAAAAATATTACAGCTAATTCAATGTGTCAACGTAAAGAATGAGATGAGATTAAGAAAAGCAGATGAAAGGAGATCGAGGTGAGAAGGAAACTACAAACAGTCCGATCGAGTAGGGCCTAATGACGGCTTGCTATTAGCTGTATGGAAAGCTAATCTGAAATAGAGCTTTCCATATGAAGGCAGCAGTCTTAATCACCTAACAACGTGATTCTCTTTCCTTACTTACTATCACTGCTATATATATACCTCCAATTTCTCTTTTTCTGAATCATATTAGAAATAATTCTCTCGTTCTTTTCAACACAACCATGGCCATGTATGCCTCCTTTATACATGCTGTTGCCTCTCTTTTACTTTGTGTGCTTGCATTTGGTCTCTCTGTTATGGGTCGACCCACCACTTTTCTTCAAGATTTCAAAGTCACATGGGCTGATTACCATATCAAGCAGATCGATGGAGGGAGGGCCATCCAACTCATTCTGGACCAAAATTCTGGTAAAGCTCTTTAGTACAGTACTTCCAAAAGTTTATAATTTGGATTGTGTTCAGACAGAGATGACACACAAATTGTTACTTTTCAGGATGTGGGTTTGCTTCCAAGAGTCAGTACTTGTTCGGGCGTGTCAGCATGAAGATTAAGCTGGTTCCTGGAGACTCTGCTGGAACTGTCACTGCCTTTTATGTATGTTAGATTACCAATTTGAGCTAGCTTTTGCTATACATCACTTTTCTGACCTTAGTTTCTGGTATATATATATATATACATATAGATGAATTCAAACACGGATTCAGTTCGTGACGAGCTGGACTTCGAGTTCCTGGGGAATCGAACTGGGCAACCATACACTGTCCAGACCAATATCTACGCTCATGGGAAGGGAGATAGGGAACAAAGAGTGAACCTTTGGTTCGATCCTGCTGCTGATTTCCACACTTACACAATACTGTGGAACCACCATCATATTGTGTAAGTGAACAGTTTCATACATACATACATACATATATATATATATAAGCATGACCGACACATATCCTTGTACGTACTAACAGTGATCTGATCGATGTTTGTTAATGTTGCTGTTGTTGTTGGCACTGCAGCTTCTATGTGGACGATGTGCCGATAAGGGTGTACAAGAACAATGAAGCTAAAGGAATTCCATTCCCAAAGTTCCAGCCCATGGGGGTCTATTCCACTTTGTGGGAAGCCGATGACTGGGCTACGAGAGGTGGGCTGGAGAAGATTGATTGGAGCAAAGCGCCTTTCTTTGCTTATTACAAGGACTTTGACATTGAGGGATGCCCTGTGCCTGGACCTACTACCTGTGCCTCCAACCCCAGAAACTGGTGGGAGGGAACCACTTATCAAGCACTTAATGCCCTTGAACTTAGGAAGTATAGATGGGTTCGTATAAACCACATGATCTATGATTACTGTACCGACAAATCGAGGTACCCGGTGACCCCGCCGGAGTGTTTCGCCGGCATCTAAATTTGCTTAATAATCGAACCGGAAGTCCATGCATCCACCAACTGATGAACCATATTCCATATACTTTGTGTACGTACATGTTCTTGTACGCTACGTTCGTTGTGTGATAAAAGTCATGCATATAGGAGGGGTGTAAAGGGGGAGTTATATGAATTATTCTTGTGTATAAATGTCCATGAAGGCTAAGCTCTGGGATTGGGCAAAAGTCAATTCCTGCATGTGGGCTATATAATAGCCTATTTGTGTCTGTACTTGTTAGGCATTTTATGTGCCAATAAAGCTTCTGCATAATTGTGAAGAGGATATTCCACAACTCTATGTGCAATGTTTTCAAAGGCTAAGCCAAGAAAAAGTCTTCTTACTTTCAAGTACTGATGAACCAAAAGCAGAAGGTCTGGGCCCATGCCCATGCAAAAGATGTGGTTACATCCAAATTGATTGTTTTGGGTGAAAACGAAAAAGTTCTAAGAATTTTGGGTATGATTTATAATTTAAGCATATATAATACTTCATCAAATATGTCAGAAACCTGCTAAAACCTATGATGAAGTGCAGCAACTCTTTCAATATGCATTGAAAATATGCCTCTAGTGGGCACTGAGAGAGGGTCCCAGCAGCAAGGGTGGTCATGGTTTTGGCATGGGTGCACGAGTGAGGATTAATGATACGTACTGTCATGACTCATGTTGTAGTCAATATGATTCATAGAAGACCATATATTATCATATACAGATACCTGCCCCATTTATAGCCTTGGTGAATGGGGTTCATCAATAACTCACATTTTTCTTATTTTATTAATTTGTTTGTATTTATTCTACCTAAAGAAAAATTTGACAGGCTCACTTAGAGGTCCAGCAAAATATGAGTAATAACAAACTTACAAAAATAATTATCAACAAGAGGCTTTTAAAGCAATATGATTTGACATGATATGTCAAAATGGTCTAGCAATAAAAATATTTTTGCAATTAGACACATCAAATTAAGTAAATTTGTAAAGATATTATTTGTAATTAGACATAATACCCTCTTCATTTTCAGCAATAAAAAATTGAATTAAAAAAGTAGATATTAAAACTTGAATTAAGAAAGAAGTATTTGAATTTCAATTACTTGCCCAGATTTTTTTTTTTTTTTGTAATGATGAGATGAGAGGAGAGGAGAGGAGTTGTGAAAACAAATAAAAAAAAAAATCACTCACTTTTGGAAAATACAAAGATCGATTTAACTGATACAAGAAAGTTTACAAGGACCAAACTAAAATTCAGGACATTTATCAGGACCAAACACTTGAAAAAAAAAATCCTCATTCTTTTACCATTCTAAATTATATGAGCAGTCTGAAATATAGGGACCACAATCTCAAACGGATGGATAGGAAGGCATTAAAATGAGGGACCTTGACACGCCTCCAAGTTCCAACTGGTTTTACTCAAGCCAAGGGGACCATCCAGTAATTGATTTTCAGTTAACCACAAGAGTAAATGTGTTTGCTGTGGCATATGATACGATGCTGCCAATATTGCAAATGGTGGAAAAACGTTGTCGGTTCTACCTGCTGATATCGATATACAGTTGTTCACAAACATAGCTGTATATAAAGCCAAACATAAAATAAGCAGGAAGTCTTGTGGTTATCGTTGTCGGCCTTGTTTGTTTTCAGGAAACTTCTCATTTCTTTTCATCTAATCATTACAACTTTTTCAAATTCTCATACAAAATAAAATAAACAATTCCACTTTTTTAAATCCCAAAACAAAAATAATAGTAAAAAAATATATTCTAACAATTTTTTAACTTTAATATCAACTCATTTCATCTCATCTGTAAAAACAAACGACGACTAATAACAGGCCAGAAGGTAATTTATAAAGAAATAGCCAGCAGTAAAGTCAAGAACAAGGTTGATTGGATGTAGGATCTAATTATATGTTGCTAATTCAATGGAGGGAAAAAAATGCGCAGATCTACCTGTCTATATAAGTACAAAGCTGTTTGCAAGCATTTAAATACAGCCAAAGATGACGATTACTGGAAATAAAAGTCCCTATTATGAAGAATAAAGTTAAAACAAAGGTCTCATTCGACCAAGAAATATAATCAAGGGGACAGGTTGATGGATAAGATTAGGACAGAAATAAAAGATCTAAAACCTTATCTCATTGTTAGATAGAACGTCATAATTTGTAAATCAACAGAGTACTACAAGTGAAACAGAATTTACATCAGATGAAAGCCTAATCTTGCATTGATACACTGGACAATGTTAATGAATAAATCAAGTAAAGAAAGTACTTTATATTTTTTTTATAAGTAGTAAAGAAAGTACTTTTGTTCCAGTAGTGCTGTAAGATTCCTGCAAAAAGAGCAAGTCTCTGGTCTTGAACATTTATTGTTTGTGAGTTATGTGTAGAGGAAAAGACTCTTCTGCTCAATGAGAAGGTATGCACAATTCCTGAATAGAAAATCGTATGAACTGTAGTGAAAGTATGCACCTGAAATCATAAATACAACAAATTATCAGAACACTACAGGACTCAGACATTAAGGACACCGCAGCGGCAAAAATCACAACTAAATTCATGCATGAACCAAATATAAAGCTGCAACGATAACT
The DNA here is from genome assembly GCF_001411555.2 of Juglans regia. Classification (NCBI taxonomy): domain Eukaryota; kingdom Viridiplantae; phylum Streptophyta; class Magnoliopsida; order Fagales; family Juglandaceae; genus Juglans; species Juglans regia. The sequence goes on along the minus strand of NC_049911.1, from coordinate 4,318,536 downwards.
AAGAACCCACATACTGCCTCGTTGTGATGATGGAGGTTGCTTTACCAAGATAAATACTATTGAAAGCCTTACCGCAAGTGATATTATCACATCTATAGTCAGTTCTGGCTCATCTGTTAGTTCCTAGCTCATCATCACATTAATATTGGAAACGTAATGGCATATGATTAGAGAACAAGTCGGTTAACATCTAAGAAAAGGCAGACAGAAATACCAACAGGAAGACATTGAGCATAACAAATTCCACGCTCAACTTGCTGATAATTCTTCGGTACGTCAGTGGGTGTTAGTTGTCTCCAGAACACATGCAAGATTTTCCGAGTATGGCTGAATTTTATACCGTGCAGAAGATCATAATGCACAAATAAAGAATATTACTGATTTTTTATTTTCTCTCTCAATGCTCCAATTGTTGATGAAGCAATCCATTTTCAGAAAAATATAGAAAAAATGTGTACCGATTTAAAGAACTTTAGCAATGCATGATACCAAGATCAAGCAGCAGGTACTAAAGCTTCGCCCTTATATCCAACTCAAAGAAAATATATTGACACTTATTATATATGATAGAGAACTTCAAGTATTATACTGTTCATATGAAGCATTGCAATTGAATGTCCATATTTTTTTCTGGGGTGCCACGTACCGGGGGAGGATGGGCTGGATACCACCATCTAAGAAAACCCAATAGATACTGAGCCATAACAGGTTGTTGCTAAATAGAAAAGTTTGTTAATAGATATTAATTGAGCAAGAAAGCTAGCACATCCATGAGGAATGCATCTCTTTTGTATGTACAGAAATTCTGAGTATTTTTCTACACTTATATAACAAGTATCCATCAACGGTATACCATTTTGGATAATAAAAAACATAAACTAAAAAAATTTAATAGCAACTAATAGAAAAGAGAAATGTTCTATCAATACATGGATAATCAAAAACTGGCTCACCTATATTGATTTGGCAATGGTGTTAACGTAGACATTAGATATTATTCTTACCATGTATAGATGCTAATAGTCATTCTTGCCGTATATACTCAATAGTTATTCTTACCGTGTATAGATGCTAATAGTTAGGAGCTATATGTTACCATGTATAGTTCTTACCTTGTAAGGAATGGCATTTTGGCCTACTAAATGAGAAGAAGCTGCGCACGTGGCAGACAAGTTTTTCCAAACAAAAGTTCTCGGTTTCTCTTGGTTTCCCAGTGTTTTGACATGTTATCAAGAGAAGGTTTCTAAGTTGTTTACCTGTTTTCAATTTTTTTTCTATCGAGAGTGTCTCTTTTGGGTTTTCGGCGCCCTCTATGCTCGATTCCAGTTCTGTTCTGGAGTTCAGCGCCTACGGTGTTGATCTTGGCTTTTTCTCTTGCTGTCGGTGCACTCTGGTCAAGTTTCCAGGTCTGGGCTCTTGTTTTTCGGCGCTTCTATTGCTGGAGTCTGGTTGGTTCGTGGTTTTCGGCGCTTCAGTTGGCTGTTTCTGGTTCCAAGGTGCATCTTGGCACCCTCTATGGCAGTTTATGGTTCTGCTCTGCATGTCTGTACAGTCGTTCCTGATTCTGGTTTGTGCTTGTATTTTTGGTGCAATTTTTTCCTGTTCTTGCGTGGCTCCCTTGTTCGGCACCTTCTGATTACACTTTCTGGTGTGAGTATAACTGTCGGCAACTTCTGTTTGTCTTCTCTGGTCTGAGTGATCTCAGCACCATATATATTTTTGCTTTTCGCAACAACTTTCTAGGGGGCTATTTTTTTTGTCTCTCGGTTGCATCATGTCATCAGATTAGATTTACTGGCAAAAATTATTCTGCTTGGGAGTTTCAATTTCAGTTATTTGTCAAAGGAAATGAATTGTGAGGTCATAATGATGGGAGTGATCCCGCACCTCGAGATGCCGAGGCTTTGTCAAAGTGGGAAATCAAGGATGCTAGGGTCATGACCTGGATCCTTGACTCCGTTGAGCCTCACCTTGTGCTCAATCTGAGGCCTTATAAAACTACCGCTGATATGTGAAATTACCTCAACAAGGTTTACAATCAGGACAACACGGCTCGGCATTTTCAATTGGAGTACGAGATGACCAATTTCACATAGGGAAGTCTCTCCATTGAGGAATATTTTTCTGGTTTTCAAAATCTTTGGACTGATTATCCAGACATTGTTTATGCTAATGTTCCCATTGCAGCTCTTTCTATTGTTCAAGCAGTGCATGAAACAAGCAAGACAGATCAATTCTTGATGAAGTTTCGTTCCAACTTTGAAATTGCCCATTCTAATCTGATGAATCGTCATCCTGTACCATCTCTGGATGCTTGTTTGAGTGAACTTCTTCGTGAGAAGCAGCGTATAGTAACTCAGGCAGACATGGAACATCGGGCTAATGTTAGTGCACCTGTTACTGTGGCTTATGCAACACAAGGGAGAAATAAGGATAGACACATGCGTGTTGTTCAATGCTTTAGTTGTAAAGTTTTTGGTCATATTGCTTGAGATTGTCCTAAGAAGTTATGTAACTATTGCAAGAAACAAGGTCATATCATCTTTGCTTGTCTCATTCGACCTGAAAGGAAGCAGGGTACTACATATCATGCCTCCGTTGGTGTCTCTAGTTCTGCTGCATTGCCTGCTGCCTCACCAGTTGTTCCTATTCCTGCTCCTACAGCCTTAGCAAACCCGAACACACTCACTCCTGAAATGGTATAACAGATTATCATTTCCGTTTTTCTGCTTTTGGGCTCTCAGGTAATAATAAAGTTTCTTCCTTAACTAATGTTTTTATTTCTCCTGACCTCTCCACAAATCTTATTTCTGTTGGTCAATTAGTTGATAATAATTGTAATGTTCATTTCTCTCGTTCTGATTGTATTGTACAAGATCAAGTGTTAGGGAAGATGATCGCGAAGTGGCCTAAAGTGGGACGCTTCTTTCCTCTCCACGTTTCTCCTTCCACCATTATTCCTAGTTTTCCTTTATTTTCTTTTGCATGTAATGTTGTTGGTTCTGGAAATAAAATGTAGCATAGACGTATAGGCTACTCAAACTTTGATGTACTTCATACTTTGTTTAATTCTAGTTTATTGGGAAATAAAGCATATTCTTCTCTTGATCTTTCTTTTGATTGTAAATCATGCAAACTTGACAAAAGTAAAGTTCTACATTTTCCTCATCATGCATCTCGTGCCTCACAATGTTTCGATATTATTCATAGTGCTGTTTGGGGGATTGCACATGTTGTTTCTCATGCGCATTACAAGTACTTTATTACTTTCATTGATGACTTTAGTCGCTTTACTTAGGTTTACTTCCTATGAGCTAAGGCCGAAGTTTTTTTAGTATTTAAAAACTTTCTTGCACTTCTTGAGACTTAATTTTCTGCCCGCATCAAGGTCTTGTGCTTTGATTCTGGTGGAGAATACATATATAATGAGTTTCAGGACTTTCTTCAAAGCAAAGGGATCATCTCTCAACGTTCTTGTCCTTCGATACCGCAACAAAATGGAATTGCTAAGAGGAACAATCGTCACCTTCTTGATGTGGTAAGAATCCTTTTACTTGAATCATTTGTTCCTCCTCGTTTTTGGTGTGAAGCGCTTTCTACTTCGATTCATTTGATCAATCGCTTACCCTCTCCTACGTTACATCATGTTTCTCCCTTCTTTAAGTTGTTTGGCCATTCTCCTTCATATTCTGATCTTCGGGCATTTGGTTGTGCTTGTTTTGTGCAACTCCCTGCTCATGAACGACATAAACTTACTACCTAATCAGTTAAATGTGTTTTTCTTGGTTATGCTATACCTCAAGAGAGTTATGTTTGTTATGATCCCCATGCTCGTCGTATGCGAGTTTCTAGGAATGTGATTTTCTTTGAAAATTAATATTTTTTTCCATCTCATGTTGAGCTATCATCTGCATCTTTATCTCTTCTGCCTAGCTTTTATGATTCCCCGACAATTGTAGAAAGGTTCAAATCTGGTTTTGTGTATGAAAGACGTAGTCAACATAAGTTTGGTTCCACTTCCTTTGTGCCCCCTCACGATCTTGACCCGGTGCCTGATCCTGCTCCTGCCTCCACCACTCTTCGCCGGTCTACTCGCCCTTCTCGACCCCCTGATCGGTATGGTTTCTCCTCCTTTGTTTCTCTTGTGGCTACTTTATCCTCTATTTTCATTCTCTCGCTACAAACAAGTCATGAAACATGAGTGTTGGCAAAATGCAATGCTAATAGAATTCAAACACTTGAGGAGAATCACACTTGGGATATTGTTCACTATCCCCTACAGTCAAGCCTATTGGGAGTAAATGAGTTTTCTCTGTAAAGTTTCATTCTGATGGCTCGTTGGACTGGTACAAAGCTCGCCTAGTAACTCTGGATAACAAACAGGAATATAGGGTTGATTATGAGGAGACATTTGCTCCTGTTACCAAAATGACCATTGTTCGAACCATCTTAGCTATTGCCGCTTCACAGTTGTGGCACCTGCATCAGATGGATGTGAAGAACGCCTTTCTTCATGGTGATCTCCAAGAAGAGATCTACATGAAACTTCCCTATAGTATGACTACTTCTTCTCCTTATGATGTCTGTAAGCTAAAGCATTCTCTGTATGGGCTCAAGCAAGCTCCTCGGGCTTGGTTTGAGAAGTTTCGCAATACACTTCTTACCTTCAGTTTTACACAGAGTCAGTATAATTCTTCTCTCTTCTTCCACGAGTCTGCATCGGGAATAGTCATTCTCTTGGTTTATATGGATGATATTATTATTACTAGCACTGATTGTGGTTTGATTACTAAGTTTTAGCAGTTGTTGCATGCAACTTTCCATATGAAAGATCTTGACCAGCTCACATACTTCTTAGGACTAAAAGTACATCATCAGGCCAATGGTATTTTCTTAAACCAGTATAAGTAATTTAAGATCTTATTACCTTGGTTGGTATGGAGGACACTTCTTCTATTGATACTCCTGTGGAGGTAAATGTCAAATACAAGAAAGATGAAGGGGACCTTCTAGATGAACCTACTCTCTATTGACGCCTGGTTGGGAGTCTTATCTACTTGACCACTACTCGCCCCGATATCTCCTATGTCGTTCATCAGGTCAATCAGTTTATGTCTTCTCCTCAGCATCTCCATCTTGCTGCATTTCGACGCATCATCCGCTATCTTCGCAGTTCATCTACTTGTGGGTTATTCTTTCCTACAGGCTCATCTCTTCAACTTGTTGCCTATAATGATACTGATTGGGCTGGGTGTCTGGATACACGTCGATCTACTACAGGTTGGTGTATGTTTTTAGATGATGCCTTAATTTCTTGGAGATGTAAGAAACAAGATCGTGTTTCTAAATCCTCTACTGAGGCCAAGTATCGTGCCATGTCTACTGCTTGTTCTGAAATTGTATGGCTACGTGGTCTTCTTGAGGAGCTTGATTTTTCTCAGACTACTTCTACCCCTCTTCATGCTGATAACACTAGTGCTATTCAAATTGCCACCAATCCCGTCTTCCATGAATGCACCAAGCACATTGAGGTTGATTGTCATTCTATTCGAGACACCTTGGAAAGTCAGGTGATATCTCTTCATTACATTTCTTCTGATCTCCAAGTGGATGATGTCTTCACCAAAGCCATGACTTGACAGCGGCATCAATTTCTTGTTGGCAAATTGTTGTTAATTGACTTACCAGCATCAATTTGAGGGAGGATGTTAACATAGATATTATATATTATTCTTACCATGTATAGATGCTAATAGTTATTCCTACCGTATATACTCAATAGTTATTCTTACCATTTATAGATGCTAATAGTTAGGAGCTATATGTTAGCTGTTACCATGTATAGTTCTTACCTAGTAAAGAATGACATTTTGGCCTACTAAATGAGAAGAAACTGCGCAGATGGCAGACAAGTTTTTCCAAACAAAAGTTCTCGGTTTCTCTTGGTTTCCTAGTGTTTTGACAAACGGGAAATTGAATGTGAAAGCTGCTTACAGTCAACAACCCAAAGAGATTAGTATATCAGCCAAATTATACCAAAAGTACTGAAGCTTTTCCAGAATATAGTAGTTGCATCCTTTAATAAAAGTAAGAAGCAGTGAGCAGATGCAATGAAAAAGACATACCATGCCTTAGGGAAGTAGCTAGTAGCAAATGATAGAAAAGCTCAAGACTTAATTAAAAGATCTTGCAACAAATAACTTTCAAAAATATCCTTTAATCTCGAGCTTATGGATCATTTTATGTAAAAAGAAAATATGGTACATCCTCATGAAGGAATCTCAAAGAAAACTTTTAAGTGGGAATCTCAAAGATAACTAAAGCCTATTAATGCAAAACTTCAACTACTAATGGTATTGAAGAAGACCAACAGTTGATACTATAGGTGGACTTTTGCTTGCATCCCTGCCAATCAAATTTAGCAAAGGCTCAGTCCACCACACGAATAAGAAGTATAAACAAGTAGAGAAATTGAGGGGACCATGACATATAATAAATACAGCCATTCACAACAATTTATAGACTTGACAGCAGGATATACAAACATCCTCAGAGGAATCTTTAGTACACTTCACGGTTAAATACTTTAACGATTATAGCCCATAAAATTAGGCAATTCGTATGTAATTCAACCCAAAACTTCCATCTGCTGCCAAAAAGTTCTCTCTATATTTCAGTTTGGCCTCTAATATGTTCCATAGAAAGGTAAGAGAGGAAACAAAGATATAGAAGACCAACAGTTGATACTATAGGTGGACTTTTGCTTGCATCCCTGCCAATCAAATTTAGCAAAAGGCTCAGTCCACCACACGAATAAGAAGTATAAACAAGTAGAGAAATTGAGGGATAAATATAACCATTCACAACAATTTCTAGACTTGACAGCAGGATATACAAGCATCCTCAGAGGACTCTTTAGTACACTTCATGGTTAAATACTTTAACGATTATAGCCCAAAACATTAGGCATTCAGGTTGACTCGCACCAAGATAAATTAGTATGTAATTCAATCCAAATCTTCCATCTGCTGCCAAAAAGTTCTCTCTATATTTCAGTTTGGACTCTAATATGTTCCATAGAAAGGTAAGAGAGGAAACAAAGATATACGATGCATGCTACCATGTATATCAGGCTTTGATGAACATGTTTAATTCCCTCGTTAGTAAATTGTTATAGAGGATAAAGGTCACAAATGAAGAAGCGTCGATCTGTGGAAGAGGAAGCAGGTTTCTCGAAGAAGAAAGGCAAGACTTTGAATTCTGGAGATTAAACCAGACAACAGTATCAACCCAGTTGGCTCTCCTCTACTAACCCATTCCAGCCAGCTCTTTCCAAGGAGGGGAAGAAGCTCTGTTATCCCCTCCCCGGACCACCATTTCCCTTCAAATTCTTGGAAAATCCTTCAAGAGCCACTCAATTTGGATCTTCAGTCCATATTGGAAAATCCTTCTGGAGAATTTAGGCAATTTATAATGTATTTTGATTGGTCTTTGTATCTGGATCCAATCTACACCTGTTGTAATTTTATTTTAATATAACATAATACAAATTGCAGAGGGAAAAAAAGCAAGCTAAACCTGAGTTTTTTCTCAAAAGGGAAAATATTGTTAATTGGATGATTGATGCAAGCAAGAACATATTACAAGATGTGAAAGCTGAGAAACGTCAGAAAGTAAGCTAAACCTGAGTTTTCACCAGATGCTCCCTGTATATGCAATGACCAAAATTGGTACATACTATAACGATCTTTAAGGAAGCTCTCTAGGTTCCAGATTACTATATAATATGAAAAATAAAAGTTCATATTGAACATTGTTGACATTAATTTGTATCGGTACAGTGCAAGGACCCTTCACATTAGTTTCACCGTTCAGTACATGTGGTACATTTTAACCAGGAAAAAAAAAATCCAAAACTAAATTACAAACCATGTTGCATTACAAACCATCCAAGTTCTCCATTTCAAAAGGAAATACAGTTTTGATAACACTAGGGCTTTGTTAGCTTAAAGAGAAATAAAGACCACAAGAAATAAGTTACAACATAAAATGGCTATTGCTGCAATCAAAGATGCGAAATGACTAAAGTATAGGCCTGATCTCTTCCCCACAACCCAACTTTGCTCGAGCAAAGAATGCAGATGACATTTTGGTAATACGGAATTAAGGTTCGTTCGTCCTTATATTATTTTACCAATTCAAGCATGAGTAATGGGAGTTTTCTGGATTTACATATATAGTTTCATGGTTCCAAAAATATCTCAACTGTTTCTGGGTATTACGAAGAATGTTTAAAGACATTAACCCATTATTTTTCACAATAAACTTAAGGAATGTCATTGATCCAAAACAATAAAATGTAACACAATAGAATCAATTGAAAGAAGTCCCTGTTTTCCAATAAAAATGAACTTGTGAGGAAACACAGTATCAGTTTTTCCTTTTAACTTTTCTTTCTCCCTTCACACAATTACATTCAGTTTTCCAATTTTTACCTTGGAAATATAAGACGTGGTATACCTTGATTATATGATTCAGATTAATGTTATTCAATGATCAACAAACATCTACCCAATGTAATAAAATAGACATGACTAAAAATTGAGCATAATTTCAACTTAGATTAGATGCAAGTATTGTTGTGCCACATTGCCACAAGATGATACTTCCATTCCCAAATACTGAAACAAATCCGAATACACAAGAATGGCAATAGTAATTACCTATGATGGTCAGGTTACCTTATTAGATCCAGTGCCACACTAGGAGGGTGTGGCCTACACTCCGGAGGGGCCCAAACATCACCATTCCTGGCAACATCTTGACGGTATTTCTTTTCTCTCCGAGAGACAATCCGTCGTGCTCTCTCCTCTATTTGTTGAAAGTAGACATCCATACTTTCCTTTCCATCGAATTAGCCATTGTACTTCCCAAAGCAGTCAAGTTTGGTGCAGCATCAGCCGATGCGGCTTTTAGACAAAGTATAGCAATGATTATATTAAAAAAAAAAACACCTTTGTAGTAGTTCCCTCCTTGACTCTGTTGAAGAATCTGAGCCTAGACCATATGATAAGGATAAAGGTAGGTGGTGTATGGGATACCACATTGCTTAAAAAGTATCAGTTCTTGCTCTTTATAGGGTTCCAATTTGGGCTCCAATTGTATTATTGACTAGTCCTTTGGAGTATAGGTCATGTAATTTGGGTCTTCCATTGGGATATTACAAATGGTATCTGAGCCTATCCCAACCAGAAATATAGGATTTGAGCCGTATCACCTATGACGGATGGGCCCGACGAGAACGTCAGGAATTTAAGAGGGGAGATGGTGATACCCCATGTGATAAGTAAGGGTAGGTGATGTATGAGATCTCACATTACTTGGGAATGAGAAGTTCTTGCTCTTTATAATATTCAAATGGGGCTTATCCAATTGTATCATTGACTAATCATTTTGGAGTATGGGCCAAGTGGTTTGGGCCTTCTATTATGGCATTACAGTTTGAGCCTAGACTATTTTCTGGCTCCACGTGAGCCCTTTTTTTTTTAATTTCCATGTATTGTATTTGTTGTAAAAATATATTTTTTTCAGGGCCCACCCTCTTCTTTTCTATTTCTCCTTTAAATTTAATATAATGTTTGCTAAAAAATAGAAAGATGAGGAGCCAATGATGCCACAAGTAATGGTGGCATTGAGAGTATAGATGGGAATGGGTGGTAATGATTGCAGTGAAGATGGTGGCAGTAGTGGCAGCAGCTCATTTGATAAAAACAAATGTATGCTAGAGGTAAACCATTAGCAGAACAAAACGAGGTAAAACCAATGATGCCATTAGTTATGATGGCATTGAGTGTATAGATGGGGATGGGTGGCTATGATTACCGTGAAGATGGTGGCAATGGTGGCAGCAATTGCTATGGCATCAAAACATGGTTGCAGGGACCATGTTGGTGATTCAACGAAAAGCAATAGCTAGGCAGTGGAAACCATAGTAGTGAAAGTGACGAAGCAATAATTTTGATGATTAAAAAGTGGAGAAGGTGGACGCAACAGCGATTAAGGTAGCACAATAATGGTACTGCCGGTAGTGGGTCCTTGGTAGTTACAGTGTTTGCAATATCAGAAATGACAGCAATGGCGGTGGTGGTGATACGCCAGTTCGGAGGCACAAACTTGCGGGGTAAACAGTGAAAATGGTGACTACTGTTATATATAAGGGAATCACCACCTAGCAGTGCCAGTGTGGTGAAAACAAATTTGAGCTTGAGGCCCTCGCAGAGTGGTTATTGGCATTTTTGGAGGAATTTTACAAACAGTTGGTGCGCTATACGGCTCTGGTTCCATTCTTTAGGGGGAAAAAAACGATTAAACAGACACCGAACAATTGACAGCCATGAATTGACGTAATAACAAAAAAAAAAAAAAATACCACTGAATTCCATAAAACCTAGAGCTGAATGTAGTAGCCTCAGAGAAGTTCATTTTTATTTTTTACCAAGAAAATGCTGCAAATTAGATACCTGCCTTTCCCGATTAGTCTGCTTCACCCTCTGCGGTTTTACCTTTTCGGCCTCATCGGTTGTTATGATGAATTTGCGGTATTATTTAACAGTTTTCCAGAGGAGCCAAAACATTTTATAATTATTTGTACTATCTTGTTTTAAAAAATAAAACGATGATATTTATTATTTATATTAAATAATATGATTTTTTATGAATTATTTTATAAAAAATTCTTAATTTAAAAGATAATTGTATAAAATGTTATAATAAAAATTATATGTCTATTATTTTTCCAAAATTCAAGCAATATGAGGAAAAACAAAAAGAAAATAACCTCAAAAATATAAGTTTATGAAAAAAAACCAGAGAGAATTTTAGAAAACATAGAATTTCAAGTGAAAAATAATGTTTTCAGCACTTTCTAGATTTCATTGCAAGGCAAGTGAAAGTTATTGGAGTTTTGCTGCTTATCATCTTCACACACTATATATTATATATTTTTTATTATTTATTTAAATTTTTTTCGTTTTTATTCTTGTCAAACTAATTGAATTATTTTACTCATCATTCATATATGACACATTTGGTAAGAGAAAAAAAAATAAAAAAGTATAGTATGTGGTATGTGGTGTGTTGAGATGATGAATAGAATTTTTCAAGTTCTTGGCATAGCTTCCTATTAAATATAGCTTGCACAAGCTAATGACTGATCTATCCTCTACGTCTCTTTGCCGACATACTTTCTGTTAATTTTTGAAAGATTTGACAGAAATTTCGAATTGTAGATTTTTCAGATTTACATATCAATTTTGTAAAAGATACAAATTGATACCTTAAATTATAAAAAATTTAAGTTTAATTATATTGTTCACTTTGTCTCGTTGACGTGGCACTACTACATGGTGCCGCATGGTTTATTAAAAAATTTAAAATATATATTTAAAACAAAATAGCTTTCGAAAAAAAATTACCAAATTCCTAAGTTTCCTCTATTTTCTAAGTTTGTGTTTTTATTTTTATTTTTAACAAATAAACATATAATATGTGATGCGTTGATAAAATGAACGATATAATGAGACCGCGTAATAGCATATGTCTTTTCATAACGAATTTCTCTCCTTTGAACCCTTGTGGATATAAGTCATATTGTCAAACCGCTTATTTATATTATCTCAAGTTTTTTTTCAATTATGTTCATTTATCTTCTTAGATTTATGATTATATGATTCCTTGATCTCCACCATCTTCGAAGCATTCAACCATTGTTAACTGTCGCGTCCAATAACCAATATCAATCGTCCAGTTAATTTAAAGATTGTACTTAAAAATTCCAAGCATGTAAAAAAAATTCACATGTATACCACAAAAAATAACAGAAAAACATCATCAATGAGTGTAATGCTGAATTTTAGAAAATAATAATAAGAGAAGAAAGATCAGACCCTATAATAAGATCATATGTAAATGTGCCTATATAGCTTCCCATGAAAATTGTCTAATTAGGATTTGATTATAAGTGTCCTTTTTTAGGTTATAATTTTATATATCGTAATATTATCTTATTTTCGTTCTATTGTGATGAAGTGATATTATCTATTAATTTTAAAATTTATTTTTTAGAGGATGGCGCATATATCCAAATTAGGTATATATATATATATATATATATGTAGCATTATATGATTATAACTCTTCATTATTATTATTATTTTTTTTTTAGAAATGATTTGTACAAGTTCTAAATAGATAAGCCTCATACAAGCTCTTGTAAAAAAATAGATACACATTAAAAAAATGTAAAAAAAACTATTATTTATTAGCGAGATCCATTATTTTATAAAAAACTTGTATAAAATTTATCTATTTAAAACTTATATTTAAGATTATTCTTTCTTTTTTACGAGTACCATTCAATAGCAAAGGGAGGAAAGGAAAATCAGTTCATAAATTATTTTTAAACTATATATATATATATATTTATATATATAGAGAATCGGAATATTTTTAAGACGTGGTGGAGATCTACGTATAGCCTTTATGGAAAAAATAAAAATAAAAATCCTAAAACTGTATGACTAGAAAGAGTGCGGTTTGGATAGGAAGTTGAGTTGAAATGAAAGTTAAAAATTAAATAAAATATTATTAATATTATTTTAAAATTTGAAAAAATTAAATTGTTTATTATATTTTATGTGTGAATTTAAAAAAATTATAATAATGAGATGAGATAAGATGAAATACTTATTGTATCCAAACAGAGAGGCTGAGTTTAAATATTGAGATGAGTTGAGTTGAGTTATGAATAATACTATTTTGTAGGTCTCATTGAGATGAGTTTAACATTTTAAGTTGAAATGTATAAAATAAGTTGAGATGAGTTTAACTTTTTTATGAAAAATTGAAAAAAATAGTGGTGGATCTCATCAATGATTAGTTCGAAATAAGTTGAGATAAATTGAATTTGATTCAACAACCGTTTATAGCCTTAGACTGTTTCAGTAAGTGAAGAAGTCTTAAAATATTTTACTATTAGTTATTACTATTCACAAAAAATTTATTATTATTTACAAATTATTTATTATTATTTCACTATTATTTACTATTTTTACATTATTATTTATATATCATCTAAAATTATATTAATATCTAAACGTAACCTAAAATAAGCATGCAGGCGCTGTAGCAATTGACTGGTCCACATATCCCAACTACCAATTAGACAGGCATGCGCCTCATCCGCATGCAACAAAACAACATGAGGCAAAGTTCTCCGGCCGGCCTGTTCTCACGCAACAGTTAGACATATACATACATAAATATCTATAAAATACGTATGTATGTCTCATGCACGCGTGGTTCCAAATTAATAAATACATTATCATCATGTTGTTTAATTATCTTTGTTCTTTTGTCATCATCCAAGGAGGAGTTGTTTCTTTTCTTTTGTTAATTAGAAAATGAAGGCGAAGTACGTACTGCAGATAAAATTATGCAGATTTTTGGGTCTTCTTCCCAGCTCGCTAGCTGCTTGTTCTTTCTGGGTAGAGATCATATATAAATTAATTAATGTTATCTTAAGCAAATAAAGAAGTAAACATTATATATACATATATATATATATGAGTCGGGCCGCTCAATCTTGTTAAATTTTTTTATTATTTTAAAATATTTTTAAAAAATATAAAAAAATATCAATACATAAATAGTCACTTTCTTAATTATTAAATAAAAAAAATTAAAATATATAAGATGTCAATGAATAGATAAAATAATATCTTTCATATATATTTATATAGTCGTAGAGGAATGGCGTAACAGCTAGCAACTGGGACACTATAATCATGACCACCTTATCATTAAGCCATAATAAAATAATAAAATTAAGGAAAAAAATTAGGTACAAACTTGTCATGAAAGCCATGCAAGTCGACATTCGTTTCAACTTTAATTTCAGGTTAACAAATCAGGAGACAACTCATGCACGAACATGTCAGCAGCCTCCCACAAAACAATCATTTCTTTAATTTGGAGTTTCTTGTATCTTGAATACATGTTCCCTGCCAACATCTAAATTAAAAAGGGTAAGATATCTTACACCTCATTTATTATTAATTTATTATCTAATTTTTTTTTCATTTTACTATTTAAATCTAGATTAAAAATATAAGAACATGACTTTTTTGCATAATTTAAAAGAAAATAAATTTAATTAACTAACTAACATAATCATGTAATTTAATTAGAAATAAATTCAATTTTATAAAATTTGACTAGAATAGAAAAAAGAAGATCAATTTTTATAAAATTGAATTTATTTTTAATTAAATTATATGATTACATTAATTGATTAAATTTATTTTTTGTTAAATTATACAAGAAGATCATGTTTTGAGATTTTTAGTCTAGATTCAAAAAACAAATAGAAAAAAATAACTAGATAGTAAAACAGCAGTGGAGGTGCAGGGATATCATTAAGCTTAAGCTTTGGCCCCCCCTCTCTCTCTCTACCGGTTATGCAGAGGATTAGCTCCTGTTGGCACACCTCTCTTATCTTCCAAAGTGACATTGCAAGAAACGTTCCGAGAAGAATCCAGCTCGGGGAAATTTGAAAACCCTCGAGCAACAGCAAGAAATCCATGGTTTACAAGAAGCAGCAGGACCAGTACTAGGACAGCAAGCACATGAGTACCCATGATCACGACCGATATTAACGCAGATCTTGAACAACTCAATTACTAATTAACAAAAGTTCAGGTGATCATCGACCGGACGATGGAGAAACAGCTCTAATACGTACCAATATTTAAGTAGTAGTTTCATACATAGCAGCTCTTATATGTATATATATATATGATGCTAGGCGCTCCACCTTTGCAGAAATGAAGCATCATTAACATGTAAAGATCAGACAAGCATGCATTATATATATCTGGCATACCAATAAAATTGCAATTAACCAGCAAAATGCAGGGGGCCCAGGGAGCCTGGATGGAAGAGTATATATGTAAATTAGCAGCGCATGCAGACTTTTGAAGGAACGGGAAATCAGATAGAACCTGTGAATTTTGCAGATTGATCAGCTTCTCAAGTATATATATCGGCAAGTTTCTTTGGACATAAGTACATGCTGCTCTAGCTAAAGTTTGGAACCCAGCAACCATGTATATATAGCATGCAAGCTAAGCCAGTTGAGAGAGATTATATACCAATATATATCTTCTCAAGCTAATAAGGTAACACTGATCACCTGAGCGGCTGAGCCTAATAATAATAATATAGTAACAGGACTCATGACCTCCAACCGTAGCACCAATCTCTAGACACCAAAGCTCTCTTGGAATTTGAAAAGGACCCGTATTTCAGAAAGACACTTGGAATCTGTTTTTAGGTTTATGTGCATGTAAAAAAAATGATGAAGAAAGCGAAATCTCTAACCAATATGCCCCACAAGAACTTCCCTTTTTTCTTCTGTGTTTGAATGGTCCATCATCATTCTGGCTCTTCCCCTGGCCCTTAACATTAAAATAAAGAAATTTAATTCCGTATTCATGCAATAATAGAACAAAAATATCTGGGACATTATATAATAATACTCACACAACACATTTTACAATATATTTCATAATATATATTGTAAAATAAAGATATTTTTGTAAAATCTTATTAGTTTTATAAGGTATTTTACAAAAATACCCATCCTTTTAAAACATTATTGTATAAAGTACTGTGAAAAGTGACGTGTTTATCATTTTTCTATATTATTATTCCTAATTGAAGTGGTCTGCATTCAAGTAACAAGGGTTTTGAGCGTAATGCAGATTAATGAATATAAAAAGAAAAAAAATAATAGGCGAAAAAGGAGTTCAATACTGTTCAAATGTACAAATTAGTTAATTTTCATACAAAAATAACAATGCATAGACCATGTATCAATCAAATTGGGCTCCATTGTTTTCCATTATGGGCTTTAAGCCCAATCCAAAATGCCCAATACCAACATCCATTTACGTCACGACTTGGGCCTTAGTTTTCGGGCTTCTTAATCATCCCCACCTAAGTTAAATAAGAGTGCCGATGGGTTTTTATGCTATACCCGAAATGGGATTTTGCATTTCGCTTCATAAACTATTAAAACTGACACATTGCACCATTAAACTATTAAAAACTAATAAATTGCACCATCAAATTAACATTTCTAATCTTAATGGTCGAATCTTAATACAGAATTTAAAGTGTTATTTTTTTTTTTAGTTTAAGTGCATAACGTGTTGATAGTACAATAAGGGCTCGTTTGGATAGTGAGATAAGATGAGATGGTTTTAGATGAATTAAATAAAATATTGTTAGACTATTATTTTTTAATATTATTATTGTTTTAAAATTTGAAAAAGTTAAATTATTTATTATATCTTGTATGGAAATTTAAAAAATTATAATAATAAAATTAAAAAAAATTAAATAAATTGAGAGTGTTTCTATATCCAAACGGAATTAAATATGCAAAGCGCGAAATAATTTGGGGTTCTAAAATTTATTCATATCTAATCTCAACAACCCATGCAATCAGATAATAGTGGGCCCAGTTGTGGATATTTTTAGTTTTTTTTTGGAATAGATCCAAGTATGCGGCCAGTTGTGTTACCAAGCTACGTTATTGTCGGCTCCAATATAGACAAAGTAAAATCTTGGGCCGTCCATACGTTATCTGTTGGGCTTACAAATCACCGTCCCCACCATTTATGCTACTACATGGGCTGTCACGGGCTTGGGTTCCATCTACTGCTTAACCTTAGGCCCACACATTTATGGTCGACAAAGACTCCTCACATGAGGTGGTCGAAAACAAAAATAGTGCGGTCTTTGTTCTATTTATGAGTCCTATTTTTTTAAAATTATTAAATTTTGGTTCTACTACCTTTCATCAAGTTATGTTAATGATTTAAAGTTCCTATTAGAAAAATATATAATAATTAGACAGTCTTATACACTATGCAGTGTCGTACATATTTTTCGAAAGACCTAATAATCTGACTCGATTTCAAACCAGACTGACCGAAAAAGTAAATTCCGAACACCATTTGCATCTAAATTATTTTAGATAAATGCTTAAAAAGGATTTTATAAAAATATATTTACAAATTGACGTGGTTTGATGTGATACTTCAGATTGTAATATTATTTTTATTATAAAATAGATCTAATGTATCACATGAAATTATGTAACTGGTTTGTGAATTTATTTTTGTAAAACTTCTTTGTAGCTATTGTAGTTCTTGAGTTATTATCTTTGCGATCCAATATATCCAAAATGTACTACGTTCCATCCGAATCAATTTGAAAGTTTATTTTTAATAGGGCCATTTTTTTTTATTAAAAAAGGTATATACATGAACGAGATGCCTCTGATGGAGTTGGAGGTGTGCCGAAAGGAGCATTATGAGGCCAGTTTGGTTTCTGCTCACACTATGTGTGACTTGAAGGGGATCAATGATGGAGTTCATCTCCAACTGGAGAAGGAATTCCATTCGGATTCGGAAGATTTAACGGGCTGTAATGAGGATAAAGTGGGAAAAAGGGTACGAAGTTCTACTAGGGCTAACAGCAGGCCTCTACGACTTAATTTATGATGAGTACATTGTTATTTTGGAACATTAGAGGGCTTGGGACCTCTAGAAGGCAGTTGTTGAGGATGGTGAGGACTCATAAACTGTTTGTGTTTGCACTGGCTGATGAGCCTTTTGTTGATGATCAGCATATGGTTAGGCTACAAAGTAAGGTGTCGTTTGAGGGTTATATCTCTAATAAGTAAGGAGGTAAAATCTGGGTAGTATGGAATCGTGGAGTGCAAGTTTCTATGGTGAGTTTATCTAAGTAATGCATTAGTATTTCTACGATTTTGGATGGAAAGTATATGTCGATATCATTTATTTATGCGAAATGTCAATATGGTGAACGAAGAAGTTTTGGGAATGAACTTTGGAGTTTTAATCCTAGTAATGGTCCATGGATGGTTTTAGGTGATTTCAATATTATTCGATTTGATGATGAGAGAATTGGGGGAAGACCTAGGCCTAGTATTGCTATGGAGGAGTTTAATTCCTTTATAGATGCTAGTATTGGTATCCCGATAGTATCTAAATGCAATTGTTGTGTGTAAGGGGCTTATGAGAATTTAGATAATATGTTGGCTACTGGAGAAGTGGCACAACAGGTCTGGAAAATCTGTTCTTTACATATTGGTATGATATCAATATCGTACGTGGAATGAAACTGTACAGGCATGGTTTTATAGAGCCTCAAAATCTTCGACGAAGGGGCAACTTATTGGACTTATCCCATCAGTAGTAACTTGGAGGCTTTGGATTCAACGGTGCAAAGCTCTGATGGAGGACAGTTATGAGACGACAGAGGAGGTTTGGCATAGTGTCAAATTCTGGATTATTAAGCTAAGTGAGAAAATCACTGCCAAGAAGACAATTGTCTTTGCTTGATGAACAAATTTTGGCTGCTTTGAATGTGACTAGCAAGGTAAGAAGGTGCAGGCCGACGCAGCTTGTGAGGTGGCAGAGACAAATGTCGATGGGAGTAGTAGAGATAATCCTGAAAAAAAAGGAGTAGGTGGGATTATAATGGATCTTCGGGGTTTGATTCAGACCGATAAGTTGGGACCTCCTTATATAAGGAATGATCATTAGTTTGTTGTTTATTGTTTGGGGTTGTTGAGCTGGAGTTGCTTTTTGTTTTCTTGATGTTGTTTATTCTTTCCATGGAGTACTTTGTTAACAAAGTTTCCCTCCACCATAAGTGAGGTGTAATAAAATAGGAGGTCTTGCCTCTTGGTTTCAATAAAAAAAAAAAAATGATTGGTTAATCTGATCTTTGTAGCCCATCCTAATATCCTATTATGGTTTTATAATTTTGGTATACAAGTGACCTACGTACTACCATTTTGGTTTTCAGATTTATTTATCAGAATAAGAGGCTTAGGTAACTTATCTAGATATTAATGGTGTTTCTTAATAAGTAGATAAGCCTCAATTTTTTCATATATCAATATTCGATACTCTTAGGTCGGCTTTCCAGTCAGAAATAGACTAATTATTTTATGCCTGGCTAATTCTAGTTACCTTCATGCATCATGTATCGACTTTAATCCAACTAGAATCCTACTATAAACCTATATAATTAATTATCATGATCTTAAGATCATGCCAAGTACATAATGAACAACAGTTCTTTATAGGGCTGCACACCGTCTAACCCGAATTTATTTTGGACCCGACCCGACCGCATGCCATGGCCAAACCAACTCAACCCGTAATGTTCGGGTCGGGTCAAAACCGAATACGCGTGCTAACAAGATATCTAACCTTGGGAAAGAGAATATGTTGCCTAGTCACTTTTGAGTTTCTGGCCTTGGGAAAGATAAGATAGAAAGAGAAGGTGAAATGGTGTGCATTACGGATCAGATGAAGAGCGAAAAGGAGGAGACGAAGTTGAGGAAGAAGAACGAGGAGCAGATGAGAAGGAGCTACAAAAGGCTTGGGAGAGGCTCAGAGTCACCGAGGAGGCGGAGGAAAGGCTCTGCTCGCAACTCGGTGAGCTCAAGGCACAGTTCGTCCATCGGGCCTGTGAGTACAACGCTCGTCTTCTCTACCTCGTCGATCAGCTCTCACGTGCCACCCACCAGTCCGCCTCCGCTTGTTAGCATCGACGCGACGCCCATCCTTTTCCATCTTTCTGTGCATTTGAGTCACTTAACAGATTTGGGTTGGTTGGTTCAATTAATAAAAAGCTTCTTTCTTTTTCAGAAATGGATTTGTGTTTTTGCTCTTTCATTTAGAAATTCCTGGCGTGGGTCGGCTACATTTCGTTTCTGCACAATGGCCTTTAGAGCAAAAGGAGAAGTTGGTTGCCTATGATTTTTGAGAGTGAACACTTGAAAAATGTTAAGAGTCGGTTTGCTCGTCATTTATCGGGTTCGACCTGACACTGAAGTCAAACCGTATTTTGTCGGACGGATCTAATCGGGTGAGACGGGTTGTTCGGTCTAACGGGTTTTTTGCACAGGCCTAGTTATTTAGCTAGCTTCTATATATATATATATATATATATATATATATATACACACACACACATATTTGATATTTTCCACTCAAATTAAAACTATATATATATTATACAATTTAGTCAAATGGGTTATTTAAATAATCTCAAATAAATGATTGGAAATTTGCAATAATTTATTTGAGATTATTAATTTGTCAAAAAAAAAAAGTCTGATTAATTAACATATATGATGGTATATATATATAATCATGTGGTCTCTAAAAGCAGCTGAGTTGCTTTCAACCAGCGTGAAAGACAACAGTAGATTAAACTAAACTAAAAAATGATGCACAATAATGAATAAGATCAATGAAACTCATGAGACAGGCCGACAAAGTAGCCAACATAATACATGTGTCTTTTGTTTTTATGTTTTTCTTAAACATAATCATATACGTGTGCGCGCACGTAAAGCAAGTCGATAATCATGAGGAAAAGGAGATAATTAAACAATCAAAATCTTTACTCTAAAGATCAATATCATTTTATATGTTTTCTAATGAATATTAATGCAACTTAGACCATGATCTATATATATTTTGAATTATATATATACTTTGAAAAAAATACACATATATATATAAATAAAAGAAAATATATCACACATGCATGAGCTTTATATAGCACTTTGATGCAAGCAGGGTTCAAAAACAAATAATTAGTAGAGATTAGAAATCAAATTAAGGGGCTGATGAGTTCATATATATGATCATGACGATTATGATGGAAAAATGATGATGAAAGTGATAATATGATGAGGGAGAGTTTTCCGGGAAAGTACCTCTCATTATTTATAATATATATATATAATTGGTCCACACCATTAATCATAGAGTGATGTGTATTATGGCAGTTTCGTCTCATCTCTTTCTACACTTGACACCGTCAAAATTCATGCATTGTCAGCCCTAATCATGATGGCGTGCCTCTAACGTTTACATTCTTATCTTCTCTTTCCACCACCCTCTTCTCTTCAAAGAAAATGAATCTGGGCCGCTCATTCTTGACTTCAGTAGATCTCAAACTAAGATTTTCGTCTCCGCCATTATAAGGTGATGGAATATCTGGCTTTTGAACAGGATGGAGATTAGGAATTTTTAAGCAAAAAAAGCAAAGGGGTGGGACTTTGGGCCCACAAAATATATAGTCTGGTCTTGACTTTGATGGGGGAAAATAAAAATCAAAAATCAATCTCATTATGGAGATTTTGTGAGGAAAAAAGAAAGGAGGGAGAGCAACTAGGAGATGGCCATTGGGACATCACGTGGGCGTTGGACCCACTAGTCCCCTCAAAGGGAAGAAGAGCATCTCAAGTGACCATAACACATGACAATCCTCTCATCTTTTATCTGAATTTTTATACTTTCTTCAAGTGAATCATCCATTCCTTTCTTTCTCTACACGCCTTGACCACCCATTTCTTAGTCCATAACTCTCTCTCTCTCTCTCTCTACACACACAACAGAATCAGAGACATATACTCGTGAGCTAACCTCCTCCCCACACCTTTACCCTCCCTTTTACTTAATCATAACCTGCAACTGATTTATAACTATCCCATCTTATTTTCTTCCTTTGAGTGACACTTAAAAAAAAAATTGCATAAATTAATGTAGATCATTTGACATGATTTTACGAGATTTATTAAATTTATTTTATAATATAATATATCATATTAAATTATATCAATTTGTGATTTATTTTTGTATAATATTTTTGTGATTAAAATATATAGATAATGAGTTAGACTTTTGTATCGTCCTCAAAGAGGTGTAATATATTTGAGCCAGATAATTAGGTTAGCTTCTTTTATAATTTATGTAGAAAGGACTCATGCAATTAAATCCATCACTTTACCCTCCAAACCAAGTTATCATTCCTGATCATCTGATCTTTCATTTCGAGTTGATTTTTGCGTCTGCAGAGATAATTACCTTTAGGAGGTTTTTAAAACACACAAATGAGTCTCTCGTTCTCTATCCGTCATACATACATACATACATATATATATATATATATATTTATTTATTTATATATACCCACCGATCAAACTCACAAACTACGTGAAAGGATGGAAAAAAAGGGAAGTGTTTGAACTTTCAAACAAAAGGGAAAAAAATTAAAAACAAATAATAGTTTTCCCTTCATAGATATAATGTTTAACGATCGATTTACAGGCATATATATAATGGAAAAAAAAAAAAGGTAAAATTGATCAGTAAGTACTGCTATTTTCTACATGAACTTAATTACACTACTTTGACTACGTACGTACAATCCCTCGGCCAAAAAAATATAGGGGTTATCATGAGGATCTATTAATTTTTCTCAAATCTTAACACCCTAACAAGCAGCAGAAGGATTGTTGAAGGGATTGTAGAAATGAGGCTTGGGAGCCATTGAGAAGGGGCTCTTGGAACCAACGTTTTCGCCGACACCGCCAATCCTTTCGCACGATGGGCACATGGTGAGGGTGGCTGCCGGCATATGCATGTACAAAGGTTGGGCTAGTTTCAGTGCCTTGAGTTCTTGTAGCTCTTTCTGAAGCCTCCTATTTTCATCTGTCAGTGTTTCGCAGCACTTTTTCAGGAACTCGCAGTCCACTTCAGTTTGCTTAAGCTTTGTCCTGCAAATATTAGCAGTAACCTCATTTATTTCTCATGAACCTTTGTGACTTGGAAAGAAAAAAGAAACATCTTGGAATTTTGAACTTTTCTATCCAGAAACTGAAGCCCGCTAGCTACTGTTATTCTATTGTAGGGTTAAGGATGGTATATATATATTATATATATATATATACAGACCTGGCTCTCCTGTTCTGGAACCAAACTTCAACCTGCCGAGGCCGCAGATTTAACTGCCTTGCTAAAGCTTGCTTTTGCTTCTGTTAATTCAATCAGTATTAGTCTAAATAGCCATAACAAATCAACCGATACCCCTCAAAATATATAAGAATATATATATATATAGAGAGAGAGAGAGAGAGAGAGAGAGAGAGATTAATTACAGGGTTGAGAGTGCTATGTTGCTTGAAGCTTTCCTCCAAAAGAGCAGACTGTTCCTTGGTGAGCCTAAGCTTCTTTCTTGCATTAGGACCATCTTCGTCTTCATCACTGACTCTTGAAGAGACTCTCTCTGCCTCAACTTCTTCACTGCTAAGGTCTCTCTCCCTCTTGACCCTACCACTAGAGAAGGATGAAACAGCGCTGTGAGGGGAAGCTTGTCGATACAAGTCTACCGATTCTTCACAGCCTTTGTTCACATCAATCTTTTTGGGGACTTGGTTAATATAACTCTCACCTGAAAGACCCAAAGTCAAGGACAGCTCAAAATTATTTGGGGTCGTGAAGTTTGAGCAAGCTGGTTTCTTCGGTACTACTGCTGCCCTTGATGGAGGAGTATTAATCTCTTGTGATGCTGTGAGGCCTAACCCTAGAACAAGGCCTGTATTACAAACATCATCAAAACCCATTTTGGTTTGCTAATAAAGAACAGCAAGCTAGCTCTTCTGGAGAAGCTGACACAATCTGTGTTTTGTGAAATGGGGATGGGAAATAATATGGTTGAAATTTCTGGGAGCAAAAGGGTTATATGGAGGGGAAAGAGAATGAACGAGAGTTTTGTGGGGGCATTGGGTGGGTGGGTGGCTATGATTATTAATCAAAGGTGAGAATGAGTATTGAAACGAATCTCAGCACTAGGAAATTATGAAAGTCCCCCCATCTCTCTTTACATAGGTTGACCATTTGAAACCCCCCTAGATAGCTATATACTACAGTTATCGCCACTATATAATATAAATATATATATTATTAATAATATAATTACAAAAACTAAAAAGATCGCAAAAAGAAAAGCCAACAGAGAAAGTTCTCTCCCTCTGTGTGTGTGTGTCATGAAATACTTGGAATCCTACAGTACTACTTCTAAATGCTAGTGGGAAACACATCAAGAGGATGATTTGCCAGCCCCTTCGCCACCCATTAGCGTACCAAATTTAACCCACTTTCTCTTTCCTATGCTTCTTTGAGTGTAAAGTTCCACTTTACATGTATCAATTATTAGCTCACTTTTGCCTCGTTTTACTTATGTCCAAGCAGCCTGCCTTGATATGAATCATCTCTCTCTCTCTCTACCACTCTCTTTTCCATTTTTTTTTTGTTTTTTTTTTAATTTCTTGAAGTTTCATATTGTATAATTGCCAGGCCAAGTTTTCCCACTCATTTAAAGATTACTTAAGAGATTGCCAAAAAAGAAAAAGAGGATGTAAAAGCCATGATTGGATATTAATGAGTTCTTTTTTATAACAGACCACATGATCTGTCTCCCACTGATCATTAATGCCCAATTCAACTAGCTAGCTAGAGAGATGGGTACCATGTCATGACCTTGCTTGATTACCAATATATATTGCATTCTTTTGATTAATGAGAATGGGTGGGCCGTTTCTTCATACCCATTATGAATGCTAGCTAGCTGAGACTAGAAAGAGATATGCACTATCTATCTCGAGTAGTACTTGTAATCAGATTGGTGTGGTTTTTGGCTTCCTATGTGAGATGATGTGTGAAAAGCAAAGTAATAAATAAAAAAGGAAAGTAGGTAGATAACACCATTGGAGTTTCAAAGAGCGATAATGGTGCCAGAATATGATTCATCAACAAGAATTGATGAGGGATCTTTGCTTAACTAGAAAGTTGATGTGAAGTGCTTGGGACCTACTACTCTGTACACGAACAATGAGCACTTTCAATAATGCTTTGTCGGCGATGCTGATGAGAAGTTAGGTCACCCACAAAACATGATAAACCTAAAATAATCCAAGAGAAAATAACAGCAATAACACCCACCATGCGCACACCTCAATCTCTCTCTCTCTCTCTCTCTCTCTCTCTCTCTCTATATATAAATTATTCTTACCAATCACTATTCACTATCTCGATCTTCATATCTTATGAAAAATATTCACACATGATCCTATAAAAAATGCTCTCACACTCTATGAAAAAAAAAACTATAAATATGAACTCGAAAAATAAATAATAACTGATACATAAAATTATTCATCTATATATTGATTCTCAAGCCTTAACTGTTAAGTATTTGTTCAGAATTAATAAAAACCATTAATATGTGGAAGGAGTAATTTTACCTCATACAGCATTAATTCTGCTTGGTACCCCAGACCCACTAGTCGATTAGATTAAAGAGATCTGCTCATAAAGTAATGGCCCGTAATAGTGAGATATCCTTCTAGCCGTTCTCTTTAATTAAATTAATTGGACCAAAGTTGCACTTTTCTACTCATGATCAAGAGAATATATAATAATTTATCCTACTATATAATTAGTAGTAGTACTACTCGTTCATGAATAGCATGCATGCATGTGTACTTTGAGCTTTTATATATATCTAGCTATAACCATTTTTATATTGAGTTGGAATGCATCATGATGCAAATCATGATCGGAAAGTGGAAGGAAACACCTAATTAAACCTTCTACTTGATATCAAAGGATTAACCTTTTTTCCTTTTTAAATCTTAATTTCTAAGCAATGATATGAAAAAGAACAGAGAAAAAATTGTAATATTTCTTTATAAATAATTGTAGAGTAATAGACTCTCATGATCTGTTTCTGTAAAATTATCAATTGTTTCAAAAGCTTAAACTGATGGAAAGATATAGATTTTATTATTTATTTTATATCTTAACACTCTCCCTTAATGGATGACCCAACATGTCAAATATTTAATTAAATGTTGTAGAGTGTAGAATCAGGATTCGAATTCAAGATCTCTATTCTGATACTATGTAAAATCATCACTTATCTTAAAAACTTACAGTGCCAAAAAAGGCTGCTAATTTATTTTAAATATACAGCATCAGAAACCCTTTTATACTTTTATTATTCTTAAATATGTATAGAGACCGGCCGGGAATTTATAACATTAATCACACCGATCTTGTTCATGTATTTCGATAATTATGTGTATGAATTATATATATATATATATATATATATGAAGATCAAGATTATAATGAGGGGCCTTATAAACATGAGTTTTAGATACTATTGTTATATGATATTATAGAGCATGGGAGACAAATATAAGACATAAATTTTAAAAAGGAGGTTATCCAAAGTTTCTGTCTGCAAGTGGCTGCATAGCACAAAAAGTAGGTTGATTTCTTACACATATTTTTGCACCCAAGTGGATATATAGATGTTGACTTTGACACAGTTGAGAATATTAAAAAAATAAATATATTAATGGTGCATAATAGCCAACTTTCTCTTTAATGGATGATTGGGCATAATCTACGAATTAATTCATTAAACAAATCTCCTTTCTAATTAAAAAGCAAGTAAACTCCAAATCGATCTCATCGATCCTCTCATCCATCCATGTACATTAAACCAAGCCAGTAGTGGTTCTCATGTCATCATCACCAGCCGTATCTCTCTCTCTCTCTCTCTCTCTCTCTCTGATTAATTAGTTAATTTCTCATATTAAGTTTTTTTAGAAACGTGTCGTGTGGAAAGGGAGTGACACGTGGATGGCTAAGAGAGGGAGAGATTGTGTGAGACACGAGGCCCCCACCAATGATTTGGCATGATGGGCATTCGATTCCGTGGGGATCTGATGATTGTGGAGCGCAGAAGTTGGCAATGATGGAGGTGATGAGGAGGAGAGAATATCATGAGATAAGGTTTTTGTTGGTGATGTTTTTTTTTTTTTTTTTTTTTCCACCCTTTAATTAAAGGCCATCCGACCATATATGCATATAATGTTTGGAGATTTGATATAATATTGTGTGTTAGTTACAAAAACTACATGAATTTGGTTGGTGCTTAATTCTTTCTTTTTATTTTTTTCTTTTTCTATTTTTCTAAATATTGCGTGGGATTTTTCTTAATCCCTCTATATATATACCAACGAAAAAAATTTATTCATCATCAATTTTCTCATCATTTCATGATGTGATCGATATTAGATAATAAATTCATAATATCACATCATGAAATATAATAAATAGACTCTAATCAATATCTAATGCCACACTATGAAATGATGAAAATTAAAATGATGAATAAAATTACTCTACACCAACCGTACTCATAATCAAGGAAACCAATTAATCAGGCAGCTTGCTTGATGTCTACGTCGATCATGATATTTATAGGTACATAATAACTTGAGTGATTTATTATATTTATACGATCGAACTATTAATTAAGAACATGATGATCACATGATCCATCAACATGCATGCATCTTATAAAGCTTCTCTCTTTTTATCTCTCTGTGGTCCAAAAATAACCCATTGACATAAAATAAACTTTATTAATTAGTCTCTTAATTGCAATTTTTCTGGCGTTTAATTAATTATTAATATAATTAATGTATCAGTATACTGAGTTTGATTTATATGCGCGCAGTACCAGCTAGAGATCAACTTGTAGTACTAGTACTAGCGTACGTAGTAGAGGGGGGGCTGATGATTTGAAAAACCCATTAATGACAATAGGGTTAATAATTTACAGTACTAATATTATATTGTACGCAACTTGCAATTAAGTTCAAATTTTGGGTACCACATATATATATCATGCATGCCCTATAATTCATGTGGGACTATTACTTTTGTTATGTGACTCGTGTCTAGTAGTACTACCTATTCTAGATAGACCAAAAAGAAGTATCAAATAGATCATGATCATGTACGTACGTGATTATTAAAAGCTCACATGAAGATAACTATTAATTACTTTCTGAACTTAAGATCTTATTTATTTATATCATTCCTAGTACATTGGTACATGTACAGATTAATTATCCTCTATCAGTTTACACCAGCAAAACACAAAGATCATTAGAAGCTGGTGTACTCCTCTCTCTCTCTCTCTCTCTCTCTCTCTATATATATATATATATATATATATCTCCCTGTGTGTGTGTGTGGGAGGTGTGTGTACACCCTCGATCTCCGGAGAGAAGTGTACACAGTTATATACATGAGAGTGCTTTAGCTGAAGATTTTTTTTTTAAAAAAAAAAGGGAAAGCAAAGTACAAATGACCCTTAGTTGAAAGAATAATACATAAAAAGTTCATATCTAGAGAGAGAGAGAGAGTTGAATTTGGAGAAGACAGAATCATAAGGCATTGGACAACACTGATCCTAGTCAGAGTAAAAACATAATCTGGTTTGATATATATATATATATATATATATATATATTATATTCATGAGAGGATAGCATCAACAAACGCACCGACTTTGCATAAAGCAAAAGGCTTTAGCTTGCCGCCTAGCCCCACTTGAACTATCTTTTCCAAGACTTGTTCGGGTAGAGCTTTCCTTTCATACACAACCATCATGCTTGCGTTTAAAAGTGGAGAAAGCTGAGACCCATGTCACCCCCACTATGGTGACTGCTGCCCCTCCCATCACTCAATGCATCAGAGAGAGAGAGAGAGGGAGAGAGAGGTACCCTAGAATGGACACTTGAGGTGGGGTTGCAGCAGAGCTCAAATTGACTTGGTGGTTGGGGGTAAGAAGCAAACAGAGTCAAGGCTATGCCGGCTATATTGTAGCACAAAGTTAAGGCAAAAGGGCCCCATCAATTAAGCATCATAATATACACATACATATGTGTGTGTAGCGTCTAGGGTTTCTGTTGGAATGGAGGTGGAGTCTCGTTGGTGATGAGATATAGGTTGTTTCTGGTGGAGTAACATTAACATATATATATGCTTTGTGCACGTCCGAGTCTTATGGTCATTATGAAGATGGGCTTAAAAATCTTTTTTAAATGCCTTATCAGTATCCTAGCAGCTAATTAGCTTAGATGAAACATTTTCCATGAATACACATAATGGAATTGAATTTATGCTCCCTGAAAGTTATCATTATTGTACCCTTTAGCATAGTGGGGTCCACATATATTGGGACTGATATTTCAGCCAACTCTCCCATCATTTAACTTGGTAGACCCCTGGGGCTCCATGTATATATATATATATATATATGATGCAATTATTCTCAATTATTGTATCATTCTTCTAGATGGAAGGCTTGAAGAGAGAGATTTTTTTATTGAAAGGGCTGGAATAAATATAAGCATGAGAGGTTTTGAGTTCTTCCCATTTGGTTTATTTTGCTTTCCTTTCATGTTTTTGGTCTATTTATTATTATTATTATTATTATTATGATATACTTACAATATTTTTATAATTATTTTTCAACTCATTTTACAATAATAATTATAGTTATTATTATTATTTGGTTTAGTGATGTTGAAGATATGATATTGAGAAATAATAGTTGCAATCATAGTGCATAAGCGTCTCACAATCACTTTGAAAAAAATAAATATATATGAAACCCACATGAAACAAAAAAATAATTTCTTAATAATAGATCTCATTATTTCTCAAAACGATTGTATGACGTTTACATATTCACGATTACATGTAACATCTGGTTTGGGGCACAAGACAAAATACAAAATTCTCATCTCATCATTACACATTATTCAAATCCACATATAAAATATAATAAACAATTCAACTTTTTTAAATTTCAATTTAATTTTTTTAAAATTTAAAATAATAATAATATTAAAATATAATATTTTAAACTTTTAAACAAAATATAAAACTCTCAGCTAACTCCTAAAATTCATATATGTTAAATAGAGCTTAACATGTGAACGGTTAAAAGGCGTAGAGAATCGGGAATCTGTTCATGAATAAGTAGCCTAAAGATTAGGTGCATGAGATCATCCACGGCCAAGAGATTTGACTAGAGCAAAAAAGCTGAAAAGTCCCAACAAATTAAGAGGTGCCCATCACCATAATGCAGGAGAGAATATATATGTGCAGATCGATGATCAGTATATATCATAATATATATATTCTGTACTTTGCTATTCAGCATGTACAGTTGGTCGTGTCCTTAATGTATTTTTATATTTTTTAATTGCAAACTTCAACGTCTTTAAATATTTAAAAAAAATATATACAAAATTATGAGTAATGATCATTTTCTTAAATGTACATTAAGAAAATTATCATTAAAATACATAAACGATCAAATCCAAGAACAACTTAAGAATTTCATATGTATTTACTACAAGAAAATTATTTATTTATAATCAATTAATTACACCGAAATAATTATTTACAATTAAAATAAATCTATTTTGATCATAAATAATCTTTTCACTGCAATTAAATGACCACAAAAATCTATTTTTATTATAGTGATTTAGAAGCCGTTTCGTACTTAGGTATGATCAAGTGGTTCATGATACCCACTCTAGTAAATGGGAAATTAATATGTATTTGCCATGCGACTTATACATTAAAAAGTAATTGGAAAATGAAATGAAAAACACAATAAATTGTATAACTTTTTTTTAATAAATAACCTCTATTTAAAATAAAATTAAAAGGGTTCAGCAGCTGTTAGCCGATTCTAATTAGGGTGCTATGTCTCTATCATTACTACTCAAGTTAAATATCATGTGGAGGGAATATATTTATTTTTATTTCAAATTGTCACTAATTTTGTAAAGTACAATCTCTATTATAAAAAAAAAATTGTAGCAGCATACATCTTAAACAATAATAGGTTTTGAGGTATATTGTATATGAGAAATGATATTTACGATCATAAAATATGTAAGCACCGCACAATAATACTCTTATTGAAAAATAATGAGATCTACTATTAAAAAATTAAATGAATGTGTGATGCTTGCAAAACCCATAACTATATCTAGCATTACTCATTCCCTAAAAATATTATTACATTTGTTGCCAAACAATTAATAGAATAGAAAAATATAAAGCATAGAATCAATCATCTAGGAGACCAGAGAATAAGAAAGATTATTATTTTTCTTTAAGAGTTCTATTAAAGCAATTGTGTTAGCTTCTTCAAAAGTTCAGCTAGATTTTAGCTAAAAAATTCACTTTCTCCATTTTAGCTATCCACCTTTCCAAAACACCATATATACATCTCTCTAATTGAAAATTTGAAGATAAGAGATAGGAACACTGAGAAAGGAAGGGGATGAGCTCCTCCCTCTATCCAAAATTTAACTTGATAACACCATCCTAGAAGGCGATTGAGGATGTATCTACTCACTCAACCCTTCACCTCACATTGTATTGGAATGGATTGGAACTTGATAACACCATCCTAGAAGGCAATAAATCAACCCTTGGAATTCTAATTTCCACTTCTTCATTGATCTCTTTGCAGCCATTACACTAGATTGGACGTGACTTCTTCACAATCACATAATTCATCACATACAAGAAGTCCATAAGTACTACATGATCTTGAATTGGATTATAAATCTAATCAAAAAACATTTATAGAACACAAAAGCGCATGAGCAACTACGAAGAAAGCAAAGGAGTTGGAAAGCTAGAGCACCCCACCACCAACACCCTCAAGCTAAATTTTGATGAACTCTACTAGATGTATGATTAGCATAATATGATATTGACGAGCCTTTTGTTGGAGCTAGAAGCAGAAGCCTCCCTTCTAGCTCACAAAAGAAATATCAATTTTGTTAACGTGCAATCTTTAAGCTACCTATTACAATATTGTAGGATTCCTGGCCATTTCAAAAATTGCCCTTATGTTTTTACCTAAGCACACCATTTGATCGACCCCTAGCTATCTGGACTCCATCTTATACCTTTTTTACTTGGAAAAAAAGAAAAAAATGTAAGAGGGTGAGAAGCGAAAGAGAAATTAAAGATTATTATAGTATAAATTGTTAAAGTGTTATCTGATTCAACAACAACATAGTCTACACAATAGGAAAAAAGTTCAAATCCAAAACCAACTCTACAACTTATCTCAAATTCAAAAGCTTCATAGTGATATTGTTTCTTATCTCGGTTTTGTATTTTAGATTAAGCCATGATTAGATCACTTGCAATTTAAAAAGTCATGCTTATCTCATCTGTACTTATCGTCTATACCTATCTTATCATTTCAGTTGTAACAAACAATATCATCAGCTTATAAATACAAACAGAGGCAGACTACTCAACTCACTTTTTGAGCTACCATTTTTCTATCTTTCGTGTTTCCTTACATGGTACCAATGCCTTGTTAGCTTCAATGTTTTACCGATCCTCCAATGGCCACTCCCACTTTCGCTTCCTCCTCTCTTCCTGTTCCTTTCAATGCCCCCAATCTTGCTCCTCTTATATCAGTCAAACTAGACAACTCAAATTACCTTCTTTGGGTGTCAGTTTCTGATTGTTCTTCATAGCTATGACCTCATGGGCATCATTGATGGACCCAAACCTTTTCCTCCACAATTTTTTGTTGACTCCACTAGAAAAACCACCCAAACAGTCAACTTAGAATTCACTCTTTGGTATAAAAAAGACTAGTTCTTGTTAAGCTGGTTGAATGCCACTCTCTCTAACAATGTTTTGGCCTTGGTATATGGCCTTAACTCCTCCCAACAAGTGTGGACTCTCCTTGCTTCCCAATTTGACTCTCAATCACGGTCTCGAATTGCTATTTTGAAGCTTCAACTTCAATCACTTCGTCAAGGATCCAAGGCTATGAATATTTACAGAGTGTTAAACTCTTAGTTGACCAATTGGCTATTGTAAAACCAATCGATGATGAGGATTTGATCACATGCATCATAAGTGGTTTGAATCCTTTCTATCATGTCTTTATTTCCTCTTATTCATTTGCTACTTGCCACTCATCTCTTACTTTTGATGAGTTCCAAACTGAATTGTTGAATTATAAAATGTTTGTTAATAATCACAATTCTGGAAGTAACCAAGATGCAAGTTCATTTGCTCTCTACTGTCACAAGAAAGTTGAGAATGGTCCCTATAAGTCTCAACAACAAAATGGTCATCCTAGCAAGCAGCACTCAAACCAAACCAACCAACCTACTAAGTCAACTACATTTCATCCCCACAAACCTTCAAATTCTGGCTTTGTTTTAGAGCACCGCACCCCTTGTCAAATCTGTGGCAAAAGTGGACATCAAGCCTTGGATTTTTTTAATCGAATGAACATTTGTTACCGAATTTTTCAACCTCCCTCACAACTTGCTACTATGGCCACAAAACAATCTGATACAAGTGAGGAGCAAACCTGATTTGCTAATGGAGGCGCCAATGCTCACATCACAGCTAACATGAATAATCTCACCATTAATGAACCTTATCATGGTGGTGAGGAGGTAACAGTTGGAACTGGCTCTGATTTGTATATCACTACTATTGGTTTCTCTACACTTACTCATTCTAAGTATAAGTTTCATTTAAATAACATATTGCACTACCCTAAAGATGCAGCTAACCTTTTGTCCATTCAAAGATTTTGTGAAGATAATGATTGCTAGTTTGCACTCACATCCTAGTGTTTTTTTGGTGGCGAAGGACAATCTTATGAGGTGGATTCTTTTACAAGGGCCCAATAAGAATGGTCTCTACCTTATCAAATTCCCAGATTCTACAAATAAAACGTAGGCTTATACTACGTTTTTTGGAGTTTCTTTTAATTCTTCCATTTGGCACCATCAGCTTGGCCACCTAGTTGTTGCTATTTTACAATTGTTAAAGTCCAAAAACCTTGCCTCAATTTCTAATCGTGTCAATAATAATATTGTTTGTGAATTTTGCCAATTGGCCAAAAGTACGTATCTACATTTCTCTAGCTCTTCTTGGGTGTCTAGGTTTCCTCTTTGAGTTGATACATTCTGAGATTTGGTGTTCACCTATTAATTAGGTTTCCTCTTTGAGTTGATACATTCTAAATTGATACACAATAGCATCTGGATCTAGCACTGGATCTGAATATCGATCCATGGCCCTTGTAACTGCTGAATTATATTGGCTAAGAATGCTTCGTCTAGATTTAGAAGTTTATCTTCCTATGGCATCAGTTTTTTGGTGTGATAATCATGGAGCCTTGTCATTGGCTATTAATCTCATATTCTATGCTCGAACAAAACATATTGAGGTGGATTATCACTTCACTCAGGAAAAAGTTCTAAACAAAGACATTAGTCTCATATTTATCTCCACTCAAGCTCTAATTGCTAACTTGTTTACCAAAGGTCTAAACAAAACTCGCTTCCTTTTACTTCGAGACAAATTGCTGATTCGTGAACTCCACATCAGTTAGCAGGGGATGTTAAAAGTTTTATCTAATTCAACAACAACATAGTCTACACAACAGGAACATATTTTAAATCCAAAACCAACTCTGCAACTTATCTCAAATTCAAATGCTTCCTACTAATATTGTTTCTTATCTCGATTTTGCATTTTAGATTAAGCCATGATCAGATCACTTGTAATTTAAAAAGTCATGCTTATCTCATATGTACTTATCATCTATACCTATCTTATCATTTCAGTTGTAACAAACAATATCATTAGCTTATAAATACAAACAGAGGCAGACTACTTAACTCACTTTTTGAGTTGCCATTTTTCTATATTTTGTGTTTCCTTACATAACCATCATTTTGTTTGCAAAACATACATATATAGTCACTTCTGATCCTAATTCTAACTTTTACACATGCAATGTGTCTATTAATGTGTAAATTTGCACAACAGGCTGGAATGGAGGAAATAATTATTTCTGGCCCACAATGATAATTCAAATGTCGGTACAATGTTTGAACAATCATCCATGGCAGTAAATAATATGAAAAATATAAATAAGCTTATAAAAGATAAAATAGACACACATACGAAGATTTACATGGTTTGACATAAAAGTCTGCCACAGGTCGTTTGGGGGCGAAATCTACTATGATGAACGATTTTACAATCTCTCATAGTCTCACATATCTCTCAATTCAATGTGAGAATTTAGGGTTTCGGGATGATCTTCAACCTCCTTGAGAGAAGATCCTTTGGAGTCACTGTGTGCTTGGAGTTTGTGCCTAGAGAAGTCGTAGAGAGTCCCCTAGATTTGTAAAGATCTCCTCCTTTTATAAATGATTCTTTCATTCTTTAGAGTAATTGAGTCCTACTTGCCTTATGAAACCATTTTCTTATAGAAGTCTGAGTTGACTTACCTTATCTTTTGACTTTATCTCTTCCCCTTATTATTAGTAGTAGGTTGTTAATGGGTTGGACCCAGTCAACTTTATCCATAACAGATGCCCGAGATTCTTAAGGTTGATTTGCTCAACAAGAAGACATTGAGAATCTTCAAGTCAATAATCTGCACACAAAAAACAAAAAAAAAAAACAAATTCCAGGAAGTTTGTTTGCATGGAAAAATAATTGTTAATCAAGTGCTCAAATGGTTGCACGTGACTGTCTATCACGAGTAATGAGCGTGTATTTCTACTGATAGTAATTTTTTAGTTTTCTTATGCCGTTAGTGGGTTTTTTGCCCCTTAAGGCAATTTTCTGCTGCTCATCAACCCCCTGGGTTTATCTTAGGCAATTTTTTAGCATGTCGACTCGTTCTCGAAAGTAACCCATGCAAGGCGGTTGTGGAGCTCAGGGGCTCGTTCCCAGAAGTAACCTGTTGGCAGTGATTGTGGCACAAATTTCGGCACTCGACATTTGCTAAGGGCGGCTTTCGTCTATGCTGGTGTTGATGGCTAGGTGTGAATGCAAGGGCATGCGGCTTTAAAAGGCGAGGGTCGAAGCAATCAAGGGATTGTCATAGCATGTTGTTCGTTGTGCGAGTTGAGAGACCCAGCTTTGTGGGCGAGGGTCAAAGTAATCAAGGGACTGTCATCGCCCAACGCCCGTTGTTCACCGTGTGAGTTAAGGGAACTGGCTTTGTAGGCAAGGGTCAAAGCAGTCAAAGAACTGTCATCCCCGCAATTCGCCCTGCGAGTTGAAGGACTCAGCTTTTGTGGGCGAGGGTCTAAGCAGTCAAGGGACTGTCATCCCTGCAGTTTGCATGCGAGTCGAGGGACTCAACTTTGTAGGCGAGAGGCAGAGCTTGACTGTGTCGCAGGGGCGGGAGAAGAAGCTCAATCGCACTGAGAGGTTTCTGCTAAAAACCAAACAGGTTAGTGTAGATAATCTAAAAGTTTGAGATTTGCCAACCTGAACGGTTTTGCTAGAGTATGGTGAAGGCTTGAGGCATATAAGCGAGACTCGTGGGCAACCATGCTTTTGCAATGATGAAGATCCAGGATGCCCATGTGATCAAGCGGTCTATTCTAATGAAAACAGATTAAGATGTCCAGGCGGTGCTCAAGTGAAACTTTGTAACCGATGTTTCACGCTACGCGAATGATTTCTAAAGAAATATGCTCCAAAGGCGTGCAACCATTGGGATTCACGTGGGACATCAAGGATTTTTGTGGGGAGAGCCTCAAAAAACCAAATTTATTAGTAAAAAAAAATTAAATAGAGGTTTAAGATCAGTAGCAAACCAAGATCATTTAGCCGTTGCTTTCAATCCCTCCTTGGCTGAGATTGTTTGAGTATTTGTTTTTTGGTTGCCTTGGGGCTTATATGCACAAACACTTTCTTGCTCATGGTAGAGTTGAGTGTAGCAGGCTCCCGTGCCTAGCAAAGCGGCAAGTACTGCGGCAGGTGGCAAGATATTGATCCTAAAAGACTAGTTACGTCATGATCTTGATTATAAATGACATGATGGGCATAGGTGATCTCCACGTTGCCCTGGCTTTGTGGATTATATATAAGCACGGCCCCACTTCATCTTGTCTATATCTACTAGATACCAGATGAAGGCATATTATATGCATAACGTTGATACGCGTACGGTTGGTTGTAGCTCAGGTCCGATATCGAGACACTGCATTGCCTAGAAAATAAGCTGGGAAATCAGCGGTGGCGATCTATATTATATAGTACCGATAGTTGAGTAGTACTCTCTGATAATTAACTCATAATTTATAAAAGATTGTGGACCGTAGCGGACGAATATTTTAAGAAAGATCGCATGCATTAATATGCTCTATGCATGTCTCAATTATTTGGAGGCCGTACGTGTTTCTAGAGTCTTTATGAATCCATAGCAAGAACTTCTATCCTAAATTCTGTGGTATCTCATTCGCCATCTAGAATAGAGCACTCACAATAATTTTCTAGCACCTCGATGGATCCAAATTTAGGGAATATGTTACTACTCTTTGCTTTATTTCCAATTCAAAATGAACTAATTTACAGCAGTAGTACTTTCACTATAATTTCTCTATACTATTTAAAATTCTTTCTTTATGATTATTATTTTTTTTTAAAAAAAATTTCTTTACTCTTTCTTTTTTTTAATTAACCGTCATAGTGTTTTACAGCACGATCCCTTTATAATAATTTTCGTAGTTTGTATGATAAAATTTATATCATGAATATATTTACATAATTTTCATAATATATATGTTAGTACTGATCTTCCATTATTAATTAATTCTCAATTTATTTGATACCATAAATTAATTAAGAACAATCCATCTTATAGTGTTTGCACTATAGGCCGC
Organism: Juglans regia; assembly: GCF_001411555.2. Taxonomy (NCBI): domain Eukaryota; kingdom Viridiplantae; phylum Streptophyta; class Magnoliopsida; order Fagales; family Juglandaceae; genus Juglans; species Juglans regia. The sequence continues at coordinate 4,280,927 of NC_049911.1, read as the reverse complement.
AAATATACCACTAATTGGATGCCAGTTATATATACCGTGTATGAAAGAGAAGAAAAACGAATAAAATTTATGAAAGAAAGAGAATAGAATTTAATTTTATATTTAATATACATGAATTAAGAGCCAAATTAAATATATATATATATATATATATTTATATAGATGTCACTTAATTCCTCGATCGGTGTATGCCCGAATAATCAGAAAGTGCTCCACTGATCATTTCTTATTGTTGAAGTTCTTCCCCTCAAGACAATTAAGCGTCGTCATCGTGGGTTGTTTCTAGAATAATAATATTTCTCCCTATCTATCATCATGATCCACGTACATGTGATTTGTCTGAATATCTGTCATATCCGATCGAGCTGCAACTTTGATCGCATCGAAATTATTTGAACCCAAAATCAATTGATGTGATAAGTCATAAGTACATGAGATCGATCGAATTCGTGATTATTGCATGCAGTGCTTCTAGGAGCGTTCGGATGTGAGTTTAGCTTAATTTTTATTAATAATAATGAATTAAGTAATAAAAAAAGTCAGAGTTTATTTAAATTAAATTTAAAATATATTTAGATATTAACATGAGTTTAATATTTTTTATAAAAAATTAAAAAAGATTATGGGTCTCACGTATAAAAATGTGTTAAGTTAAAAAAAATTGTAAATCTCACGTGTAAAGAAATTTCGACCTGAAATGAGTTTTATAATTTAAAAATTAAATATTTAAAGATTAGATTCAATTTAAAATTAAATTAAATTTAACTGAATTTTACGGCCAAACGCGTAACAATCAAATCATATAACAATCATGTAGGAGAAAAGTCATTAAAAGGAAGCCATGAAAGAGAAGCATCTTGGATCCTACTTTATATACAAGGATAATGCCCTCAAATGGATCAGAGTGCTCAGGGTATATATATTATAAATATATTTATAGTTTCTTTCTGCTTTTGGGTCGAGAATTTTGCAGCTTTCATTTTCATTTTCAGGCATGCACGCACGCACGCATGGGCGGCAAGAAAGAGTCAGAGAAGACAACTCATGTCCACGTGAGTAGTAGTACTTTAGCCCCACGTATTGATGAAATTTTCAGATTTATCTCTTTATGGTATTTGAGACAGGTTCCGATTACGTGACTTGTGGGTTATGGGCTCACTCTTTGATGTAATAATGTGGGTGCTACATATATTGCGGTTAATCCAGTGTTTCATGCCCGTATGAAGCATATCGAAATTGACAATCATTTTGTAAGAAAACAAGTCCAATGCAAGGCCTTAGACGTGCGCTTCATCTCCAGCAAAGATCAGCTTGTTGATGTCCTCACAAAGCCACTGTCATCTCAACGTTTCAGCTTTCTCAGGAGCAAGCTCAACGATCTTCCAATACAGTTCAGCTTGAGGGGGGATAATGAACACTTAGAGTCCATCGGTTGTTCATTACTATCAATCTTATCATCTTAACCTTATCATAACCTTATGTAACTGCTTTATCTTTCAATATTTATGTTATCGAACTCTTGTACCAAACTATGATATATATACAATACATGATCATCACTCTACGATATTATAGAGCTGATATTTTCAAATTTATCTCTTTACCACATACATGATCCAATGATCTCGTCAATCTATACCCACATACGCGAATTTGGTAATTAAGCTAATTTTGGGGTTTGAAGTTACCCTTAGTTAAAAAATTGGAGCTGATCATCGATCATGTCTTTAACCAGCTTTTTAATCTCATAATATATATATATATATATATATGTATCATGACATGTTAGATCAATGATATTGTCCGTAGTTGAAAAGAAAATATTTGTAAGGAATTGTTTTCAATTTGGTTTCAAGATTCATGCCAAGATTCTGCCACGTGATATTGCATGCTGCATGGTATCAAAAGTTGTCGATCGAGTTCTAATGACAATCACCATCATCAGATGATGTGAATATATATGGATGAGATACAAGATTGCCATGCTGCATGCATGACAGAAGAGAGAGCACAAAGTAGAGACGTTTCTCTCATGGGTGAGGCTCACTTTTAGAAGCTGGAATCTTTTTCAGGTCTTTCTTCCGTAATTATGTTGAGCCCTTTTTCATAAAGAGGACGACCACTTGGTCGATCGATTGATAAGGGGATGCATGGTTGTCATGATCAAGGTCATGTTCGATTTGTAGAAGGAGAAAGCTAGTGACATGAAATAAACAGGCAAATTAAATTCGATTTACATAATATAAAGGTTTGGATCCGTAATTAATGTCTTAGATATATATAACTTGAGTATACTATTTTCTTTATAATAATTCCAAATAACTTCAATTCTAAAACTGACTAATTTTTATAGAGACTAGGCCTAAAAGTAACTTAGTTGTTCTTTGAATCATTATAAGATCATTTGAAAGATACAATAAAACAACTTATAATATTAAATAAGTGTCATTAATTAAAGGAGCAAATAGTGACTCGGCATTACTGGAATATTCTGCACTGCATTCCTAACCAACTCACACCTTGAACGTGCTGGAATGGAGGAAGATTCTCGAATACCTTTGTAACTGAATACTAGTCTTTTCTTATCATTTTCTTTATGTAAATATAGGACATATAATGCCTATAAATACTGCACTGTTGTGGTTGTATAAGGTGTGGAAAATATATACCAAGAGGAGATGAGTTTGAATCAGACTTTACCTTTCGTTGAGTCATTTCTTCGAATGGTTGTAATGCTCTGTTTTCTTTACTTCTTCATTAATTAGTACTTGGAAAAAAAAAAAGGGTTGGAATCCACGTACGACAAATGATAGTTATTTCGGCCTTTAGTTTCATATTATACGATAGACGTTGTAACTTGCAAGACCCATTTTATTTCCTTTTTGTCGAACTTTCAGCATAAATATCAGGTCTTAGTAAGATAATTAGAAACACATATTTTTCATCAGACGAGTCCAATCCTCACAAAAACTTGATACAAATTAATTAAGGGAATATTTGTTAATGTTTTTTTTTTATCTCATCTCATCTTATTTGCTTCTTAAACATCACTCAAATACAAACACTTTCAAACTAATCATTATAACTTTTTCAAACTTTCAAATAAAATATAAAAACTAATTCAACTTTTTCAAATCTAAAAACAAATATAATATTAAAAAATTATATTCTAACAATATTTTAATTTTATAATATTTTTATTCAAAATTTTCTCTCTCATTTTTTAAAATTTCATAAAACATCATAACTCAAACCATTTTACTATTCACAAATCATTTCACTACTATTCAAAGATTTCTCATCTCATCTCATTCTCCAAGCATTCCTAAGTCTATTAGTATATGTGAGGAATAATGATCAAACCAAATGAGAGAAATTCTACCTAGAAGCCTTACATCACACACATCCATCTAATCAATATGTGATTTATCATTTTTGTCATTCTATCTTAATGTTTAAATATATGTGTTTTTAAATAAAATGACAAAAAAACCACGTATTGGTTAATTAGGTAGAAGTGTGTGATATAAGACTTTTTTATAGCATTTCTCAAGTACCAAATGATCTGACCTTGCTCACTACAATAGAAACAGCCTTTAGTGTCTAAATTATTTCTGTCGTCACTCAAAGTGACACTAAAAAATATCATTTGCGGCGAAATTAAACTCAACGCTAAATTTTGTCACAAATAGTGTCATACAACGATTCCAATAGTATATTTTTTATTGTGGCGAAATTTTAAATTTTTGAGGTGTTTTTTGGTCGCTGCAAAAATCACTACAAGAAAAATAGTTTTTTTGCGACAATTTTAATTTGATTACAAAAAGTCAATTTTTTGCATTTCCGTTGTTTTATTTTCGACGAGTAAAAAATTGTCGCTAAAAATTACTTTTTACGACCAAATTAAAATTATCGTTGCAAATAATTTGATTGGGAAAAATTAATTTTGACACTTTGATTCATTTTACGATGACATTAATTTGCCGCTAAATGGTTTATGTGGTATTTAACTATTTGCTGCGACTATTTAATTATTTGCGACGACATTATATCGCTGCAATAAGTCGATTTTAAAAACAATAAAGCAGAAAATCCTTTCTTCTTTCCCCCCCGCCACAGGGTCCGTGTCTCTGTTTCTTTCTCTCTCTCCCCCATTCTGTCGTTCAAATTCCATCTCGACGTTCTCTATTTCTCTTGTATGCCACCGACGTGCTCCAACACACCAGTAAGCCATCCTCTCCCTTTTTGGGATGGTTTCTTTCGTTGGCCTTTTTGTTCTTTCAACTTTATTTTGTTTTCAAATTTAATTTGGATATTTTCAATCTGAGTCTTTGTCAGTCTCTCTCCCTAATCTCTGTGGCACCTCTCTTTCTATATTTCACTCTCCACCTTTTTCTCTTTCTAAAAAAACTATGGACGGAGGTCATCTTTATTGGTTTATCTCCACTTGCGACCTAGGTCCTAATCTCCATTGAATGAGGTATTCTTTTGTGTTCATCTGCAATTTGGAAGAGGATTTTTGGGCTTTGTTCTTCGCTGCGTTTTCTTAGTTTTCTCGTAATTTCTTCCATTACTTATTTGCTGTTTTTTTTTAAAGTTGTATTCTTTTACCATTTGGGAGCTTGTTTTGATTATTGTTTGTTTCGAAATTTCTTCAGTGAGGGTTTTGGGCTAGCTTTCTGGGTTCATGTGGATATTGTGCAAATGGATTTGTCAAACATGCTTCAAAATCATATATGGATTTCTCTCTCTTGTTACCGAACGGCCAAAGGCAATAATAGGATTGCATTGCTGAGAGGCTTTTTTTTTAATGAAACAAATTTGATTTAAAAAGTTGGTTAGGACTGAGCTATGGGGTGGATATGGTGAGTGGAGTGTTCTCTTGTGCTATATGCTTATTTTGTTCTTCAATGAGGATTTTTATTATTCATTTTCTTCTGATTTAGGCATGTTGCTTCTTTCCTCCATTTTAGTTTGTATATTCTCTTACCGTCTTTTTATATTTTTTTTCTTTTTGATTAGGTGAGACAACATTTATATTGGATTCGGTAGCCTTGTGAGTTTCTATTCTTATTTCTCATATTAATTCATATGTTCTTGCTCTATGGTGTTCCCGATCTATTATGCTAAAAATGGTTTCCAATGTTTTAATGGTGAGTCTTGTGACTTGTTGAGGACTTTCACAATTTATTAAGATTCTAACCTTGAGGACTAAGAAGTGGGTGGAATGGAGTTTGATAACTAATTTTGTACACGTTATTTGAGTTTTGGGTTACCTTTGTGGGAATTTAAGTTTGATTGAAAAACTAGACACAATACAGCATATGAAGTGGGTGATTGGAGATGATTTTGTCCTAATAGCAGTAGTGTTCATGTTGAGATAATGCTTAAGCTGTGTGTCCAACATCTATGTGGCTGATATCCATGGCCTTATTAGCCACGTAGATGGATTGAGAGCAATGGAGATTACAGCAAGACTTGCCTTTTTTCTTATCTAGCAAGCTAAATGGATTAATGAAGTATGAGCATGATCAATTGAATGCCTTTTATAGTCTGAGTTTTAATCTCCTACATTTATAAACCTTATCCTAATGTTACTTTTTTTCATGGAGTTGTAAGATTGTTGATTGACTTTAATTGAAGATATTACTACAGGGCACATTGCAACGGCAAAGTAGCGCTAGGGATATTAAATCAAGGTACTTGGGAGAAAGTGATTATTTTCACTCATTATTTACTCTGCACTCTAAACACAAGCATAAGCATTATGGATTTTTTTTCTTAAATAATTTCTTTGTGTAGCTCTGAATCTCTGATGGAGATTGTATTTTATGTTGCCGATGATCCTATACTTTTCTTTGTAATCTTCTTCACCTTAAAAGCTTTTACTTTCACTATATGTTGGGTTGGGTTTCTCTGTCTCTCACCTTGCCCTTTATTTTGGTGTGCTAATGCTCTATTTTTATTCTTTCTTAGATGACAATTGAAGGGCTCAAGCACACCAGTCAGCAACAACTAAACAGGGCCTTGGATGATCATGCCAGGTTTTATACTTTGATGTGCCTTTAAAAGTCTAAAGTTGCACGCCTAGTATATAATGTAATTGTTTTATGGATTGTAATATAATATAATTGGTTAGAATAAAAAGTAAGTACTTTATGTAATTTCTTTATATATTGTAATATAATGTAAGATGTGTAATTTTTTTTTTTTTATGTATTTTGTGACAATAGTTTCAAAGTTGGCAATAAATTTTTCCTGGCTAATTGTTTATCTTTGCGACACTACTAGTTAGTCACAAATGTATTCTTGACTGCATAATCGGTCTTTTTGCCTCACAAAAATAGCACATTTATGAAGATCTTTCTCGCCACAAATATTAAATACTTGCATCTACTCGGGAATAATCCTTTTTTGTGGCGATATTTTTCAATTATGGCACTAAAATATTGCCGCAATTGTGTTTTTTTACCATCAACTCATTCTTTTGCGTCTAAATTGAAACATGTTTGTGGCGATAGTATTTGTTACAGATATTAGAGCTATTTGTGACCTACATTAGTTTCGCTGCCATAAACCTTTTGAGACGCTCTAGTTGCATCTACTTTGCGACGATTGGATTTGGACGGAATTAATTATTTGCAGCGCTGTTTGGTATTTTCACGGCAATTTGGTATACTTTCCTCCTTCAAAATCATGTGGGAAAGGAATGATGCTTTTATATATCTCTTTAGGTACATTCAAGGAGATTACGAATATTTATTTTAGTCACTTTGAAAGGGTTTGTATGTGTTCGACCCTTTATGATCTAAATATATTCTTCAAATTTTGTGAGATGAATATTCTCATTCTAGTTGCCTCTTGTATGGGGCACACAATACCTCAATCATTACAAAGTTTCCTCCACCACCCTCTCTCTCTCTCTCTCTCTCTCTCTACCCACAAGCACACTTGGAATACATGTGTCTTTTAAAGACATGCACACGTTTGCAGGATATTTAACAATATTATATGTAGATCATGTTGAAAAAAAATTCTTCCAATCTATTGTGGAGAGAAATTCTATCATTTATATATACATATATATATATATATATATATATATTACTTAACTAGCTAAATTATATCAGTTGGCCTAGAAAAAAAAACGTGGCATAGAAAAAACCTCCATTTCTTTCTTGACACTTCTTAAAAAATCATAACATTATTCTTCGTCCCGTAAAGAAGTTTAAACAATCTTATAATCTATACAAGAATTTATAATAACAATAATAATAATAATAATAATAATATATTATCAAAACTTTAAATGCATATATATTTTTTGTTTTTTGTTTTCATTAAAATTTAAGTTCTGAGCCTTATATTTGGCCAATTTTTTAAAACATAATTTTACGTTTTTACTTTTTGGCTAATTTTGGTTTTTTTTTTTTTACTTTTTTTTAACTTCATATTTGGCCAATTTTTTAAAACATAAATTTTTGTGGTCTTTCAAATTTTAAAATTTTCAAAAATTACAATATAAAACTAAATTATTCACTACTAGTTACTTCAATTTTACTAAAAAATAACCAAAATTGAAAAAATAAATCATTCACTACAAGTTTAAAAAAAAAAACAAACATAACCAAAACTACAACTAATCACTGCTTCTTTACTGCAATTTACAAGCCAAACTAAAACATAAAATAATAATAATAATTACAAAAAAAAAAAAAACCTATATCATTCACTCAAAAATTAATACAAGCCAAAACTAAAACATAACGTATATAACCGACAACACAAAATAAAATCAATTACATATTTTTATTCCAACAACAAACAAAAACCAAATATTGTGGGCTTCTTCCCATTCCATGGTGTGCTGAAACACAACTAGTCTCCCAAATTATCCAACCATCCCATCATCTATGACATTTCCACAACCTCTCACAATGGTTACAAGTTCCTATAGGTTTTTCAGGATCACAATCAGACACTTTTGTGAAGTGATCACATACCTCAAACATACTTTTGGGGTTTCTACCACTTGGTGGAAAGCGAGGGTTAGAACAGAAGGTAGTAGGAGTGCCTACCGAAGAGTCTAATGGTTCACTTGACTCTTCGATTATGGAAGCCTCGATAGGCTTTTGTAGTTGTGATCCTTTTGGACAAGATGCAGAGGTGGACGTATGAGTGTTTGTGCCTTCACAATTCATAATTTAAAAACTAAAACGCAATACACAAATAAAAAGTGTACGGTTAATCACACAATATAAAAACAGCTCCAAACTTTTAGGTTCTTGACTAACAGCAAATTCACATAATACAAGTTTACACAACACAGAAACAACATCAAATTCTTTGGTTAATCATACAAAACAGTCCCAAACTTTCAGGTTATCAACTAACAACAAATTCAAATAATAAAAATTCGCACAATACAAAAAAACCAAACTTTTAGGTTAATTATGCAAAACAACTCCAAACTTTTAGGTTATCGACTAACAATAAATTCACATAATACAAGTCCACAAAACACAAAAACAATCCCAAACTTTCAGGTTATCAACTAACAGCAAATTGGGTCATAATACAAGTTCACACAACACAAAAAACAGCTTAAAAAAGTTCATATAATACAAGTTTACAAAAAATCACATTAATAAGTTTGGTGTTATCTACTTAACTCTAAATCCTATTGCTAGAAGTTATCAACTACTTCTATATGCATACTCGGAGGCAACTATAAGGAAAAAAAAAACAATTGCATTCTTGGAGGTAGCATAAATCTATTTTCTTGTGTGTATGTGCCTACTGCCTACTGCCTACTGCCTACTTATGGCTTATAGATTACTAAGATAGCAAACACACAATCACAAGCAAACATGGCAATTGGCAATGGAGGGACTTATATTATAGACCGTGGTGATCCAAGAATTTGAAAGCCTTTGGATGTGCAAGCAGATCTCAAACCTGGTTACATAAACAAAAGCAAAATCAACCAACAATCAACAAAAAAATAAGTAAATAAATAACCAAAACTATGAATCGGTGGTGAACAGTAAAGGGTAGTGGTGGTCGACGAGGGTGAGAGACTTAGGGTTCGACTGACCAGGTTTGGATAGTGAGTTGAGATGATTTCACTAAACAAACACGACCTTAATTAGGGCTCGTTTGACAAGTAATATGATATGAGAATTTTGTAAATAGTAATAAGATAGTTTGTAAATAATAGTGAGATAGTTTAAGTTGAGTATTTTTTATGTTTTGGGAAATAAGAGAGAAAAAGTTGACTAAAAAATATTATAAAGTTAAAATATTGTTAATATATAGTTTTATAATATTATTTTTGTTTGAAAATTTGAAAAACTGAATTGTTTTTTATTTTTTGTTTGAAAGTTTGGAAAATTTGTAATGATTAGTTTGAAAAAGTTGTAATGATTAATTTGAAAATGTTTGTATCTGAATTATGTTTGGGAAGGAGATGAGACGAAATGATATGAGATGAGATGTGATAGAAAGTAGCCTGCTGCCTACTATGGCTTATAGATTACTAAGATAGCAAACATCTAATCATAAGCAAACATGGAGAGGGGCAATGGAGGGATTTACTGAAGACCGTGGTGATCCAAAAATTTGGAAGCCTTTGGGCATGCAAGCATATCTCAAATCTAGTTACATAAACAAAAGCAAAATCAACCAACAATGAACAATCAACCAAAAAAAAAAATCAAAAAGCACTTACTGTGAATTGGTGGTGAACAGTAAGGGGTAGTGGTGGTCGACGAGGGTGAGAGATTTTGGGTTAGACTGGCCAGGTTTGGATAGTGAGTTGTGATGGTTTCACTAAACAAACCCAGCCTTAGAGTTTTGAAACTTAAAAACCCTATACTAGACTTAGATCGGTGGTGAATATGGTGGGATAAGAGAAAATTCCAAAATGGAATTTCTGAAAGACTAGACTTAGATTCGTCGGAGAAATAATCGTGCTGAAGGGAGGGGGAATGAGCCAGCAACGAGGAGGTGGGGGTGGTTTAAAACCCTAACAACATAAAATGGTGTTGTTTTATCTACTAAAAAGAGCATCGTGTTACTTGGTCTTTGACCCTTTTTGGCTGGACTGTCGGGGTTTTGGGTATTTTTTTTCCTAAACCATAAACTAAATCCTAAATTAATTTTAATATTTGTTTTAGCCATAAGGTTTTTTTATTATTGATTTTTATAATTCTTTTTTATCACTAAATCTAATTGTTAATATTGATTATTAATAACTACTATTTAAATAGAGTTGTACTATAGTGTTTAAATAAAATTTATTATACTAGTGTTATTATATATTAGTATTACATGTACTATAGTGTTATTATACATTATTATAAATGTACTTCTACTATTGTGTTTAAATATAATTGTTAGTCTTTATAAATAGACATGTACTATAGTATTTAAATATATTGATTATTAATAATTACATGTTATTATACTATATTATTACATGTTGTTAACTCATTATAATAGTAATTATTCTATACTAGTGTCTAATTTATTTCTAATTTAATTATATACTAGACTTTTATACTAATGTTATCATACAATATACATTAGTATTACATGTACTCTAGTGTTATTATACATTATTATAAATGGACTTGTACTATAGTGTTTAAATAAAACTATTAGTATTTATACTTGTACTATAGTATTGATTATTAACAATTACATGTTGTTATACTATAGTACATGTTATTAACTCATTATACTATTCTATGTTAGTGTCTAACTTATTTTTATTATAGACTCGTATTATAATATTTAATTATATGTTATTATACTATAGTAACTTATTATACTAATGTTATTATACATTAATATTACATGGTAGTAATACTATGATGTTTACATGATATACTAAACTACTATTAGTCAATTTAGTCAATCTATATTATAGTATAAGTATATTATTTTAAAATAATTAGATCATATTAGTATATTATTGAATTAAACTATATAAGTTCTAGTTATATAAATATATAACTATACTAGTATATATTATCAATATATAGATAAATACATATATTTTTATAATATATGTTCAATATTAGAGTCAAAGTCAGATCTGAGTCGGATTGGATTTGAGTCGGAGTTAGTCCAGCGACACCTTCTACTCTGACTCTGACTATAAAATGAAAAAAAGAAAATCCGACTCCGGCTCAATTTTTTCGGATTCAAATTTTCGATTTTTTGCTTAGTCTTATAAAAGTTTATCCTTAAAGATTTTATAATATAAAAAAATATATTTTTCCAAAAATAAAATACTCATAATGTGCAATCTTTCTTACTCTAGGTTAATTCCTTTTCCAAGATTTTATTTTTTAAGTTTCTTATATAACTAATTAGCTACTCTGCACATGAGTTTTTATCAATAATCATTTCAGTTTTCTTTAATATTTTTACTTGGGGGTGTTAAAAAAAGGGGTTAAACCAGACTAGACTGAACCGAACTAATGGGTTTGATCCTGTTTATAGTCGGTCCAGTTCCGTATCGATTCTTAAAAATCAAAACCGATCCTAAACTGATTCGATACCGATTTCCATATTTTGAAAACATGTTTGAACTTAACCGAACTAGTATATGTATATATATTTTTAATCTTTTTCAATTATATATAATTTTTTATATTATATTTTATATATATGCTAAATTGTTAATTAATATAACATTAAATTTTAATCTTATTATCCAAATCTATTAATCTTATAACATAAAATTAATATAACATTTGGTATAAGTTAGACATGACTACTCATACTATACTAGTATAATTAGACACTAATAAATTAATAATTAATATTGTTAATTTTTTTCTATTATGTATAATTTTTTATATTATATTATATATATGCTAAATTGTTAATTAATATAACATTAAATTTTAATCTTATTATCCAAATCTATTAATCTTATAACATAAAATTAATATAACATTTGGCATAAGTTAGACATGACTACTCATACTATACTAATATAATTAGACGCTAATAAATTAATAATTCATAATAAAAAAACTAAATTCTAACAATTAAGTTTAGTGCTGAAAAAACTATAATACTAAACTTATGTAATGCCACACGTATAGACGGTAAATTAGAAAAGTTGGATCGGACCGAAACTGAAAAAACTTAAAGGTTCGGTTTTGGTGATGATTTGGTCCATATCGATTTTTAAATTTCAAAAATCGGTGTGTACCGGTTCGGTTATAAAATTTGTCAAAAATCGAACTGAAAATGACCGATTACACCCATACTTGTACTTATTAGTGCTAAACATAAAGTTGTTGATCAAAGACTAAGAGGGAAAAACTCTTGTTTTTGTTTTTTGTTTTTTTTTTATCAAAGAAATTATGATATTTTATTAGTTATATTTTTTTTTATAGATAAGCAATATTTTATTAATCTTAAGAATAGGCAAAAACCCAGGTATACGATACATATATAAGAGCGTCGCCTGAGCGTGCTAGTTCAGTGATATAAGAAATTCATGGAAACTTGTTCCATTGAAACCAATCACAGCCGATCAATAAAGTAAAGTATTGAAAAATAATTTCCTAAACTCTTTCATTAATCTCTCTCGATCTTCAAAACTTCTTATCGTTCATTTGCCTCCAAGTGCACCACCATAAACATATTGGTATCATCTTCCATATTGCTACAATATAAGAGTTATCCTGAATGCCTCTTCAAGAAGCTAAGAGATCGATCACCTTTCTCAGCATCTCCCTCGTGAGTCTCATCTTATTGAAGAAGTCATTCCATTGGGTCGTGGCGACAATCTCCAGTGAAGTAATAAATTATCAACTAACTCTTCATTCTTTTTGCACATGCAACACCACTATATGACAATGAATTGATGTTTTCATAAATTTCCAAGTGTGAATATATTTTGCACGAGAAATTATATTTGTAACATTTTTATGATATACCTATAACTTTTTTACAATTATCTTATAAGTTATTTTAAAATAATCCATGCAAGCATTCTATTTAACTAAAAATAAATTTTAATTTTATAACATTATCTTCTGTTGTAAAACTAAAGAAAAGTAACAAGAAAATTGAAGGATTACAATATATGAAACTAGTCCTTTAGAACTCAATATTATTTCTCTCAACATTCTTACTGCATGTCTACAACAAATCATCCTCAAGACTCTATTTTATAGACATGGGAGGATACATTACATTAAATAGATACATGAACTTAGGGAATGACAATACATGAATCAAGAGGATACATGAACATTGAAAATAGAAATACATGAATGGGTCAAAATTCTAATGGTCATCCATCAAATACATGGAATGTATTTTACTACATTCATGTATTTACAACACTCCTCCTTGGATGACCATACACAAAAAACATGTCTCGTTAAAACCTTGCTAAGGAACAATTCGATGGGAAAAATACGAATGGCAAAGGAAAAAGAGTACAATATTCTTGTATACCTTGGAATGCTTTATAATTGACTCGTTAAAACCTTGCAAATGAAAGCCTAGTGGAAAAAACTTTAATGAAGAAAAAAGAGTACAATTTGTATGATAATTTTCTCCTCCTCAAAAGTATGTAGAGTTTCATTGTTTACAATGAAATATTTTTGAGTTAACACATTCCAATTTTGTACGCCAACTTTTTAAATGTTGCAGTTGGTAATGCTTTAGTGAATAGATCTGCCAAATTTTCACATAATCATATTTGCTTGACATCAATATCACTGTTCTTTTGGAGCTCGTGTGTAAAATAATTTTGGCAAAATATGCTTGATTTTATCACCTTTCATATAGCCTCTTTTGATTTGTGGATAATTCACACTTATATTGAATGTGTTGAATTACTCATCTCAACCGAATACATTCCTTGCTAACTTCATGCATTGCAATAATCTCTAAATGGTTAGAAGAAGTAGTAACTAATGATTGCTTGACAAATCTCCATGAGATAGATGTACCTCTTCAAGTGAACAAGTATCATATTTGTGATCTTTGTTTATGCGAATCGAAAAGGTAATCCGAGTCTCCATGACCAACTAATTAAATATTTGATCCTTTTGAGTTAAAATATCACTTGCCAACCATTCCACGAAGGTAGTACAGAATATGTTTGACCACATTCTATTTGCCTTTGAGTTGGTGCAAAATTATATTTTGCTAGTAAATTAACTGAGAATGCAATATTTGGTCGTGTGCAAATTGTAAGATACATCAAAACATCAATTGTACTTAGATATGATGTTTCATGACCAAGAATTTCTTCATTATCTTCTCAAGGGTGAAATTGATATTTTTTTCACATCAAGTGATCGAACAACCATTGAAGTACTCAAAGGATGAGGTTTGTCCATGTAAAAGTAATTCAGAACTTCTTCTGGATATATTGACTAATGGACGATAAGTCCAGTTAAAAAGTCCTCAATTTGCAGACCAAGACAAATTTTATTTTTCCAATGTCTTTCAGTTCAAACTCTTTTTAAATAATTTGCGACTTTTATTAGCTCTTCTAGAGTTCTAGCCAGATTTAAATCATCTACATATATTGCAATAATAGCAAATCTGAACTTTACTTTTTATGAAAACACATGGGTAAATTGGATTATTCTCAAATCCTTCTTTTATTAAACATTCACTTAGAAGATTATACCACATGCGTTCGGATTGTTTTAATCCATATAAAGATCTTTGTAATTTTATAGAATAAATACTTCAAGACTTTGAATTACATGCTTCATGCATTTTATATCTTTCAGAGATTTTCATAGAAATATCATTATGTAGTGATCCATATAAGTATGCCGTAAAAACATCCATTAAATGCATATCCAAACTTTCTATAACTATCAAGCTAGTATAAAATATTAATATAATTGCATCCACTATAGGGGAATACGTTTCTTCATAATCAATAAGGGTTTATGCTAGAAACCTTATGAAACAAGTCGTGTTTTGTATCTCATAATTTTATTTTTGTCATTACGTTAACAAACAAATGCCCACTTATATATAACAGGCATCACACTCTTAGGTGTTTGGACTACAAGTCAAAATACTTCATGTTTTGCTAGCAACATCAATTCTGCATGAATTGATTCTTTACTTTTTGGCCAATCATTTCTATATCGACAGTTTTTTGTTTATTTTCATCATCACTTCTTGTGATATTAATAGAAAATTTAAATGAAAATATGTTGTCTGCAACAATTTTATTTTTATCAAATAACTCTCTCGTACTTATATAATATATTGAGATCTCGTTATTTTAAGGTACATTTTCTCTTCAGGAGATAACACTTCAGGAGATTCCTCTTTAGGGAATTCCTCTTCAGGGGATTCCACTTCAAGGGATTATATTTTAGGAGAATTTTGTACAAAAAGACAGAAAGTTTGGATGGATCTATAGCTATTGTTGCCTGTTTTGTGGGTACGACCTATTTAGGAGCACTGATTTCTTTTCTTTGTGTTTTTCTCTTCCAGTGAGTGTTATATTTTGCACAAATAGGTATTCCACGCTTCAGACTTATTTTAGACTTAACTGTTGCATTATTTGATTGTTTTACCAGAATATTGATCTTTGTTGTAGTATTAGTAGTTGAAGTGTGAGACTTTATTATTTTCCTATTGTCAGTAAAGACATCCGATAATTTATTTACAATAGTTTGCAAATGAATGATCTTTTTAACTTCTAGTTCATATTAATTTGTATGTGAATCGTGATGAGATTCCGTCAAAATGTTCCATGTTATTTATTTTTATACTTTTGACAACGTTTCTCCCCTTAATGGTAGTAAGTCTATTTCATAAAAAACACAATCTTCAAAACGAGCCTTAAAATCTCCAATTAAGGATTCGAGGTATCTAATGATAGAGGGAGAATCAAAACCAACATAAATTCGAAGTCTATATTAAGAACCCATCTTAGTGCATTGGGGATGTGCAATTGGAACATAAATAACACAACAAAAAATATGAGGACGAAAAATGTTTGATAATTGGTCAAATGCAAGTTGAAATGGAAAGTATTTATTATAAACAGTTGGGGCAGGTTTGGGGAGTGAGACGAGACGAGAATTTTGAAATTTTTGTAAATAGTATGAAGATGTTAGGAGTGAAAATTTTCTGATATGTTAAAGAATTTTTATGGGTCCCACAGTTAGATGTGTTTGGAAGTAAAGTTAAATGAGAATTTTGTCTTCCTCAAAAACATAATTTTGTGGGTCCCACCGTGTTTGCATTAATGGCAAACCCACCTCGGGAGATGATCTCCCGTCTCATCTCTTTCCCCTCACCGAGCCCATCTCTTTCCCCACTATTCTGGAAACGCCTTTCCTCGCCCATTCGTCTGTCTCCCCTTACTGTCCCAGATCATCCTTCCGCGCCCCATATTTTCAATACTCATCTAAACACAAGTGAGACCTGGTTTGTGCAACGATCTTGAAGAGTGCCGCGAGTCCAGTGTTTCAACCTTGGGGTGATTGTGGGGGTTTGAAGACCCTCCCTCTCCAGCTGAATCCTTGGAGGGAACCACGGGATTCGTTTGCAGAGTCTCGAGTTCAAGCATTCTCCGACACAACTATCACCTGGGAACAAGGTAAGTTCCCCTATTTTTGATTAGATCTAATGCTATAAATCTCTTGTCCTCGACCCACTAGGGTTTTCTGAATTTGATTCGAATCTCGGTTGAAACATTGATTTGATTGGATTTAATGCAAACACTTGTTGGGAGCTCAGTGTGATCTCATCTGATTTGAACATGTTGTTGTTGTACATACTTTCTTGAGCGTCTTAAACAACTGGAAATTTGAACATTGGATACTCGAAATGTTAGGGTTCCGGTTGTAATGGCGGATGCTTAATTGGTCTGTGTTCGCGCACCATTTCCCAAATTAGGTGTCACATATCCTACGGGTCAGTAGTATAATTGTTAAAATTCCCTTTTTGCCTGGCACTTCATTGGACTCGGTCAATGAACTCAGATATTCAACTTATTTATTTTGGGTGTTTATTGGATTTTCTCCTGGACTTGAACCAGCGTATCTGTTCCTTTTTTATTTTACTTTCCCGAGCTTTTAGTTTGCGTTTTCTGAGTTGTGCCATCCTTTATTTGCTTTCCATTTTATCTGCGGTAATATCGGCCCTATTTAAACACCCTCTCAGGGAAGTTGTTAAGTATGTTCACTGGGAAGCTCTGCTAAGCAAGTGGGATTTCCCTGCAAACAATTAGAAAACTCTATTATGCTAGTCTTTACCAAAAATAGAGTTTGCCACATGTTTCTCGTTAGCAACAATGGATTTCTCTGTGTCAAGTTAGTGCTTGAAGCAGTGTCTGAAGCACTAAGGCATTCGAAATTTTTTTGGCTCCATTAGACCATGCTGTGCAAAAAACCCATCAATTTCTTTTCAGTTTTGGGTTGCATGTTTTTTCTAGGCTGTCAATTGTGATGCAATTGGTTTGCTTGACATCGGCATTTAGGTTATGGTTTTTTTAGGTTTATGAGGCTCTGTTGATTGTTTTGGTCTACAAAAGTTTGATGAACCTGTGCAAGATGTTTGCTACTTTTCTATTGTCATGAAATTTAGATTCTCGAAAGTAAAGATTAAAGTTTTGCTCCTCTTTGGTTTTCATAAATTCTCTTCACTGCTTTCATATCAACCTGCAGGGTATCTCAATTCATTGTATTTTCTATTTGTTTTTGTCTTGCATGTACTTCGGCTGTGGTCTTCCTTACGTCTCCCAGTGTTTTCTTGATTGCTTATTTTCCATTTTTGTTGCTTTAATTAAATACATACATTTGCACCTACACACATTCAAGGCCATTGGTATTCTGCCGTCGGGGATGTATTGGTTTTCTACTCAGAGATTGGATTATATACCAATCTACGGGGTTAAAAATAACCAGATGTAGGTTGCAATTAATTATATAGCAGTGTTTTACTTAGGGCTGAGTCGGTGCTTGTTTGTCTCTTGGCTTCTTGGTGAATGCTTTCATTCACCAAATTACTCTGAAACTTACTCCATACTCCCTAAAACTGTACCAACAAGCAGCAAAAGTATTCAAGATGGGTTCAATGAACATTAAAATACGATTAGAATTAGTATATATATTGACAAATGGTATTCTCATCCAATTGTTCGTTTGATGATTGACGTATCTATTGGACTTCAATGGGATTGCATTGCATTGCTTGATGAAGTTCTATACCAATTGAATTAGGCACTAAAATTACGTTTCAATTATTAATAAAAGTCCCTAATGTTGCGGAATCTTAAACAATACCATATTTACGAACACATTGCGATTTCTGTGATAATATCTCATGCATCTATTTGCAGTTTTTTAACTTTAAACCATTTTTTATGTCCTTTTGTTGTTGTTTTATGACATGTCAAACTGCATAATCGTACTCCAATTCACACAGACTTATAATTTGTTCCCCATGCTAATTATGATATATACGCTCGACGTTAATCTTTCTTTGTAATACCATTAGAAATAATTTCCAAAATAATCTTAACTGAACTGCATCCTCTCGACGTTACAATACATACATATAGCAATATATATGTTGTTCTTTATCTTAACTAATCTGAAGGAAGATAATTTGAGGAAAATAAAGACTAGGTAGCTAGCTAGCTAGCCCACAAGTTCATGTCGGTAACACCCTTCGATTGAAGAACACTTTCTCTGCTTTTGCCACTTGAGTAGTATAGAAGGCCAAAAAACTCAAATAAAGATCAGATGGCTACCTAGGTAGCCCACCATTTTCTTTCATCTCTTGATTTTGCTTACATACAGACCCGCTGGAATGCATATGTTGGGAGGAATGTGAAAAACCATTTTCTTCCAAACCTGTTGACTTTCTCGTTTTAACTTTTATGTTCAAGAACTATGGCAACTAGAAGCAGTGTGTCCATAAATTCAACCGATCCTATCAGGCTACAAGAGGAGCTGCTAGTGGGACGAATACCACAATGTTATTGTGGCATGCCATGCAAACTGCGGATGTCGGCCAAGCCCATCAGTTTTGGGAGGCGTTTTTTTAATTGTCAATACTATAAGGCAAAAAACCAGTGCGAATTTTTTCAATGGGTTGATGCTTCAATCTCTCTACCAGTTTGTTGTGAGCGAACGTTGCAATTAGCAGAATAGAGAAGTCAAAGATTAGCGGCTGAACAAAAAAAAAAAAAAGGATAGCAAGTTTCAAACAATGAAGATGAAGTACAAATGTGCGTTGATCATATCTTGAGTTTTATTTATTGCCTTATTATGTCATGTTAAAATGTATAAACTTAATGATAATGTAAGTCAGTTAATGTTACCTTAAACATTTCCCTGCACACAATAGTGTCAAATGTAAACCGAACGGTTGTTATCGACTGACACTTTATTCTGTTCTCATGCTGAACATATGTGCTCTTTTATGCCATTATCTTTATATATATAAATATGCTGAACGTTGGCAACGTCAATTATTGGGAAAAAAACAATAAACTAGGTTATTATACATATATTATATGAATATCTGGTGTTATTTTATTAGTATGAAAATATACATATATCATAATATATAAAATGATATATTGTTTTTTATATATCATATTATAGCCTCATATATTGTTTATTTACAATTTACTATAGGCCGTCAAATTTGGTCACCCGCAATTGATAAGTTTGCAAACAATGGAAAATGTAAATCAATCCAAAGCATTAACATTCCCAATAGTTGTCATTACCTAAGTGAAGACCAAATCATAAAGTGTTTTAAAATAAACTTGTACACGTTCATGCTCCAAACCTATCTTCCCACATGGGGATCGCAATCGCATCTTTCTGTGCTGCCATAGCTCCGGCTGACTCATGGGACATGTCAACCACTTCAGAGGGCTCGCCTGCCTCATCGTTCCCAGTCATATTTTCTTCACTAAACTAAAGCGCCAATGCTGCCTGAATGAACTCATCATTTGGCGTTACCGTTCTAATAAGGTTGTGCAGCGTACAACATGCGGTAACAAGCATCCCTTGCCTCGTAGGGCGATAGCGAGGCATCGCACTCAATATTTGAAATCGATTATTTAATAACACAAATGTACGTTCAATAATGTTGCGCAGCGACGAATGTCGGAAGTTGAAATAATCTTTATATCCTCGGAATTGACGACCGCTATAACGATCAGACCGATGATACCTCTCTCGCGAATATGGAGGCATAAATTTCTCAATGCATGGAAATGCGGAATCGACAAGGTAATAATAGCCTGCAAAAGTTAATATGAAATCAAGGCACAACCTGAAAAAGACAACTGCTTTTTCAAATTATGTTCTACGTTATTTTATAATTAAAATAACCTAACTAATATATAAAGTACAATGTTTACCTTCGGGTGGCCATGGGAATTGATTCCGACGTCGACTCAAGGCATCCAGGAATACTCTTGCATCATGTGTTGTACCCTCCCAGCCAGTATATACATACGTGAACTTCATATTGAAGTCGCATAGGCATAGTACATTTTGGGCGATTTGACCATGATGATTTCTATATGCATTACTCAGCCTAGATGGTGCTCGGGCGTTAATCATTGTGCCGTCCATAGCACCAAGACATTTCTACATAACAATTATCATATAAAATATACGTGCACAATAAAATGATAACCATAAGGCATATATAGAAAAGTTCATACCTCAAACCATGGATAATTTTGGGGGTTCTCCGTAATGTAAGGATGGACCCCATCACTCTCAGTGTGCCTAATCACTGTCCTCCCAAGCTGATGTAGTGCCCGCATCACAGTCTTCACATGGCGGTTAATTGTCTCGCTTGAATGTTGGAATCGGTCCCCAACGATTCGTTGACCCTGTGCATGCCCAACAAGAAGGCAAAATATTCCTACTGATTCCTCGACAGACACTCTCTCCGTACGGTCCATAATTAATGAGTCTCGTAAAAGGTCACAAACATAACGGAAGGCTTGCACCTCCATTCGAAACATTGTTTTGCAAGTTTTGGGGTTACCACTTAAGACTGCTTGAATATATTGATCCCCTCGTAGGCCAACATTGTGTTCGGGCATACGAACTCGACCTCCAGACAACTGTGATGCCATGAACATCATGTACACGATGTTCACCTCTTGCGTTGCGGATTCATCTCCACTCGAATGAGATGGGTAGATTCCATCATCCGCCTCGCTCCTCTGAGACGTACTTGAGCATGTGTCCTCCATCTCGCTGTTTGTCTCCATCGATTGGGCTTCTTCCGAACTACTATTGGTTTCCATTATGCGTAACGGATTGCTTGTGATTCCAAAAACAAAAAACAGTATATTAGTATCTTACTAATGAAAATTGATGTTGTTCATGCTTATACATATATGAAGGCCGGAACATTTTGGAATTATGTCACATTCAAATACATCATGCTCAAGTATGTAGATATCATAACCAGCATAATCACAATAAGCATGTAACATAAATTCATCATGAAATATAATATCACAAAGTGCAGGGAAAAACAATAAAGTTCAATGCTAATTAACAAACTAAACGTACTCAAATACAAAGGCATTTGGAATCGCTCATCCCTCAACCAATTGAAAAAACAAAAACGTCCCGCAAATAAACTAATTTAAATAAAGAAAACAATAGTTAGGCCTTCATAACCGAAACTAATCATCCGCCATGACCGATCAGTTCAAACTCCAAGCCCACTGACTTCTGCGAGTATCAGAGATTGACACAAACGATCTCTGGACTTTTGTGCTCAACAATCGGTCAAATGCCTTGTTAAATTGCTCGGGCGGTAGGGGAGGTTCAACTTCTTCAAGCAATTTCATACAATGCATTTGGAGATCAAACGCCCCAGATGACTCCATGCTAGTGTCGCCTTTACTGCGCTTCTTCAACCTTGTATACTCGATCGATTCCAATGCTGCCTTCTCTCTAGCGTCGAAACTGCGTCTGATAGCATCGAGGGTCTCGCTCATTTGCTAGTGAATGGATGCGTCTTGGGTGGGCCCTCCCCTCTGTCGTCTATGAGACCCGCTGGCGTAGGAGGCGGAGAATGGTCTCGGTTGAACCTGGGGATCCATCGAGGGGTCGAGATGATCATCTGCGAGGGGTGTCCCACGATTCCCCATCTCTTCATCAAGCAAGCGCCCATCGTCACTGTCTGGGGCCGGATCTGTCGAAGCCCTATGCATTGTACCAGTCGCCACAAAATAGCCAAATATTGCGCAAAGTTGTTCATACTTTGCGCATCCCATCGTCTTGAAATTCTTCCATGCTGGTCTAACCTAAGGGCCCAACAAAGTGGTTAGAATAAACAAATAACATCAAAGCACATTATTGAATATATCGACTCATGTATATAGTAGTTGAAGCATTTGAAAGTGACTTAAATAGATTGTAGTACCTGAAGGGCATTCGCCCAGTGTTCTTCACTAGCTACTGGTGCCTTCCTTTCTGGGTCCCACCCCAATCCAGTTTGCTTCATAAGATCCGTAAATTCCTGTTGTCTGCGTTTGAGAC
Organism: Juglans regia; assembly: GCF_001411555.2. NCBI lineage: Eukaryota > Viridiplantae > Streptophyta > Magnoliopsida > Fagales > Juglandaceae > Juglans > Juglans regia. The sequence goes on along the minus strand of NC_049911.1, from coordinate 4,258,362 downwards.
GAGCTAGTTTGCCTTTAACTTGATCAGAATTAAATTTTCTTGGCCCTACTGCAGACAACCTTTCAGCAAGCCTTACATGATCACTGTTCGTGATCCTCCCTCCCCTCAGGCTACCCATCAGGGTATCTTCGTACAACATGTCTATAAGTATAACCTCAAATCCATCTGCCCATAAGCTTGCATCCCGGGTCGAATCGATTGTCTCATTCTCCATATAAATCTAATATATGCTCAAATGAAACCACTGATTGCACATGAAGTGAGATATCAAACACCCCATATTGGGTTTGTTCCAATTCACCATTACATGGTGAACACACAATGACATGTTTATGAACTAAGGAAGTTGGGAAATAATGACAGGAAATTGTAGTAATATGAAATCTATCGTCAAGTAAGTATGAAAAAACAATCGAAGAGAGAAGGTACAAAACTTGGTTATTATGCTAAAATATGGAATGAAGCGACTACATTCGTACCTTATGAGAGGATGACCTGGATGTTGAGCGTAAATAGTAACGCTACATCAAGAAATGGTATAAGTTAGACCTCCATCTCAGGGCAAAAGCGCGAGACCTTCTTCGGTAATATAATTCATGTATCAACAATTATATAGAAATGTTTGTAGTAAAACAAAAAACCCAGGCATCTATTTGTCTGGAAAATTACTAAAATTCCTATTTTATTTTGTACAATGTTTGCTAATATATGTGTACATGACCTTAGTAATATGCAAACATATTTTCTGGTATAAGCCATACACCTAACTAAAATATGAAATGAAAGGCAAGTGTTGCAAGTTTTCCTGGAATTTAAAAGTATCAAGAAATTAAAGGCAATTGTTGCAAGTTAGAAATATACGGATGTAGTCTATTGGTTTTTAACGCCAGTAGTCTTCAAACCAAAAAAAAAACCCAAGCATCTGATGGCTGGTTGATCCAGATTATGCTTATTTTTTTTTATGTCTCCCAGAATATTGAAGCAGTTTCCAGCAGAGTGTTTGCATGCAGCAGCTTACAAGCACATGGATTCCCATTACTACTTTTCCAAACCTCGGCCCCACTATAATGTTGTGTAAAGTGAACATGTTGCACTATTAAGCCACGTATTTTAGGACAGCCTGATGCGCTGAATTGAACCAACTGCATGTTTTCAGAGTAGCAAGGCTTCCCATATTATTTCCGAAGTAGCAAGGTGGGGTGGATGAGGTGGAGGATCTTATACTTATGGTGCCCCTCTTTCGTCCCTCCCCATCCCTCAAACAGCACACAACACAGAGCCTTGAAGACCACAAAAGAAGGGGGTAAAGAAAGAAGTATAAAAAAATAAATAAAGATGGAATTGGAGGAAAAACAAAGAACCAATTTCCCATCTTGATAGGTCACAGAAAAGGTCCCCATGTTGATAACTTTCAGTGCTTTATTTGTTTGTGATGATGTGGTTTTGCAAGCATGAATAGTAATAAAGTGTTTAATTTTCTTCCTGCTGCTGTATAAATGGTTTGAAAATTGCAAACTACCATTTGTTTGCTTCCGTGCCTTATAATTGCATCTAAGCCATGCTAGATTTATATTGTGGTCTTTGTTATTCATAATTTTGTTATGTAGCTTGTAGGAGTGCGTTCCTCATCTAGCTCTGGTAAAGGAAGAAGCCATGACGGGGTAATAAAGTATGGTTTCAGCCTAGTAAAAGGGAAGGCTAATCATCCGATGGAGGATTATCATGTTGCTAAATTCATGCAGATTAAGAGACATGAATTAGGGCTGTTTGCCATATATGATGGCCATTTGGGAGATACTGTTCCTGCCTACCTACAGAAAAATTTGTTTTCCAAGATCCTAAAGTAGGTGTGATGTTATTTTGAAAGATGAAGAGATCATTGTAACTTTCAGTCTCACTAAGTTCCATATGAATTTTTTGGGGTGTGTTCTTAGTAGTGCAACATGTTCAACTACTTTCCCATTACTACTTTTCCAAACCTCGGCACCACTATAATGTTCAACATGTTCAACTTTAAAGAAGAAACTTGTGTGCTTATTATGAATTCCTTTTCTCCTTTCAGGAGGCCGGGACTGAGAATTGATTCTCTGAGATGGTTAATCATAAGTTTGGTGGAGAATTGGATCGACATTGTTTGTGGATTTTCTCAATGTGGATATTTTTTGGTTTGATAGTAGAAAACATTGTTTCTGATGGATAAATGAGTAACCTGGTGTATGTCGAAAAAAACTAAATCTAGTTCTGTAATCCTACCATATTGGGTGGAGTGTACTTTGGGGAGGAAAATGAAGAAATGATTTAGAAATCTTGCAGCGCTTGCAAGAAAGTGGTGTCACTTTGTATGATATACACACAACACATTATACAATACATTGCATAATAATGTTATAAAACAAAGATATTTTTGTAAAATAATATTACTTTTATAAGGTATTTTACAAAAATACTCCTAATTTAAAGCATTGTTGTGTAAAGTGTTGTAAAAAATATTGTGTAAATCATTTTTTAAAAAGTAATGATTCTTATCAAAGAGTAGTTTGAGATGAGTTATGTTTGGTCCCATCAAACACAACCTATATACGAAGAATGACAACTATCTATCTTTACCATCGGCTGCAGCACTAGCACATATGACATCTGGATCAGAAATCTACAATAGGAGGGATGGAAAGCTAGATAGATAGCTAGCCCAGAAATCCAATGAACTCACTTGGATGCAATCTGCCAAATGCATCCATGTTCCCAACCATTGGTTCTCAGACTGCATTAAAATACCTTTGGCTGTTATCGATTTTAGTCTGGGGTGTAGATATCACTGTATGTTAAGAACTTCATATTAAAATACTATCAGACCGCAAGTTATTGTGGCAAAAATCTATCAGTACACACTCTTGAAAGTTGAAACGCCCTTAGCCCCATATCAAGAAAATAAGGTATGAAGTTAATTTCTCTATTGACATGTTTAAATCGAACAGATAAGTCCCTTATTGCAGACTCTATAGTTCCCATGTCTCTCTGAAATCCCAATGCATCATACGTGAATCTTCTGTTAACCAACTAAACAATAAGCATGTTAATCAGATTATACCTCAACACTAGAGCATATCTCAAACCACATTAGTGTGAAATGCATACATGCCCTTTGCAAAGGTTTTCTCGGAGTGGGATTCCTCGCCCCACTCTATATGTTGCAGAGCATATTTCAGTTAAGCAACCATGTTAATGGGCAAAAAAATAAATCCCGAGTTTAAGCGAGCATTTGAAGCAATTTAGCGAAATTTAAACGAAGTGAAATAATGCCTCCTCTGATTTTCTAACCGACCCATCACAGCTCATACATATCATATAAATTCAGAAACCGAAGGAAATTTACCTGGTAGGAGCGTGTCTTGGGACCCGTGGTGATGGACTTATGAGCGGCGAGGCATCTCTTGCGACGTTTGGGGATTTCGTTGCGAGACTTGCACCGGTTCATTGGGGTGAAGACGGTTGGAGTGGAAACTGGGACTTTATACACCATTATGCAGAGTTTCCGCACCAGACGAAGAACTCAAACAGTGAATGGGGTTCGTACAGATTTGAACAACGTGATTGCCCACGGGTCTCTATTGAGGTCACTTCTATTCGTGGAAAGGATGCAGAACAGGGGCTATGGTTTAGGGGCAGAGATTCGCTGGGTTGGGGTACACATTGCACTGCCAATGCAGAGATTAGAGGCAGAGATTCTCATGTGCAGGAGTGATTTGAGGCTCCAGCTGGTTCGAGCACAGCTTATTGACGGGAACCGATTGAGATTTAACAGCGTGAATACAGTTTACGAAGACAAGGCAGCTCGGAGGTAGCGGAGATGATTCTTGCAATTTAGGGCATGAAGGAGAAATCCCACCTCGGGGTGATGCCGGAACTGGAATCGAGTCTATGGAGTGAAACCTGAGCGAAGGACGAACTGGAAACCAGGTAGACTTTTGAAGCGTCTCAGCAGTTTCTAAACGTTACTCTCATTCAAACGTCTTCAATGGGTCGTTGAAAGAGGGACGAAACATCTAATGCCAAACGGAAAAGTACTTTAATGCAGTGTTCAGAACTGGTACTGTCCGGTTCTGTGTTTGGTCATGTCTATGAACAGTGAAAGGAAACTGAGACAAGAATTCTTGATTGTGTTTTGGACGAAACATTATGTTTGGATATTTCATATCGTCTCTGACTTGAAATGGGACAAGAATTCTGGGTTTCGTCCGCGGCCCCAAACCTGCCCTTAGTCTTATTCAAAATAATGATGCATCAGTCAATATTGCATTTCTCCAAGTAGAGATAAGTAGTTTTATTTTTAGAAGTAATAGTCTAGCAATTAATTACAGACATTTAATAAATGATTCAACTAAACCATTATGAATATGTATATGAGCAACAAAATATTCAATATTAATCCTAACTTACATACAATAATCATAAAAATTTTAAATTTAATTATCCTACATTATCCAATCGGATAGACTAAATTGGATAATTAGAAAATTGAGTCAGTAATCTAATAATTTATACAAGAAGTCTAGCATATGCAACATTTTGAGTAAAAAGTAGACAAATATATGACCATCTAATTTATGCATATATTAATCTAAATGATCCACATGGTGGATGTATAGGTCCACATATATCTCATTGAATTCTTTGTAAAAATTATGGAGATTTAATAATTACCTTGGAATGAGATATTCTGACAATTAGCTTTCGTTTGGAATATGTTACACATGGATAATTACTTGATAAAAGATTCTTCTGGTTCTTTAAAGGATGTTCATATGAGTTCTCAATTATTCGACACATCATGATTGATCCCGAATAACCAAGACGATTATGCCAAAGCATAAAGATTTTTAGATTAGAGCACTTTTGGTGCATTACAACATGTGATTCAATGATTTTTAATGTTGTATAATATAACCCAAAAGAGAAAGATAACAGTTTCTCAAATATGAGCTTCTAGTCTAAATTTATTGTTTTAATTTAAAGATATTCATCACTGCTTTCATTCTTGGTTTCAACATGATAACCATTATAACAAATATTTTTAAAATTCAGTAAATTTCTTCTAGAGTTCGAAGAATACAAACCATCATCAATACAAAATCTTATTCCTTTTTGCAACAGGATGTCGGCTCTTCTGGGGCCTTCAATTAGTTTTGATGACCTAGATATTGTATTGACGTTGACTTTATATAATGTCAAATATTGGAAATATTTCTTATCCTTAAGAATTGTGCTTGTTTAACTGTCTGTCATTCACATATATTTACAAATCATCTTAGAATTCATCAATGCATTAATAGAATTAGCCTCTTTATAAACAAAAATATATACAAAACTTTATTAATGCAAAAGAAAGTATAACATGATGTATTAAGAGATAACGACTCAAACATAATATAGAAAGAAATAAAATTAATTGTCATGGTCATATGTATTACTAATTAAAATATTATTTTCTCTTCATGAGATTTGGAAGATAGCAATGTAAACTTAGCTCTTCAGGAGCTCAATATCATCCTCTTTGAATTTCTTCTGTTTGGGTCTACAAAGAGATCATAAATATCGAGAAGATTTAGGACCATCATATTTAGATTATCAAAATAAGTTATATAATCTGCTGAATTTTTGTGGTTAGGAAAAGTCATTTTGACCCATTTTTCTTTTTTCTTCATAGATGCTTGATATAGGTTTACTAAATGTTTGGACGTATAACAAGTACGTAACCAATGTCATTTCATACCAAACTATTGATATTTAGCTTCATATTTTTTTAAAGACTTATTCTGTAAGTCTTTATTTTCATCTTGCTTTATTATGGTATAGTTCCACTTCTAGTGGTATGAAGCACATTTCTTTGAGAAATATTGAGTACACTGTCTATGATCTAGATAGTTTTGTTTTGTTTTTGTTTTTATTTTTGTTTTTTGTTTTATTTTTTTTATAATCAAGTCCACGTCCTTAACCACATAATTCTTTGATGAAAATGTCATTCACTTCAGGGAATGGAATAGAACTGATTTGACGAGACTGGTGATTTTTTATTGACAGATCGTTTTATTTAGCCACTAGTAAAATAGATATTAGTTCAAATACTTAGTAAATATTCGCACTTGATATTGCTACTGCGAGAGCACATTTGAAACATGAATATGTTATATGTTTCATTTCAATTATATCATCATTGGGAGCTTTTATTTCTTTACAGAATTTCAATTGTACAACTTCAGGTGTATTTAATCATCACAAGTTTTTGTATTTAATCATCACGGTCTTCTGATACACGTATTACTCTCTTAAACTACCTCATAGAATCAACGGATATTTTTTTATGAAATACTCAAATTTCAATAAAATTATTGATTTAGAGCGATCTTTTAGGGATGCTTCATTTCTTTACTTAATTGTATTGAATGAGAAAGAAATATTTAAAATTGAATCAACATATAGAAGACAAGAATATTCATCGCATTGATATGATAATATTATATTTTACATAATATCACATAGATCATATCAAAATTTTATAGAGTGCTTTTTTCGCAATAAACAATATTTAAAGAATAAAAACTTATAGTGGTCGAGAAATGGTTTACAAATATCTTACCAAAGATCAAGAACACAATGGCTGGCTAGAGTCTCGTGTTGATAACGTGTTGTAAAACTAAATAAAAGTAACAATAGAATTGAAGGATTAGAATATATGAAACTAGTTCTTCAGGAACTCAATATTATTTCTCTCAACATTTTTACTGTTTGTCTACAATAAATCATGCTCAAGACTCCCTTTTACAGACATGGGAGGATACATTACATTAAATAGATACATGAATGATAAGTGCTATTTTTATGTGATTTTTATCACTATTTTATTTATGAAAATTGTCATTTTCCCTTAAATACTATTGATTTTATTTTATTTTTACATATTTTTATTTATTTTCTTGGATTTTAAGGAATGAGAAGATTAAGCCTCGTTTGTTTTCAGAAAACATATAATCTCATATTATCTAATCATTACAATTTTTCCAACTTATAATACAAAATAAAATAAACAATTCAACTTTTTTCAATCCCAAAACAACAATAATATTAAAAAATTTATTCCAACAATACTTTATTCAACTTTTTAACTTTAATCTCAACTTATCTCATCTCATCGCATCTCATTTGTAAAAACAAACGAGACATTAGTGTAAAATGAGAGTATTTTGGTACAAAAGAAGAGACTACGGATCCAGATTGATGATAGACAATGAGATCTAAAGAGAGTCTATGAGATTTGGGCTATGAGCTTTGTACTGTGGGCAGCAAAGAGATTTCTTTCACCCAAAGGCGAGAAGACTTACCTCTCAGTGGGTGAGGAGACTCACGACCAGAAGACGCGAAGACTTGGCGACAAGGCTCTAGGTGGTTAGATTGGGTGACTAGTCTAAACGACTAACTTAAAAGTCCAACCTAAACGACATTGTGGGCAACAACTAGAAAAGACGATATGAGTTTTTCATTCCAGTCAGGAGTCTTTCCACTTGGTAGGTGAGGAGAGGGTTGTGTGGTCTTTGTGACCTCCACACACGTTCATTTGTGACCTCCATACCAGTTATATTCAGTGCACACGACATCTACTCGGTGAGATAATTCATCCCGACCGGGATTAATCTGTTGCTGACCACCAAATCCGACTTCCGCAATCAATCTGTTGGCAATCGAATCCTTCCGAGCTTCGTAATTCAAGCCACATATCACTGAATTTTCCATTTTAGATAATCCCGTTATTTTTAGAATAATTTCTTTTATGTTAATATTTATCTTTAGAAACTATTTTCCAGATATTTAGGTTAAATTGTAGCCGTAGTTATCTTATTTCTAGATTTGAATTTCGACATCTATTTAATCTCGACTTGTGGGATGAATAGATGAGAGCTCTTAATCAGAGTCAAGAGTTTTTATGTTTTAGAGTCTGAGTTTAGAGTTTCATAATTTATTCTTTAAGTGTTCTTTCGAGAAGGCAGAACTAGAGGGCAGAGGCAAGAGCCACATGCTTCATCAACCGACTTCAACGAAAAATACTAGTTTTATTCTTTTTCTTTTCAATTCCATTATGAACTAATTCTATTTTCTAGAGTTTTGATGTAATCTAGTATTGAACACAATTGATATTCCAAGTTATTTTATTTTTAATATTTTCATGATTGAGTGTTTATTCTTTGTTCTTAATGCTTACAATTCTCTAGCTAACTATTGTTCGATCTTTTGGATTGCAATGAGACTGAGAAGTGATTTGTGATTAAAGCTCTAGGATTAAATACCATTAGTTGAGTGAAAACAGATATACTTTACTGCGATTAGTGTGATTTTCGAGAAAAATTCAAAGAACTTAATGAGTATCCAATTAGTTAAATTCACATAGAGATATGGAGTTATTAGTTGGAGATATTTTTTATAGAGTTTTGCTAGGTACAACCGGGATGTTCAAACGAGGGTAATCGGGCTATATCTGACAAATTATGTGGAATAAAATATAATAGAAATGACAAAAGTAAAAAGAAAAAAAACAAAGAAAGAAAGAGAGCTCATCTTAAATAGATCTCTATGGTTCTCTTTCTTCTTCCGTTTATTCTTTTCTCATCATTTTTTTTTCGGCATATAGTTTTTCTAGATAAGTTCTTTTTCTTCATTCTTCGTCCACTAGCTCGTGCATTTATCGCAAACAACGTTCTCTCTCTCTTAGCTGTCTCTCGCAACCTTTCTTTTCTCTCTCTCAACTTTCATTTCTTAACTCTCTCACGCAACCCGGCTCTCAATGTCTCCGTCATAATCCCAATTCACCCAGTTGCAGCAGATCTACTCTCGTCCAAGCATTGATTTTTGTTTATCTCATGTAATTTTATTCTTGAATTGTTTTTGTTTTGTTAAGCATCATTAATAACAAGTTAGCAAGTTGAAAAGTATCTGAATGAGCAGCAGTTGACGCAGAATGGTTGGCTGAAATGCCACTGCCAGTAACATTTCCAGTATTTCTCAACCATTCTGGAAATAATGTGGGTTCACTTCTTTACATAAGGAGTACCGAACATGATATAAAATAGAACAAACAACCCTTCTCACCTTCACCAGCTCCACTATTTCTTCCACAATTTTTCAACGCAAAATCACAAAGTTTTGATACCTAACGTTGCTGATATTTTTTTAGGATGTTTTAAACTAGCCGTTCAAACCATGCTCGTACATAAACACTCAAACTTGATTAGAAAAATAGAGGGAATGATTACAACAGATAAAATTGATAGAGAGAAAAGAAACGAAATGGAGGGGAGGGAGAAAGAAATGAAAAAATTTATTAAATAGGGGCGCCAGTTGCAAGCTGGTTGCACCAGGCTGTTGCAAGAAGGATTTTTATTTTTAATATTATTCGAGAAAAAATATTGAATAGTTAAGTAATTTTTATCATCAACTTGAGATAATTGAGATTCTATAAAAAAGAAGAATAAATTGTGTGAGATTTTGCTATGTGAAATCAAATGCTCTAGATTTATTCTTATTATTTTTAAAATCTTAATTTTAATATTCTTTTCTTTAGTTTAATTTAGATAAACCATTATTCACATTTCAGTTTTCCAAATAGTAATAAATTTAGTTAATTTCAATTCTCAATAACATAATTATTTCTTATAGGTTCGATAACCGTTTTCTTTAAAATACTTTACTGCTTATTACGATTTTGTGCATTTGCAGATATATTTTTATACGAATAATGAACTTAAAAAATGACAATACATGAATCAAGAGGATACATGAATAATTTAAAATTCTAATGGTCATCCATGTATTAACAACATCTTCTATTTAATATAGAGTTGTAAAATAGCAAAAGAATATCAATTTTTGAACACCCACACTTGTTATGGGATAAGGTTGAACCTTAAACCGTTGCGAGCATAAGCCCGACCCAAGACTAGGTCAGAGTATTTCGACTTGCCAATCCATTACGGCCGTGAAAACCAAGCACAGTACCCACAAGCAGAAGAAACCTCGTGGATATGGCGATAAAAGCCAATCTATTCGTTCTCGCCTTATCTCTCCTGATCATCGGTATCTTTTCATCTTCAGCTTCGATCGCATTACAGACCTCCCGCCCAACCTCCTCCAAATGGACCCCACGCTTTCTCGGCGGACACTCAAAACCATTGATTCAGAATCGGCAGCAGCAACCACAATACCAGTACGAAACCCGATATTTCTCTCAGCCACTCGACCACTTCAGTTTCTCGGACCTCCCGAGTTTCCCTCAGCGGTACCTCATCAGCACCGAGCACTGGGTGGGGGCGCAGCGCCTTGGCCCCATCTTCTTCTACTGCGGCAATGAGGGTGACATCGAGTGGTTCGCCGCCAACACTGGTTTCGTCTGGGAAATCGCCCCTCGCTTCGGCGCCATGGTGGTTTTTCCCGAAGTAAGTGCTTCGTCTTCTTCTTTGGTTGCTGTTTAACAGCTTAATCAATGCAAATTTAGGTTTAATTTAAGACCGGCGTAGACTGATGTTAATTTTTACTTTTTACATTATTGGTTTCATACGAGTAGGAAAATGATTAAATTGTGAGTCTGGAATGTGTGATTGAGCTCCAAACTTGTTTGATTGATGCGCAGCACCGATACTATGGCAAGTCGATGCCATATGGAAGTAGAGATGAGGCATACAAGAATGCCACCACATTATCCTATCTTACGGCCGAGCAAGCCCTTGCGGATTTCGCGGTGTTGCTTCGGGAACTGAAGCGAGATTTGTCTGCCGAGGTTTCTCCTGTGGTGTTGTTTGGTGGATCCTACGGGGGAAGTAAGTGTTGCAGACACATTGCTTGTTAATCAGAGGCCACTCTGAACTTGGCTTTTGCTATGTAGTAAGACAGATTGATGTGGTAGACATGCATCTGAAATTAATGAACCACTATGGTCTGGTTTTCTTTTTTGGCTGGAAAGAAAAATGATGTTTGTTTGTTTGTGTTTATTTGTACAGATATTTATTTATTTTTTTGATAAGTAATAAGTTATTTCATTAATAAAAGTAGGCATAGCCCAAGTACACTAGAAGTATACATGTGATTACACCTATTTAAGCACTAGGAACAGTTACAAGGAAATCATGGAAGCTGCGACCATTCCAATCAATAGCAATGGCCCACAAAAACAAAGTCTTCCAGAAAAAATTCCTAAACTCTTCCAAGGAACGTTCATGGTCCTCAAAGAGTCTCTCGTTTCTTTCATTCCAAATACACCAGAAAATACATATAGGAACCATCTTCCACACGGCTGCAATCTGTAGTGTCCCTGTGATCCCTCTCCAGCTTGCTAACAAATCAACCACCCTACCCGGCATCACCCATGCTATACCCATTCTACTAAGAAAATAAGTCCAAATATCTTGGGCAAACTCACAATGTAGTAGTAAATGGTCCACCGATTCACCACTATTTCTGCACAAGCAACACCAGTTCGTAATAATAAGGCCGCGTCTTCTAAGATTCTCAATGGTCAAGATCTTCCCTAGAGCTGCCGTCCAGACAAAAAATGCAGCCTTTGTAGGTGCTTTAGTCCTCCATATATTCTTCCAAGGAAAATTGTGCCTTTGATGCATAGTAATAGAGTCATAAAAAGAGCATACTGAGAATTTCCCTTTTCTAGAATGTCGCCATTCCATCATATCTTCCATTGTGACAGCAACAGGGATGTTGTACAGCAAATTCAGAAATTCCATCAGCACCGTCACTTCCCAGTCATGTGCATCTCGAGTAAGGCTGATGTTCCACTCCTGTGAACCTTGATTAATAACCCGCAAATCTGCCACCATAGCTTCCTTTTCCCGTGCAATTCTAAAAATCATAGGATAAGCATCCTTCAAGGCCGTGTCTCTCAACCACACATCTTGCCAGAAATTAATCCTACTACCATCTCCCAAACGTAGCCGAGTATTACTAACAAAGGAGCACCAACCTTTTCGTATATACTTCCATAGCCCCACACCATACGTCCCCCTCCCTTCTTTAGAGCACCAACCCCCCCTTTCCCTACCATACTTCATATCAACCACCCCTTTCCATAAAGTTCCCCTCTCATGGTTGTAACGCCACAACCATTTACCTAATAGTGCCTTATTGAACGCCCTCACATTTCGAACCCCCAATCCACCATCTCTCAAAGGAGAGCATACCTGATCCCATCCTACTAAGTGAAACTTAAACTCCTCTCCTAGCCCACTCCACAAAAAATCACGTTGGATCTTCTCTATTCTAGAAGCAATACTAGCGGGTAGGGGAAATAAAGATAAGTAATATGTGGGGAGATTGGATAAGGTACTCTTGATGAGTGTGATTTTCCCCCCTTTAGAAAGATACAACCTCTTCCACCCGGCCAACCTACGCTCAAATTTTTCCAGCACCACCTCCCAAATACTTTTAGCTTTGAAAGAAGCCCCCAATGGGAGTCCAAGGTACTTCAACGGCAATAAGGAAACCCCACAACCCAAAATATTCGCCAACCCTCTAATATTGCTAACATTGCCAACGGCAACCATCTCCGTCTTGGCCAAATTAATCTTCAAACCAGATACCGCTTCAAAACAAAGTAAAATGGCCTTCAAAGATTTGATATGTCCTGCATTTGCCTCATAAAATAACAAAGTGTCATCTGCAAACAAAAGGTGAGAAATAATGGTTGAGCCATGAATATCTCCCACCGAGAACCCTGAAAAGAATCCCCCTTCTACTGCCGCTATTACCATGCGACTTAGAGCCTCCATTACTAAGACAAATAAAAGGGGTGATAGTGGGTCACCTTGTCTTGCATAGGAACTTATCAAAAAAAAGTTTGCAACATGAATAGCGTTAGTTTATTGACTAGTGACATTTTGTCTGTTGTGACATGAATGCCGTCTAGGTGAGGTTTGGATAGTGAGTTGAGATGAAAGTTGAATAAAGACCCCCGTTTGGATAGTGAGATGAGATGAGATGATTTTAGATGAAAATTGAAAGTTGAATAAAATATTGTTAGAATATTATTTTTTAATATTATTATTGTTTTGAGATTTAAAAAAGTTGAATTGTTTATTATAATTTGTGTGAGAATTTTAGAAAGTTGTAATGATGAGATGAGATGAGATGAAACCGTTTCTGTATCCAAACGGGACCAAAATATTGTTAGAATATTATTTTTTAATATTATTTTTGTTTTGGGATTCGAAAAAGTTGAATTGTTATTATATTTTGTGTAGAAATTTGAGAAAATTATAATGATTAGATGAAATAAGTTGAGATCAATTCTGAATCCAAATAGGGCCTAAATGTTCTCGTATTTTTTCAATTGAAACAGTGTTAGCGGCATGGATGAGGCTCAAGTATCCTCACGTTGCAGTTGGTGCGCTTGCTTCTTCTGCTCCGATTCTTCAGTTTGAAGATATTGTGCCACCAGAAACATTTTATGACATCGTTTCTGGTGCTTTCAAGGTGTGGAAGTCTTCATCTTTCACTGCCATCTCTATTGTAGTATATTACTTACAGATATACATGTCCCGTGTTATAACAAGGTTACTCTCTTTGTTAGCGTGAAAGTACCAGCTGTTTCAATACTATTAAGGAGTCCTGGGACGTCTTAATATCTGAGAGTCTAAAAAATGATGGCCTCCTGCAACTGACCAAAACATTCCACTTGTGTCGGTAAGGAAACAAAAAATGAAAGAAATATGTTTGCTGTTGCTGTATCAGCTGATAATTACTGAACTTGTTTTATACAGGGTATTTTTTTCAATTTGGTTTGTTGGGTCTTAACTGATCAGTGGCAGCTGACAGGACCTTAAAGAGGACTGAAGATCTGAGAGACTGGTTGGACTCTGCTTATAGTTATTTGGCAATGGTGAACTACCCTTACAGTTCTGATTTTTTGATGCCATTACCTGGACATCCAATAAGAGAGGTTAGTTGGGATTATAATACAATTTGTAAAATTTCTCACGTGCACATACATATAGGGAAGATCTGATAGTCTAAATTAAATTCCTTCCAATAACTATAATTTGCAATGTATAAGATGCCAATCTTCGCATTGCCAAAAGCGATCTGGGAGCTGAGATTCTGGCATTTGCCTCCTATTTTTGTTAGGCTTTTGCATTCAGACGTTCCTATATTCATTTGTTTGAGCCTTAACTATACTTATAAAAATAAAAAAGATGTCAAGTATACTTCCTGTGTACTTGAGCTATGCCTATTTCCATATCAATAAAATATCTTCTTATTTATAAAAAAAAAAAAAAAAATGCCAATGTTCTGCAGTATAGTTTAGATTTCTCTAGATCCAGCTGTACTGTAGGCTAGAATCTCTCACTGTCCCTCTTCTGTTCAATTTACCCTGTATTTAGAACCTGTATGCTTATCGACTATTTCTGTTTCATAATGCTCTGAGTCTATTCTTCCATAGCTGCATCCGCTCTATATTGATCTATCATCCTGACTTCTGTACTGGCAGGGTATGCGTAAAAACCATTTGCTTCTTTAACAAATTTAAATATGATTTAACTGTTCTTGTAGGTTTGCAGAAAGATTGACGGTTGTCCTCATGGCACTAGCATTCTGGAGCGCATATTTGAAGGAGTTAGTGTGTATTACAATTATACTGGAGGTGTTGACTGCTTTCAATTGGATGATGATCCTCATGGCATGGATGGCTGGAACTGGCAGGTCTAGAGTTTTGTAGTATTTTCATATGTCATTGTTTTATCTTAAATGATACTTTTTGGGGATTAAATTGCTCCCACTATTTCCTTATAATAATATAGGCTTGCACCGAGATGGTTATGCCAATGTCTAGTAGCCGGGATGCGAGCATGTATCCAACATATGATTATAATCACTCTTCCTTTCAAGAGGAATGCTGGAAGGAGTTCAAGGTGAAACCAAGACCCAGATGGATAACAACGGAATTTGGTGGACATGTGAGTGAATGATACCTGCGCTTTTAAGTACTTTTGATAGGTAATCAAGAAGTTTTATTCATAATAAAAGGCATAGCCAAGTACACAGGACATATACATGAGATACCTAACTAGGATTTACAACTGAAAAAAGTGGTTTAAGTACTTGAATCGTAGAACCTATTAATCTCAGTGGATTGTATGAGAGATTCCTACGTTCAAATCAAATGCTGAAATTTCAGAAACCAGTAACATGTTGCAACACCATTGTCCATTCCTGGCTGATGTCTTACAATCCTTTCATGCATAATGCTTTACCTTTCAAATGCGATATAATGACTGCATCTTTGGATTTCGTTGTGAAGGATGTCAAGACAGCCCTGAAAAAGTTTGGAAGTAATATCATTTTCTCCAATGGCCTATTGGATCCCTGGAGTGGTGGAAGGTAGCATCTTTGTTAAGCTTTTCTTATGTTTGTTTTTAAACATTCATTGTTTGGGTATATGTCCCATGTAATTGGGCTATGCCTATTTATATCATCAATAAAATCCTTGCTTTACCAATAAAAAAAATCATTGTTTGAATGCTAATCATTGGAAGTGACATCTATTGCAGTGTTCTGCAGAACGTATCTGAAACTATTGTTGCTCTTGTTACTGAGGAAGGTAATTTTCAACTGATACCAACTATATTCTTTTCCTCTTTTATCTGTGTGAGGGCTAGTTTTGTTTTGACACCAGGTGTCCAAGAGCAGCCCCCCGACTAAACCCAGTAATCTACATTTTTGCACAGGGGTGCACAGGCCCTCGGCAAAGAGTTTCCCACCAGTGTACCTTGGATAATTCAAGGGAAAAATCCCCCAGTCCGATAGGGCTATTTAGTGGGTTGACATTGGTTTTATGTCATATACAGAAAAATACCATGGCACCCTTGTAATCTACATTTTTGATAGGATTTACTTGTAATCTACATTAACCCCTAGGGGTTGGCTCAAGTGGTAAAGGCCTTGGGCTCGGGGGTATGCTCTCCTAGGTTTAAGGTTCAAATCCCCTGGGTGCAAACAATCTCTAGGGGTCATCGGACTGGGGGATTTCTCCCTTGAATTACCCGAGTTGCACTTGCAGGAAACTCCTTGTTGAGGGTCTGTGCTCTCCCGGGATTAGTCGGGACACTATTCCTAGACACCCAGTGCCAATAAAATTTTTTTTTTACTTTTAATCTACATCTTGGATGGATAGGAATTTATCTAAAACCTGCCTTGCAACTTTTCATTTTCTAAAAAAAATCATGGTTGGTCGATTCCTTTCAAGTAGTAGTTGTCAAAAGATATGGCATTACAGATAATTTATAAGAATAAAAGCCTACTGGCCGAGGCATCCTAATGTCTTTGAGCTCCAATGCATGTCTCAATTCAAATATTATTTTTTTGATAAGTAAGAAAGATTATTAATCCACGTAATTAGGCGAGGCTCAGGTACACAAGAAGTACACAAGAAAAGCCTAATTACAAGCTAAGCCCTGCAAAAAGCAGCATAAAAGTCTTTAAAACTTGTTCCATTCAATACAAGATGATGCTCAAAGTTGCAATGTATGAAAGAAAAAGTCCCTAGACCCTTCCGGTGAGCTCTAAAAAACATAATAATTGATGCACCAGCCGGGAAACGAAAAATGGTCCATTGGGCCTTCAATATAGTTGGCCCAAACAACTAAAAGGGTCAGGTTTCAGGTCCATTGGTTTGATTGGCTTCTTTTCTCACGTTTAAAGATTTTGTACACACTTGAATTAAAACAAAACCATCTCACTTACCATTTCTATTTAACTGCATTCTTCCTTTTCACTAAATGCAGGAGTACATCACGTCTTTTTGACTTGGAATTATCTTTTTCTTGGCCCTTCAATTTGAGTTATATTATGTTAGTTGAATCCTTAAGTCTTTGTCTTATGTTATGAAACTTTTTTATAACTCCCCTCACATTTTGTTTCATATGACGTATACTCCTTAAATGACTTGGGATGCACCAGTTTTTGTTTCTTCTGCACCACCCTCGTCCACTAATTACTTCCCAATTAGAATAAATTCAACTCCATATGTGTACCTTCATATAGTTCTTCAACACCGGTTTTTGTTTCTTCTGTGCCATCCTCTCACAGGATGGGATGCTCCTTGGGAGATGATGGTACAGAGAAACAACATATGGTGGGAAATAAGACTATCCTTTCAACTTTTACCTTGGTTTTGATATTCCCATTTCAAGGAAATTCTTACAAAGCACGTAATCTAGATCATTCTAGATAATATTACCAGACATATTTAGTTTATGCATTGGTGATCTCCAACATTCTGTCTGCCTGCTTATCTCAATGCCTGTGAGGTCTCTTTCAAATTTGATGTAATCTGTCTGCTTCCATGTCTATTTGTTTTAAAGAAGTGATTGCTAGAATGTTCAAACTTGTTTCATGACATCCCTATTAGCTACAACTATTTGCTAAATTCTGCATGTTTCGTATTACTTATATAAAAAAAAGTCTTCGTGTGTGTGTGTGTGTGTGTGTGTGTGTGATGTAGGATCTTTAGGAATTCAGTACTAGATTAGGTTTCTCAGTTAGCTTCTGAAGGACTCTTGGAGGTGGTTTGATATTTAAGGACTTACGAATGAACGGATGCTAAAAGCATTTTATCATTTGATTAACAGGTGCCCATCACATAGATTTACGTGCTTCAAGCTCAGAAGATCCTGATTGGTTGCTAGAGCAGAGGGCAACTGAAATCAAGTTGATTAAAGGCTGGATAAGTGACTACTATGAGGAAAAGAAAGCAATAATCGACATGTAGTTGGTGTATGAAGATCTTTCTTGTATACAGTTCGAACTTGCCTGTGTTTTTCCTTCGGACATCATTGAATGAACAGTGTAAGATCTCTCCTTTTCCATGTCAGTGCCCTTAACTTTATCATTGCCTCTTATAAAGTACCGTCTCCACTAAAAATGTGGGGAACATTGTAAATATATGTGTATAATGAGATGGCAATTTTAAGTGTAACTGGATTTTTTAGTGCACCAAACAACTACGTGGTATGCCTCGTTGTACTTCCTGAATATCACTTGCCCGTTAACTATTTCTCCTCACTCTTACTTGGAGCTGGTAATGGATAATGGTTCTTGATATTATATTTTTTGGATAAATAGTTTATTGAAATATTGGTGTAAATAGGTGTAAATAGTTGTGCGTTGGGTTGCAAAGATTTAAAATGTAATAGTCATGATTCATGAAGTTCCTAGCTTCCTACCCAGTATTATCATGTCACTTCCTTCTCAAACGGTGACCTCAATTGTTAGGGTGAAGTTGCCTTTTCACCGGCTAAACTTGGGCTATTGTATCTGATGATTTGGTTGGTATAGGGTGTGCCCTTTTCTGCATTGACTTTGACAAGACATCTCAGCTCACTGTTATTAGAAAAGTGCTACAACTACATAGAGATTCTGTTAAAGTAAATTTATAAACTGATATGATTTTATATGATAAAGATATTAGATCTATTTTACAATAAAAATAATTTTACAATCTAACTTATTACGTTAAGTCAAGTCAGTATGTGAGTATATTTTTGTGGGATCTCTTTATGGTTAAAATATTTCTCTTGGTTAAAATATTTCTCTTGCTAATATTCAGTCGGACATGATGAATATGCAGAGCTAGTTTTTGGCTTGTTCAAGCCTTTGCAAAACACTTTTTCTGGCTTTCTACACGATAAAGGAGGTTACTACCCACCACGCAGGCGGAATAGAATCTTTCATTTTATTTGAAGTGGGTCCTATGTAATGAAAAATATGGGAGATTTTAATTATTGCATTTCTAAAAGTGATTAGATTAGTAACTAAAATGATCATAATTTCTCGTACTTCGATTCACTGATGAAATAGAGATGAATTTTAATCATCCATAAAGATAGATTTCTTTTGTTTTTGAGAAAATTTGGACGGGATTCCAATCATAAAGCTATAAATTGAGCAGCCACGGAGATATTGGGCTGACAGAATGGAAGGTCGGTAGCCTCTCTCTCTCTCTCTCTCTCTCAATATGCACTTTTTTCTCCATCTTTTGGGGCTCATAATATTAACATAAAAAACAATAAAACTTCGACATCAAGCCGGTGAACTAATAGAATAAAGTGTGAAAAATGGTTGGAAATGGCAGTCAATGTGAGGGTCGGATATATAATTAGACAGCACTATATATAGTTTTGCTATAAATCAGCAACTGTTTACATCACACTTATCACACATGATATAAAAGTTTATGATTTTTTTCATAAAGTACGAGAGTGTTTTTTATAGGATGTAGAGGTATTTTTGTAAGATGTGAGGTGTAAAGTAGTAAATAGTAACTGAAGAGAAGGATTATAAAGATATATATAAGCCAACAACATGGGAAGGACGCTGTCCTGTTCTAGTAAAGCATTGTAGTCCCCTTTGGTCCGACGATAACGAAAATTTATAGAAGATAGCAAATACCGTCTGTGGCTTTAAGTAATTATCAAGATTTCTAAAAATAGTTATTCTGAAAATAAACCTTTTTCCAACGTACTGCCATTATTGCGTGGAGAAAAATCAGCCGAAACTGTTTACAATGTGTGTATTGAAATAAACTCTTCCAAAAGACAAAACTGCAAACCAATCCCTATATATATATATGTGTGTATATATATTCCCAATAAAACCAGTGACATGGTTTGCAGTGCAGACAAAAAATTGCTACCATGTCAAAGTACACCATTAACTGCGTTTTCCTTTGTGTTCTGGGTATAGCCCAGCTGCAGGCTCTTGTTTCCCACGCCCACCACAGCGCCGCAGCCTTCATCGCCTTCCACAACATGGCGCGCATGGAAGTCGGGGTCGGTCCCTTGCAGTGGAACACAACCCTACAGGCATACGCTAAGAAGTACGCTCGGCATCAGAGATCCATGGGCTGCAAGATGATCCACTCCAATGGCCCTTACGGAGAGAACCTTTTCTGGGGCTACGGCTTCGGCTTCATGGATGCGGTGGCTGCCGTGAAAGCGTGGGTTGACGAGAAGGCATTTTACGATTACGGGACCAATGACTGCTTGATGGGAAACCAATGTCTGCATTACACGCAGGTGGTGTGGAAGGATACTACTCAGTTAGGCTGTGCTCGATCCTTTTGTTCTAATGGAGGAGTCTTCATCACCTGTAATTATTATCCTCCTGGGAATTATCTTGGAGAGAGGCCTTATTGATCATTATAATTAATGAAATTATGGCCTTAATATTAGAAAAATTAATTATATATATGTATTATCAAGCATTCTGGTTTTGGGGAATGGCTTAGATTCGTCTAATGTCACATTGTTTCTTTGAATCTAATATAAATACTCAAGCGCGCTTTTTCGCGAAGATCTTTTATTTTATAACTTTTAATTATCCAGTTGAATTACATGCTCGACATCCTCTTCAATTACAAAGGTCAAAAGAAATATAACTTACTCTCAAGGTGTAAAATATTATGTATGGTTTGGATGGTGAGATAAGATAATTTTAGAGATGAAAGTTGAATAAAATATTATTTTTTAGAACAATACTAAGTATAGTCTCAAAATGGGGACTGCAATGCAAGTCTAGGCTATTTTAACTTTAAAATTTTTTAAAATTATAAAATTATCCATTCTAAAATGATGTTTTCTCTTATTTAATAATGTGTTTGCACATGCGGTCTCCACTTGAGAACTGCAAATAGAATTTCTCTATTTTTTAATATTATTATTCTTTTAAAATTTAAAAAATTTATTATATTCTATATAAAAATTTAAAAAATTATAATGATAAGATGAGATGAGATGAAACTGTTTCTATATTCAAATAAAATGTAAAAACAGATAATATTAAAACTAATTATAAATCATTTTCAAATCATGACAAAACATGAATGTTGGAACCCCAATTATATATATGACAGAGTGGCTAAGACACTAGGACTATTATTGTCTTGTCTTATAAAGCTTGTGAGCATGCACCCCTCTTCAAAGATGGATCATGCACGTTGGCCCACAGTTTTTTTTTTTTTTTTCTTTTTATAGAATTAAGTTATTTATGGACAGGGCAATAAAAAGAAAAATCTGCATTCGGTCTCAAAAAAGGATAAATGTTGAGTGGTAAAATTATTTAATTAAACAAATAAAGTATATATGTATATAATTTTATATTGGATGGATGTCACAATCCACCTTCGTTAATTGTAGTTTTCTATTTCTAACGAAGTCAGAATAATTATTAACTAATCTTATAATACAAAAATGCTATACTAATTGAGAAATAAGTCAATCTTAGTGTATTGCTTTTTAAAAAATAATAAACATGAAATCTTTATAAAAAAATTATTTTTTAACAATAGACCTCATTTTTTTTTTCAATTAGAATACGTAAAATTTATATATCTTAAAATTATATCTAACATTACTTATACTAATATTGTATCACAAAATACACAATAAGATGATAAATCGCCCAATCCGATAACATAATAAATTTTTAAAAATCAGTATGGAAAATGATTGACACAAAATCCCTTTTACAATTATTTAAATAAAAGAGACATTTTTATAAAATAAGTCATAAATATAAGATCATTTTACAAAAATATCTATATTTTAATAAAAATAGAATAAAAATATTTGTGACAATCACTATTATGTTTTGGGAGGTTATGTCTCCCCTTCATTAATGGCGGCTTAGATTTTTAAATTTTAAAACCCCGTGCAAACGTCGTCGTATAAAAAGTGGCCATCATCATCGATATTTTCTCAGGCTTCGAAGTGAAGTAAAAGCACTTTCAACGCCGTAAATTGAACTAAAGAAAAGCATAATTAGCGACTTTACTCTCACAGACACCACCGTGTGTTTTAGAGAGAGAGAGAGAGAGAGAACGCTCCGAAAAGGCAAGAACTCCCGAAGTGGGAGTAGGACTTTTGCAGATCAACAGTAGCCGTAGCTCAGAAACGTTAAGGGTGTTTCGGAAGCGGAGATGGCCACTCCGCGATCGGAACGCCTCGCGATCAGTCCGGCTTCTTCTCGGCCTTTGTCGATAACGCCCGGTTCTAGGGTTTTGAAAACCCCTCTCAGCGACGAAGCCATCTGGAAGCGCCTTCAAGGGGCCGGCTTGGATGAGGAATCCATTAAACGGACGGACAAGGCTGCCCTCATAGCCTATATTGCAAAGCTTGAAGCTGAGGTTTTTTTCCCCCCTTCTCAAATCTTTTTTACTTCATTTGTTTATTATTCTCAATTTAATTTTTGTTTCCTTATTTCTTTTGAAAAATTTAATTTCGATTCGCTGTTTATTTTGGAATTTTTATTTGCTCGTTTAGGTGGGCTTGGGGGATTTGTGGGTTGTTGGCTTTCTCTTGGTTACTGAAACGACGTGGAAATATATCAAGTCTTGATATATCTGAAATTCTCATTAGCACTTCAGAATGAATGTGTTTCTTCCGAGTTATTGCATACTATTTGGACTTGTTGGGTTGATTCTTTTGTTTTCCATTTCCTTTTATTCTGTGTCATCGAAATATAGGGCGAAGGTATTTGGATTAAAATGAAATGAACGTTATCTGTGCTTCACTTCTTTAAGTACGTGTACAACTTTTTTCACTCAATAATTATATATTTGATTTTGAATAATTCCTTGTAAATAAATGTTGAAATTGCATAATTTCCATCTTTAATAATTTTAACAAGAAATAACGTTAATATCAATGATTCTAGCACGTCATGTTTACATTTAGTTTAAAAAATTCTTAGTGACTTGAGTGCGTGGGTGGAAATCAACATATATAGGACGGGGTGTTTGCCGCCGGTAAGAGCGCACTTATTGGTACTTTTTTAGTGAGCTTAAAGCGCAAAAAGTGTGCTTTTATAGTTTTTTGGAAAAAAATATAAGATATCAGTTTGAGCTTTGCACTGTTTTACAGAACCATTTATTTGCGGTAAATATCTAGGACTATATGCTTTAGACTTTCATTTTATTGCTTATGTTTGCATAGAAGTCAATACCTACAATTCTAGTGCTTTTTTGGTTGTTACCTTTTAGGTAATTTTGATTCAACCATGTAATTTATTTTGATTATGTCTATGCAATATCATGGTTGTGTTATGTTGTAAAGCACAAGAAAATTGTATAAATGCTATGTTTAAGTTTAATGTAATCTGTTGATCATTTGATTGTTGCGCTGCTTAATACTCTTTAACAAATTGAGTTAATGTGCTGAATATATTACTATATTAATTCTTTAGATTTTTTTCGTAATTTTGAATATTCTTTAATTATACATTACTTTTTTAAAAAGTGGGCTTCATTACTTACCAAAAAATAATGTGGGCCATACTCCAATCAGGTGCGTGCTTCCGTTTTGTGCTTTGTGCTTTGTGCCTAGGCTCTAGGCACGCTTACGCTTGCGCTTAAGTTGGTTATTATTTGGCAGAGAATTTCAAATAGAGGTTTCTTTATTAAAATTTATGTATATAATATATATAGTTGCCTAGTTCCATTTGTAATCATAAGTGGACCTTATGATGGTATCTCATTGATTGCAGATGAGTGACGATGGAAATGGTGCCTTTTTATTTACATATTTGTACATGTAGTTTTTTGGTGGGTTATACTTTTTGGATTTGGGAAGCTGAATTTAGATCTCTTTCCCATTGATGGCGTTGATTGTATAAGATACTAGGCAGATGCATATTTTTTAAATGCTGATGTTTTTTCAGGCAATATGGTTGCCTGAATAACTTGACAATTTTCTTGTTGTTTGGGAGATTAGGGTACCAGAAAATGAATACCTTGTATTGGTGCACATAAGTATGTGCATTTATTGGGTATCAACTTGTGTAGCTGGTTGCTACTGTGGTACATGAAGTCCATCAAAGAGTTACCGGGTCTGTGAATGCTGGTGTTTGTGGTTCTAAAACTGTGGATTGTCTTTCTAGATGGTTCCTCTAACTTGTTGCACTGATTTTATGATGTCATCTTGGGCTAGCAAATATCAGTACTTGAACATTCTTAATATTCTGTGATGTTTTTAAAATACTGTCTAATTGATTCTCCAAACAATTTTACCCTATATTTTGTTGTTAAAGTTTTCCATGCTTGCTTGTGATTTGGGCCATACTTGCCCTTATCAACACGAGGTGTGTTTCCTTAATGTTTGCAACATATGATTTTCAATTAGCTTATTCTCATATTGCTTGTCCTGTGGAATTGTTTGTTATTGGGTAATTAAGTTGCTTTTGATCTCATTTCACTTCCCTCTATATGCAAATTTATGTACCTGTGAAGTGCAGTTTTACTGGGCTTACGCATCGAATGTTGCTACTCAATTTGGGCCCTATTGTCTATTCTTTACTACATTTATACCTCTACCATGAGTCGCATCCCAGTTATACCCACTTATAAAAAAAAAAAAAGCATCCTAGCTGTGCTTTTTTTATTTTTTTCGAAGTATATCTAACTTTTTTTTGATAAGTAATCAAAGTATATCTAACTAATAATATTATCTAGATCTTTGACCACCAACACCACATGGGCCTTCTCCTATTGGAAAGAAAGGAACTGGATTCCAAGTATGAGCAAATCAAAATTTCTGCTGACACAGCTGAAATAATGCATATGCGTGATCAAGCTGTGCATCTATCTGCTTTAGCTGGGTCAAGGAAAAGAGAAGAGAATCTGAAAAAGGCTGTAGGAGTGAAAGACGAGTGTATAGCAAGTGTAAGCTTATCAATTGCGGCTGTCCTTTAAATTAAAGAAAATTTGCCTTTCCATATGACCCCAATATTATTAATGTTTTCTTGGTGGTTGTCCAATGGATTTCTTTAGCTTGAGAAGGCCTTGAGTGAGATGCGTGCAGAATCTGCTGAAATAAAGGTTGCAGCTGAGAGCAAATTGGCTGAAGCACGCGATATGGTAGAGGAAGCTCAGACGAAATTAACTGAGGCTGAGGCAAAGCTGCATGCGGCAGAATCTTTGCAAGCAGAAGTGAGCCGCTATAACCATGCCTCAGAAAGAAAACTGCAGGAAGTTGAAGCACGTGAAGATGATCTTAGGAGGCGAATGATATCTTTCAAGACTGAGTATGTTTCATACTCATTTATATTGTGTTTTTGAAACTGCTTTTGTAGACTGCCTGTGTACAAGTGGAATTTGGTTAGTTTCAACTAGGGAAATATGCCAAAGAAATATGCTTAAAATCTTTGAGCTCTTATCTTATAATGTCATGATGCTCAAAGCCACACTAAAAGCCACAAAAGATTAGTAAGTGAGCTGCATAATGGTGTTTTCCTTTGAATTTTGTGGCTAAGTTGATTAAAATGTCTCAGATTCCCTAGTCAAGTTTCATGTCACCTCTTCTTTGACTCTCTTAATCTATGCTGCCTTACAGCTTTCAGCCTTTCAATATATCACTTGAGCAAACGATACATTTTAAACTGCTCTAATGCCACCTTACCCAACCAGAGGCCCTTTCACTCTTTTGATCAAGAGTAATGTTCTTTTCATCAGTATTGAAGAATGCAGAGTGATACTCAAAGAAAAATGTAGCTTTCACATTTTTATGTTTTGGTGCTAACCCTTTTTCTGAGATGAAGTTTGAGTCGTAATTATTATCCTTTTTCTATTCTCTGGTAATCAAACCTTGTGCTATATGTAGATTTGGAATTAGCATTAGTCCCCATGCCATTCATAACTTAGTTCATGACGGAATTCCATGTAAGACCATGCGGTTGCTCTTCTTGTGGACTTAACCTTTATCTTGACTTACTGATGAAAGCAGAAGCTCTCAACTTTGCATTAACACAGAAGAAGTTTCTCTGTTGTCTTTCATATATAGCTATAGTCATACAATGGTCATAGTTTTTGTTCAGGACGTGCTGCTTCAGATGTATAAATTTGCAGCAAGGAACCTGCTTCTGTAGCTTTATAATTTCTTTGTTGTCTTTATGTTTTAGCTGTGATGAAAAAGAGAAAGAGATCAGTCTTGAGAGGCAATCTTTAAGTGAAAGGCAGAAAGCTTTGCAGCTTGAACATGAAAGATTACTTGATGCACAAGTTCTGCTGAATCAGAGGGAGGATTACATTTTCAGTAGATCTCAGGATCTAAATCGACTTGAAAAAGAGATAGAGGACTCAAAGGCAAATATTGAGAAGGAACTTGGAGCTCTAAATCATAAGAGATCCGATCTAGAGCTGACTAAGGCTTCCCTGTCAGAAAGGGAGCAGGTTCGTATTTTTACTTGATTTTATGTTGATTTATGTAATTTTTACTCCGTTTATGGAAAACTTCATTTATGTAGTTTCTCTTTTAAGTTCATGCAGGATGTCATTAAAAGGGAAGCTTTGCTG
The DNA here is from genome assembly GCF_001411555.2 of Juglans regia. Taxonomy (NCBI): domain Eukaryota; kingdom Viridiplantae; phylum Streptophyta; class Magnoliopsida; order Fagales; family Juglandaceae; genus Juglans; species Juglans regia. Next base: position 4,231,973 of record NC_049911.1, on the reverse strand, counting down.
AACAAGCAACAGCAAGACCTACTCGTTTTACAGGAAAAACTTGCGAGTAAAGAATCTGTGAGTTGTTGTGTCTTATCTTGCAGTTTGTTTTCAGAAAATTAAAAAAGTTATAAAGCGGAAGATTGTGTCAGCTATATCTTTGTTTTTATTCCATTCTGTGTATGTATTTTTTCTTGGAATTTTTTCAGCCTTCATGTAATGATCTTTTGCAATGCAGGATGAATTACACAAAGTTATTGCCAATCAGGAAATTGCTTTGAGAACAAGGAAGTCTGAATTTGATGCTGAGCTGCAGCTGAAGCAAAAAACATTTGAAGATGAAATTGAGGCTAAGAGACGGGCTTGGGAGTTAAAGGAAATGGATCTTAGGCAGCGGGAGAACCTAATATTGGAAAGGGAACATGACTTGGAGGTTCAGTCAAGGGGAATGGCAGATAGGGAGAAAGACGTGGCAGAGACATTAAATCTACTAGATGAGAAAGAAAAGCACCTAAGTGCTCGTGAGAAGGAGTTTGAGCTGAAGAAAGCTCATTTTCTAGAAGAAAAGGAAGAGATTAAAAAAATGAAAGCAGAGCTTCAAAAGTCACTGGATTCTTTGGGTGATGAAAAGAAGTTGGTTGATTGCGCACACGAGAAGTTAGAGGCCATGAAAACTGAAACAAGGGAGTTTTCAGTTCTAGAGGTGAAACTTAAAGAAGAAATAGACATTGTTAGGGCTCAAAAAATGGAGCTTTTGGCTGATTCTGATAAGTTGAAAATAGAGAAGGCTAAGTTTGAAGCTGAATGGGAGTTAATTGATGAGAAAAGAGAAGGGCTACGGAAAGAAGCAGAACACATAGCTGAAGAGAGATTGGCATTTTCCAGATTTATTAAGGATGAGCGTGATAGCCTGAGACTGGAAAAAGTTGCAATGCGAGATCAATGTAAACTTGAAATGGAGGCACTTAGCCGTGAGCGGGAAGACTTCATGAATAAGATGGTGCATGATCGCACTGAGTGGTTCGGCAAGATGCAGCAAGAACATGCCGATTTCTTACTAGATGTTGAGATGCGTAAGAGAGAACTGGAGAATTGCTTTGAGAAAAGACGCGAAGAATTAGAGAATGATTTGAGGGAGAGAGAGAAAGCCTTTGAGCAAGAAAAGAAAACTGAACTTCAGTATATAAGCTCTCTTAAGGAACAAGCAGAGAAGGAGCTGGAACAGGTTTCCTTAGAAATGAAGAGGCTCGAAACTGAGAGAATCGACATAAATTTCGAGCGTGAGCAAAGAAACAGGGAGTGGGAAGAGTTAAATAATTGCATTGAGGATCTTAAGGTCCAAAGAGAGAAATTAAAAGAGCAAAGAGAGCTATTGCATGCAGATAGAGGAGAGATTCTTTCCCAAATTGAAGACCTTAAGAAATTGCGGGATTTGAATGTTGCCTCAGATAGCGTTATTGTTGCAGAGTTGCAAAATTCAGATCCCGAACGAAGCCAGCGGAAAGTTTCTGCAAAAAGAATTTTGAAGCAGCAAGCTCTTGTACAAAATGCCGTGGACTCGCACAAAGAGATAGATGTTACCGACATTAGCAATGGGCTCAATTCTCCATCTATGGGTGATATGAATGGTGCTTCTGCTCATAACTCCGCTCGTTTCTCTTGGATTAAACGCTGCACAGAATTAATATTCAAACATTCTCCTGATAAGACTCCAATGAAGTCTGAAGAAAGGCCTCCTGACCATGAAAATGCAAGCATTGGGCATAAGTATGTGGGAGAGAAGTCGAACATAATTTTCAGCGAGCGACAGCAGGTGAGATATGCTCTTGGTGAGCCAAAAGTGATAGTCGAAGTGCCCACTGTAGGCGAGGTTGTAAAAGCAACACATCATACTGCATCTGAAGTTGAGGGGCATTCCAGTGAAAAATGTGCCCCTTCAATTTCTGAGCAAGGGCTTCAGGCTGGAAGGAAAAGAAGAGATATACACTCTATATCCAATGATGGTGTTAATTTACAACTAGAGCAAAGGCGGAGCAATAAGAAAAGGAGGCAACAAGATGATGGTGCGGCAGCTCAAGGGGCCTCTACTGAGAGGTTAAACTTTGCAAATTAAATCCTGTCATTTTTATGGCGTAGTGATCGTATTGTGTTTCTTGGGCCGAAGCACTTCTGCTAAATGTTTATTTATTTGGTTTCAGTGCAACTTCCACCCAACAAAATGCTCCAGAGGATCGGCATGTATCGTTGTCATCCTCCCAAACTAAAGAAGGTGCTGAAGAGGCTGGTGCGCTTATTTTAGATAAAATCATACAAGTCTCAGAAGTGACTCTGGAGAAAACGGAGACTCACAACTTCACGAATGAAGACGAATTAGACAGTCTGTTGCATCCTGTTGCAGAAATGGAGCTGGATGTTCCTCCAGATGAAGGAATAAATGGTCTTACGAATTCTTCACATGTAAAGAATGGTGTCTTTCCCTGTGGCCCCAAGGCACCAGAAAATGTACAGTAAGTACACAATGTTGGACAAGATACTGGGCATTATCAGGTGACTGCTGTTATCTCAAATCTTGCTTGAGTTGACGTTTTTGCATGCTGGTATATAAGACTGTTATGGTTTTTGTTCATTTCATTTCATTCAGGTGGCTCAGAAACTTTTGTTTCGCGTTCATTATTTTCATTTTCATTTTCATTTCCTGTTATAAATATGTTGTTTGTAGTTGTAAGACTGAAAGTCTCAATTTATGGGTGGTTTTTATTCCATGGCTACCGGGTTATGATATTTGTGATTGCTTATTCTTGCTTATGTCTTGTCCTTACCGATGCCACGGAATGTGCTTTCCTTGAGTAATTAGCCATATATACTGCTGCATTCTCGTTTTTTTTCTTATGCACATCGTTTTGCAGCCTCAATGAAGAGAGATGTCAAAATATAGTAAACCAGAAGTTGAACATCATGGTGCGGCCAAGTTCTGAAGAGAAATTTATCCATAAACAGCAGTAGAGGACAAGGTCAAAACTTAAAAGATTTTTGGCTTTTTAATGGATGCATCCATTGTTTACTTACTACACCAGTCTTCTTCACTCTTTTTTTGTGTAGTTTTGGCTGGTGACGTCTCTTAAAGCTGGGCTAAATATGTAAATGACTCCACTCACTGTGATCATTTGAGAAATTTGTATATGTTTGTGCATCTTTTGTCGGCTTTGTGAGTGTAGCTTTCATCAGGGGCAGGTGATTGTTGGGAGAATATTTGCATTAACATAGGGGTGGTGTTTTAGGCTTCTGAAAGATGGTCTCCATTTATGGCTTTTGGGTTGTCTGGTTTGCTGTATTGTGAACTGGTAGTGTAATTCTTGTGGGGTGCAATTTTCAGTCCGTTCCGTTTCACCTTCTCTCTTCCCCATCCCTCCCTCCCTCCCCAGAAGCATAAATAGAAAAGGTGAGCGTATATCAGTGAATAAATATATGATTCTCTGATTGCCGGGTGGGCAGAGGAGACATCCGACCTCGTCGAGTTTGGTTCGGTTCATGTGGTAATTTACCAATCCTTCGATTTACTTGATTAAAAAAAAAAAGGTCTCAACATGTGGTAGCGGTAGAGTGTGACACGTGTTTTCCGTCAATTTAAAAAAATTATATTCAAAACTTGTGTAATTCTAAAAAACAATTACACAAGGCTCAATCGCAATCAGAGTAAAGTATAGGGATTATTGTTGAAGATCTGACATTAATTTTGTAATTTAGGATGCTAATCAATAATATTAATTTTCATTTATACAAATTCTTTTTTAATTATTTTATTTCTCATTAAGGTTACGTTTAAATACAGAAATACTTTCAATTCATCTCATCTCATCCTTACAATTTTTTTAAATTTTTATATAAAATATAATAAATAATTTAACTTTTCAAATTTTAAAACAATAATAATATTGGTAGACAATTGATTTGATTTATATATTTCAAATTATGCAAAAAAAGGTATATTAATCTGTATTTTTTCTAAATCATGATATTTTTTTTATTTAAAATTATTTTATCTTATCTTATCATCCAAATTAAAATAATGACAAAAAAGGAAAAAGGTATTACTATATTATACAATTAATATAATAATATAAAACTATTATTATATTATATGAAAAATGATTAATACTCATAATTTTTTACAATATATTATACAATTATATTTTAAAATAAAAAATAATTTTATAAAATATTTTATAAAATTAACTTCACTTTATAAAAATATCATTACTTAAAACATGTTATGTGAAAAATGATAGATTTTGGGGTTCTAGGCGTAGAATCTTCAACCCAAAAGCCTAGGGTAAACACTGGGAATCTAACGAAGAGCATTGGTCAGCAATCAGCATCCACCCCTTTCCCACTTTAATATAGCGGACAGAGGAGATAGAGAGAGAATCACGCACGCGCAAAGACTAGAGAGGCACTCTGTTCCCAGAGAGAGAGAGAGAGAGAGGGCAGAGCAGAGCATAGCAGAAATGGAGAGAAGCGCCGCCGCCTTTGCTGGGCTTCAGCCAAATTACCTATCGTGCCCCTTCTTCCGCCGCAATTCTTACACTTATGTCCCTTCCCCGTCCCCCTTCGCCGACGGATCACTTTCCTCTCCTTCCTCTCTCAAGGTAAACTCTCCATTTCCTTTCCCTCCATCCTTCGCCTGGTTCATTTTCTCTTGCGCATGCTTCACTTTCTGAGTTCCAAATTTTATCGAAAAAACGCTTTTGAGTTTTGGTTCCTTGTGAGAAAATGGCTTTGTTTGCAGCTCCAAAAGCAGCTTCCCTTGGCTTCTTATACAGCTCTTCAAGCACGTTCACCCTCTATGCGTGATGCCGTTTTATCTGATACTTACAGGTTTGTGTGGTATTATAATATTATTGTCGTCGTTCAAAACTGAGTCGCGCCGACTATTGCTATGAAAACAGAGTTATCGTGGTGAAATCATATGCTCTGTTAAATTTGGCCGTTCATTTTTTGAATGACGTTATAGTTTTTGAGTTTTGGCCTTTCTTAACATAATATAAAAAAATTAGAGACAATAGTTCGAGTTCATGATGATCTAACTTGTTATGGGCTTTATAGTACATGCCAAGTGTCTGCAGGTAACTTTTAGTGACAAACACACAGAGATATGAGTTAGCTTGAAAGCCATAACCATAAGCTAGTTTCACACCAGTTACATCGGCAATCTTTCTCTCTCTTGGTTGAATTCATTCTAGGCCATTGACATGCTTTTTTAAACGTCAGTGAAACAGCCGAATTAGCCAACATAGACTGGGAGAACCTTGGATTTGCATTTCTTCCTACTGATTATATGTATATCATGAAATGTGCTCGAGATGGAGACTTCTCTAAAGGTGAATTACAGCGTTTTGGGAACATTGAAATGAACCCCTCAGCCGGAGTCTTGAATTATGGTCAGGTGCGATCTTAAATCTTCATATGCATATTCTATTTATCTCTTTACTAGATAAATAATGATGTTAATGTCAGTGGTATTCATTGTGAACTGGTTTCAATTTTGAGCATGTAGCACATTATCGTAGTTTAAGGATGTAGTTAAGAAATCTCACTTTTGGTTTTCTATACTTTTTAGGTGACACTTGATTCATGGAACCCAATATACCAAATGGTATTAGATTTTTAGGAATATGATGCCAGAGAATCTAATGATTGGTATGTTATAAATGCAATGCTTGGTTTGATAAAGAATCTGATTAGGTTCCAAGGAATATTAGATTCTCATATTGTCTGATTCTTGGGATATTGGAGGAATTACTTTTCCCAAAAATATTCCCATGGAAGATAAATTTGGAATATGAGATTTATTCCTGTCATTTTGTAATAAATTGGATGCTTATTTTTTTTATAAGTAGGAAAGATTTTATTGAAACTAGTAATAGGCAAAGCCCAAGTACATAGGAAGTATATGAAAGCGAAAACTGAATTTTAAGTTAGGAACTTGAAAAAGGTACCAGAAAATCATGAATGCTAGTCATTTAATACAATAGCCAAAACCCAAAGAAATAAGTTATGGAAAAAGAAACATCTAAGTTCATACTCATCAGGAAAGAAACATATAAGTTCATCCAATGATCGTTAGATCTCCGAAGCTCGGTCGTTCCTTTCAAGCCAAATGACCACATGAGACATAGGGGGATCAAATTCCAATGGAAGCAATCTAAAAATTGATTCTTATTTTTTCAGCCCTAAAACATATGATTCTAAAAATATAAGTATTTTTTTTTTTTGATAAGTAAAACAAGAATTTATTAAATCACCAAGTGTCAAATTACAAAGAAAAATGCCCTGATTATGTAGGAGCATTAGAAACTAAGAAGTTATGAAAGTCCATGCCATTAAAGTCTACAGCAATGGCCCAAGTACAAACAGCCCTAAAAAATAACAGTTTTAGCTCCTCTAAAGATCTCTCTTTGTCTTCAAAAGTCATCTCATTGCGCTCCTGTCATAAGCACCACATAATACAGATAAGGATCATCTTCCAAACTGCTTTGATCTGTCTCTCCTCTCAAATTGAGATTCAGCAAGCCAACACATCCAAAACGGTTTCCAGCATAACCCATGCGAAATCCATTCTTTTAAACACCTCGTCCCAAAGAGTCCTGACTATTTCGCAGTGTAAAAGTAAATGATTCACCGACTCACCCCTCTTTTACACATACAACACCAATCTGCAATGATTATCCGTGGTGAGAATTTTGCCCAAAGATGCTGCCAACACAAAGAAAGAGGTTTTGGGAGGAACCTTGTGACGCCAAAGCCTTCTCCAAGGAAACTGTATCTCTGGAATTTGTGTGAGAACCTTATAGAAAAAACAAATAGAGAACACCCCTTTCCCTGCAGGACTCCACCACAACTCATCTTCATGCTGGATATTTGGATGAACAGAGTACAAGAGACTATAAAAATCTACAAAACTCTCCATCTCCCAATCGTGTGCCGCACGGTTCAGATTGATGTTCCAATGACTGTTCCTACCAGAGACTTCCATGACCTCCGCCACTATGGCATCTTTGGCGCTTGCAATCAAGAAAAGAGAAGGAAACAGATCTTGTAGAATACTGTTACTACACCAAGCATCCTTCCAAAATCTGATCTTGGAACCTGTCCCCAATTGTAATCTAGTATAACAATGAAAGACCTCCCATCCTCTTCTAATATGTTTCCATAGCCCCATTCCAGAAGCTCCTCTAACTTCTCTAGTACACCACCCCTCCCCTACATCACCATATTTGTTCTTGATCACATTCTTCCATAAGGCCTCTGGTTCATTGGTAAATCGCCATAACCATTTGCCAAGTAATGCCCGGTTAAACAACCTCAAATTTCTAACACCCAAATCACCATTGGAGATAGGATGGCATACCATCTCCCACTTGACTAAGTGGAATTTAAACTCATCTCCTAAGCCCCCCCACAGAAAATCTTTTTGTAACTTCTCAAATCGACCGGCCACACTTGCCGGTAAAGGTGATAATGATAGAAAGTAGATGAGTAGGTTAGAAAGTGTACTTTTGATTAATGTAGTCCAGTCCCCTTTCGACAAATACATTCTCTTCCACCCTGCTAGTCTCCTCTCTACTTTTTCAATTACTGTATCCCAAATCGAGCGTGCCCTCGGTGCTATACCCAGCGGCAATCCCAGATAAGTCATAGGAAGAGACACTATCTTACAACCCAGTATGCCGGCCAACTCCCTTATATCCTGAACTTCTCCAATCGGTACCAACTCGGATTTATCATAATTCATTTTTAAACCAAACACTGCTTCAAAACACAGCAGCAGCTCCTGCACAGCGACAATCCCAAATAAGTATTTACCATTTAACTTCCCTTGTTACCCTTAAATTTGAACCTACCTTTCTTGTAACATTGAAGGATATTTTAGGAAGACTTTTATGTTTATTTACTTTAAAATGCATGCTGTTTGGGAACTTTATCCACTTTTGGATGAGGAACTATTTAAATGATGGTTGAAAACACTTATAGTATTATGTAACAAGGGAAGGCAAATCAAGACGTTATAGTAATATAGTATACATGCCTCCATTACCGAGAAAACACAAAAAAGCATTTTTCACCTCTTATGTACACTACTAGTTTAATCCAGCATCTATAATCATGGGCATTGCTTAAGTTGTTTGCAACCGAAATTCTCGTGCAACTTTCTTTTAATTATCAGTAGTTAAACGTACTTTGTTACCCCTAAATCTTTGCTTCGCGCAAGTCTGAATACAAATAATTTGTTTCATCTATCTTATAACTAGGTATCAATATAACATATTGGTAATCCACATATATAAGAAAAATTACCAAGCTCTCTCTCTCTCTCTGTTATATGTATTCTTGTTTATGATTGATGAAGATGCCTCTTATTTGGATGCCTTTGATCTGATAGCCCATGGATTCAGGGTGTTTCCTTCCATTCTTATTGTGGAGTATATAAGAGGCATAGTCTTGTGCAAGGGAGTTGAGTCACTTTGCCTTAGTAGAGCATTTCCTAGGCACAGTGAATAACACCTTGCCAAATCCCCCTTTTTTTTTTTAATATAATACTTACAAAAAAAAACACATAAGAAAAATATGAATCGTGAGTTGACAAATAGCCTTAATAGAGATTTTGATAAGTCACGAATAGGTGTTGCTCTTGTATATGTCCAGTGTACTTGGGCTATGCCTACTTTCTGATTAATAAAGTTCTTATTTACTAATAAAAAAAATGAAATTTTGATGAGAATATTATATTACTATAAAATTAAAAATTGAAGTGAAATCACGTGGACCAAAATTAATAAGAAACAGAAATTCAATATTGAATATGGGAATTTCTTCCACAATAAAAACTTGTGCATAATATATCCTCTCAGCATCAATGCTACTCCACAAGTTTCTAAAGTCCTTTTATAATTTCATTCCCCATGGAAGAGTATTTGGAAGATTAAAGCACCATTTCAAGGAACTTTCTTTGTATGTACGGCTTCCTTGGGGAAGATCCTCACCTTAGATAATTGGAGGAAAGGTCAAATTGTTATAATAAATTTTTGTTGCATGTGCAAGAATAGTAGGGAAACTGTTGATCACTTGCTACTTCATTGTGAGGTTGCCATGACACTGTAGAATGAATTATTTGCTAGCATGGGATTAGCTAGGTTATGCCAAGAAGGGTGATTAATTTATCAAAGGAAAGGTCAAATTGTTATAATAAATTTTTTGCATGTGCAAGAATATTAGGGAAACTGCTGATCACTTGCTACTTCACTGTGAGGTTGCCATGACACTACAAAATGAATTATTTGCTAGTGTGAGATTAGTTAGGTTATGCCAAGAAGGGTGATTGATTTCCTAGTAAACTGGAAAGGCCTATGTTGTAATGCGCAACTCGCATCAATACGGAAGGTGGTCCCAATTATGCGCAATTTGACTATGGTGGTGTCTTTGGAGGGAGAGGAGAGGAATGAAAGAAGTTTTGAGGATCACGAGCTATCAATAGACAAGTGTAGAATTTTCTTTTTAGTACTTTATTCCATTGGTTGATTGTAATAGATTTTAATGGCCTGAATATTCATGACTTTCCTGTATCACTAGACACTTATGCTTAGGTTTTGCTCTTGTATATGTCTTGTGTACCTGTGCTATGCCTATCAATATCATCAATAAAATTATTGTTTATTGATCACCAAAAAAATAATAATTGCATTCCCCTATGTCCCAAAAAGCACATCCTCTCATAACAACACTAACCTATTCCTTGTATTTCTCCACCCCTCAACCAACATTAAGACGAAAAAAAAAAAAAAAATGAACAATGAAAAATAAACAAAACCCATGGTAAACATATAGAAAGAAGCAATTGAACAAAGAAGAGAAAGCACCTCCCCACACACAGTGAAAAAGTTCTGTTGCTATCAATTGACTCAAGTACTCGAAAGTGAATCCCGCTTCATAGACCTCCCCAACACAACACTACACGATCCATAATAATTAATACACCAAAATTGAGAGGGCCTGGAATCCAATGTTCAAACTCATAAAAGAGCACCAGAGGTTAAGCTTTCGAGTGGAAGTTGTTGGTGGTGGTGCTTGGCTTCAACAGGGGGAAAGGGAGAGCGGTCAGGAGGGAGGGCACCTAGATTACCTTAAACTATTTTCAACCAAAGAGGAAATACTTGGAAATCCTTCCCAGAATTCTTGAACTATGATGTCAACCAAATGTTACCATAGATTCTTAATCATATAATTTGTGGGCTTGCCAAAATAGTTGTGTATAGTGCTTATTTCCTAATTTTGGTGAGATTGATTCCTATAATTTAAAGAAAATGGAACATACTTACAGAAAAAAATAATAAAGAAAATGGAACTTGTAAACTTGACATGGAGAAGGCTTTTGATCATGTTAATTGGGATTTTTTTGGTGTACATTCTTGGCAGGTATGGTTTTGGGGAGAGGTGGTGTAAGTGGATGAAGAACTGCATCTCTACTGGTAGATTTTCGGTTTTGGTTAATGGTACCTCAGCGAGTTTTTTTAATAGCTCCCAGGGATTGAAACAAGAGGATCCTTTGTCCTCTTTCCTTTTTGTTTGTAATGGACGTCTTGAGCATAATAATGAAGGCGGCAAATAGAGGTTTTATCTCGAGTTTCTAGGTAGGTAGCTCTTCGCATCGCATCATTAATGTCTCTCATCTACTCTTCGCTAAAGACACCTAGATCCTTTGTGAGCTGAACCTTGACTAGATTTGTTCGTTACAGGCACTATTGCTATGTTTTCAAGTTGTTTCTGGCTTAAAGGTGAATTTGTCTAAGTTTGAAATGGTCCCTGTTGGTTTGGTTAATAACTTAGGGGATTTGGCTGATAATTTTGAGTTCTAAAGTTTATAATTTGCCAATGAAGTACCTTGGTCTTCCATTGGGGGCATCTCATAAATCCAAGGCAATATGGGACGGGGTCATCGAGAAGATTGAATGTAGATTCGGTAGTTGGAAAGGATTTATTTTTCTAAAGGGGTAAGAATCACTTTAATCAAGAGTAGCTTATCGAACATTCCAACTTATTTCCTATCTTTATTCCCTTTGCCTGTAGGTGTGGCCAATAGAATGGAAATGATCTTCTGTGCTTTTTTGTGGGGAGGTTTGGAGGATGAGAAAAAATTCCACTTGCTTAAGTGCAGCAAGATTTGTACTCCTTTATCTTTTGGAGGTTTGGGGGTTAAAAAGTTGAGAACTTCTATAATTAGGCACTTTTAGGAAAATAGTTGTGGTGGTACCATCAAGAAGGGGATGCCCTTTGGAGTATTGTAATTGATGCCAAATATGAGAGTATTTGGAGAGGTTGGTACTCAAACATAATAAGAGGGGCATATGGCGTGGGAGTGTGGAAATTCATTTGAAATTGATGGGGGATTTCTCCAGAAATTTCAGATCTGAGGTGGGTAGGGGTACCCTGATCAGATTTTGGCATGACTTAGGGTGTGGAGATTTTTTGATAAGAAAAAAAAAAAAAATCTCCACACCCTTAGGGTGTGGAGATGATGTCTTGAAGAATGTTTTTCCCTTGTCTTTTTAGGATTGCCTTCGATAAAGGTGCTTTTGTGGCTGATTATATGGATAATTATGCTGGTTTTATTCAGTGGCCAGAAAGATTTATTAGAGATGTCCATGATTGAGAGGTGGGGGGCATCACATATTTTTATAGCTTCTTATATGCTCTAAACATAAGGTCATGAGGGGATGGCATATTGCTTTGGACTCATCCTGGAAATAAGAATTTTTTGGTTAGATCTTTGTACAAGGTCATGGTGATACATACTATGGCGGCCCCACCCCCTGCTTGGCATTGGATGATGTCCGAAACGCTGGGACATGCAACACAAGAATACATACTCCTTGTACATGACAAATAAGATGTAATGCACCTATGTATACTAGTAGTATGTAATAAATCGCAGTGGAATAAGTCATTTAAATGTTGTACCAGAATAAAACTAATATCCCAACTTCTTCATTCATTGCTTTGAATCACACTTCTTAGATCATTAGTATTGGTTTATGCATATGCATATACAAAATTACCTCTTTTGCATATCTACTTTGCCATTTAAGCAAAATTTCCACATTGGCTTATGCATATTTGAGACAAAATAATAATAAAATATTATTATTTTATTATTATTACTATTTTGCTAAAATCAATTTTTTATATATATTTTGCAATTAACATCCACTACATACATTTGACATTAATAATACAAATGTAATAATAAAAAATATAATTTTTTAATAATAATATATTAAAAATATAATAAAATGAAAAAAATATATATAATATATTATAATAATAAAATGAATGTGCAAGTGAAGGTTTGTTTTGTTGTTGAAGGATGGAGAAAATGAAAGGATTGTGTGAGAGAGAGTGGGAGGAGAGAGAAATAATTATTTAAATATGATTTATAGGGTGAATAGTGGTTATCCAAATTTGGATAAGCACTATTCATAGGTAGCTAAATATTTGGATATGCATAAGCCAATGTAGAAGATTTTAGGGTCATATTATGCAAATATGACTTTGCATATGCATATGCATAGACCAATGCTAATGCTCTTAGTAATGTAATATCAAACTCCTTGTTTACACTTACATAACACGTATTGTCTAAACAAATCTTAACAAAGAAATCATTAAATCATCCTTCTAATCTCAGCTATCTCCAAGTAGGTTATGTTCTTTTCTCCAGGTTGAGCTTATCCTTAGCCTTCATCATCATCCTGACTCGCTACTCCTGGTCCTGCTAAAGGTTCTACTATTCTGGGTTGTGAATGGTGGTAGAAACTACCATGGTGAGATTTCGAGAAATCGCAGTAAGTAAATAAACAACATACAACATATAACATAAGCATACAATGGTAAAACCATGAGATGAATGCATGAACATGTACTTGACGTAAAACTTGACTTATGCAACTTGACATTTTTCAAAAGACATGTAACAGAATCCGTAGATTTTTTCAGAAAACATCTTTGACATCATTTTTGTGTTGATCTTTAAACATTCATATCATATCTTATCTTATCAAGTGATTCATATTATATCACGTGATTCGTATCATGTGAGCTCATTGTCTTGTTTTTATAACACTTGGCGGATACATCACGGCTCCCCTAAGCACCACGTGTTCCTGCTAGTTACCGCACCACCAATGGTCTATACACTATGGTGAATACGTCTTATTCATATTCATCATAACATGACAGTACTTCATCAAGTTACTTGCCGTAGTCATGGCACTTACTAGCGTTAGGTGCTACCTCGCTCCAGCATCATTTCTAAAAAGTTCCATTCGAGGCATGCCGACGGTTCTTTGTTGACCCATGGGTTACTACTCTGTTCTTAAGTACTCCAGAATGGACAGAGGAGTTCCACTAGGACATTCCCCCGTCCTAGCATTTGGGATCATGATAAAACATTTACAAATACTTTTCTTTGGAAAACCTTTTGTTCCCAAATGCATGTGACAGATTTAAGACATACTCCTTACACTTGACATGTGACACATGAACTGCCGTGCATGAAATAATCAAGTGTAACATGTTCAAATCATGGCACGATAACATAGAACACATGAAATATCAAAACTTACAAAAACATGTTGCAAATCATCATCTTAATATAGAAGAACATGACTTGGCCGAAACTTTCAAGACTTACGAAAGCATGTTGCAAAGTCATCATATAAAACCGAAACATCATACACGTTTTATCATGGCATGGTCATCAATATAAATCCAAAACATCATACACATTGAAACATGAAATAATGAGCATACACAATAGCAATCAAAGATGCAAAGTTTACACAACATATATGAATATTATCCGAGGTAAGTTGAGGGTCTACTTACAAACTTTTCCTTGCTTACAAAGAGTATAATACATGAGCTGAAATAAAAGCGTACTAACATAATAACATTAGAGAGATCCTCAATTGAAACATGAACTTATAAAATCTAGCAAGAGTTTTATTTTAACCCCTTGACTTTAAAACATTGAACATTAAGTTTTAAACCTTCAACATCGCCATCAAATCCCAAATTTCTCCAAGCTTAACAACTTCATTTAGTATCCATTCTAGACTTGTTTCCAATCTCAAAATATGTTTCCTCAGTCATCTTACCACAGAAAATACCTCATTAGAAGAAGCCTAAAATCATTCACTGCACTTGGCCTAATGTCATACTTGAAATCACCTTACCCAAAATTAAGTACTCGATCTAACTCTAGGACAGAACTCCAAAGTGTGTTCATCCTTTTGATTCACGCGACACATGACCAAATCTAAGAGAAAACACCATCCAACACATGTTTGGTCATCAAACCTTAAAAATCGGGACTTTATTTAAGGTATCTTGCTTCCTTTGTACTTATGATTCTTAAAACATCAAAGCGTCGAAAGTTCTTCTAAACATGGTCATGATCAAGATCACATCCTAGGATATCGAGTCCACATAAACCAACATACCTTTAGAGAGAAAACCCGAGACATGCATTTTGACAGTTTTGAACATATGAAATTCTTAATCTTGATTTCCTCATAGATCATAACCAAGCAATTCATTTCCAAGCCTATTCTAAGTCTTGAAGCATCACATTATCCAAAAATCCAATTATTAGGAGATCAACCTCAAATAAATATTCAATCATTAAGATACTAACCATGACATGTATTATTGACTCTAGATGGCATTATAAACCCTAATACCTTGAATTTCATGCAAGGACCTTTCATCCAAATAACAACTTTGTTCCAAGCTTATACAAGATTCGTATATACCATGGAAGTCATAAAAATCCAACTTTTTTCAAACTTAAACTCGGCTAACAACACCAAATGCATTGTTGTCACCCGAAACTCACAGCCATCAAAGACACCATAATTCGACTTATTTCTTGTAGAAAAAGCTTCCACTAGAACACTAACACAACCTTCTAACATCTATTAAGAAAATATACGAAGAAAGATTACTCACAAAGTCGAAAATCTTGAAGAGGAGGCTTGGTTGGCACTGTTCTAACTAGGGCTGCAAACGGGCCGGTCCGGTCCGGTCCGGTCCGGTCCGGCGATGGACCGAAAATTTTCGGTCCATTATTTTTCCGGACCGGACCGGACCGAACACCCAAAGGGACCGGACCGGACCGATAGCTATCGGTCCGGTCCGGTCCGGTCCGGTCCAGTCGGTCCGCCCTCTTTTTTTTTTTTTTTTAATAATTAATAAAAAAATTTATTTAAAATACTAAATTAAACTAAGTGACTTATTAATGTGGATTATGTAACAAACTCAATAAAAAAATATTTTATATGGTCAATGATAATAAATTAGATGAAAATTATATTATTAATTTATATAATTACTATATAATTAACTAATTGATATTATATATTTATTAATTCATAGAATATTAACAAGTGTTAATAGTATATTTAAAATTTTATATTGTTAATAGTGATAGGTTAAATGAAGATATATATAAAATATTGTTAATTTATAGAATATTAACAAGTATTAATAATATATTTAAAAATTTATATTGTTAATTGTACAATTATTATATATAAAATATATATAAAAAATATATTTTTTTTTAATTTTTCATTCGGTCCGGTCCGGTCCGAAAAAACTGTGGACCGTGGACCGGACCGAATGATTTCGGTCCTCTAAAATATGGACCGGACCGGACCGGTCTAAGTCTCGGTCCGGTCCGGTCCGGACCGAAACGGTCGGTCCGGTCGGTCCGTTCGGTCCGACCGGACCGTTAATCACCCCTAGTTCTAACCAAGAGCTCTTGGTTTTCACCATTATGTGTATGTTATGCTCTTGATTCGAATGTGGTGCAGTCGAAGCTTTGGGTGTGTGCGTGAATAGAGAGGAAAAGAAGATAAGAGTGAGTGATTTTCGTGTAAGCCCTCAAATCAGAAGATAAATGGGTGTGTTTTTACTAAAAATAACCCAAACTCTCTTTCTTCTTGCTCTAGTTTTATTACCAAGTGGATGGCCTTAGATTTTGACTATTGCATGTTGGACAAGTGGCGTATGGAAGGTCTTTAGCAGGTGCATGTTGGACAAGTGACGTTTAGCTGATGCTTGTGGGACAAGTGGCGCACTAGTTGATGCATGTGGGACAGGTGGTGCACTAGTTGATGCATGTGGGACAAGTTGCACACCAGGCTAGGGTACACAAATCTGAAAAGTTTTCTTGAAAAGAATAATCTTGCCAAGTGGTGTGAGTCCTTGAAAATTCGAAATCCTCTTCATCTTCCTCATCATTGCTTTTCAAGGAAATCTAAGAATATCCTTGCATGGGCGCCATGTGTCAAAGCCCCTCCATTTTGTTTTTTTCATCATTGCCTCTTCTTGGAAAGTCCAAAAGATCCTCTGCATGATTGACATGTGGCGTGGTAACTTGTCAAAATCCGAAACCCTAAAAGGCTCCTTAGGCGTGCTTCTTCATGTGGTCTAGGTTCATTGAATCTCTGGGGCATAATCGTCCTTTGATAAATCCTAAACGTAGCTTTGAGCCTTGTAGACGTGTGCATGTTTGCCATGTGGCAAGTGGCGTGTAGGGTGTGTGTTTCTTTCCCTTTGCCGTCCATCTCTTACCCTTCCCACACAAAGATTCTTCTAGAACCTCGGTTGGTGGGTGTGCATGTGTTCCCCATGCGTCCTTCCCTTTTTCCCATGCGTCTTTTCATTTTCCCATGCGTTGCCTCCTTCTAGAAAGTCCCAATCCGTGTGCATGCATGACACTTGGCTAAGTGTTTGTTGGTCTTCCCTAGGTAGGCATGAAGCTCCTTGACCCAAATCCTAAGGCCTCTTGGGAACTTGTGCAGGTAACTCTTGACATCTCTCATGCGCTTTTCCTAGAAACTCTCAATGCATGACAAGTGGCAAAAGTGGTGGTTGGCTTTTGTGGTTGGGCGTGTAGACCCCTTGGCCGAAACCCTTGAGTTTTTCTAATTTTGCACCTTCCCTAGGCGCCCCACATCATTGTATCTTCTAGGAACTCACACACAAGTACTTGCGTGTGGCGTGTGGCTCTTAGGGTTCCGAAACCCTCTTCTCTCTCTCTCTCTCTCTCTCTCTCTCTCTCTCCCCCACTTCTTCCACTTTCATGTCCAAGTTCAAAGTACCCAAGATGTAGGTTTGCATGTTGGCCATGTGGCAGGTGGGTAGGTGAGATGGGCGTGTGCCCTAGGTGTGTGCCGAACCCTACATCCTCTTCCATCTCCTGAGGTTCTTCTAGAAACCTTCAAGCATGTTTGCCAAGTGGCATCAATGTGCCAACCAAGGTGCTTCTTCCCTAGGTTCCTAATGATGAGAATTCTAAGGAAAGCTAAAAGCCTTTTCCTCTTTCAAGTAGATGCCTCCCATGCCAAAATCCTAATTAGGATATTTTTCCCTAGGGCCAAGGCCCTTAGTGGCCAACTTTCACTAGCCCATGATGGGCCTCTTAGTGGGCTTGGGCGCCTCTTCTCTAAGATGACAAGGCCCTTGATGCTTTCTATATTCTCTACATGCCAAAACTTGGACAGATCACTAAGTAGTTGTAATGGATTGGTGCTTCATGTGCAAAAGGTTTGGAGTATCGGCGGATCACCTTCTTCTCCATTGTGATGTGGCTAAGGCTTTGTGGGATGAGTTTTTTTTAGTCTTGGCATTGCTTGGGTGATGTCCAAGAGGGTGGTGAATCTTTTGGCTTATTGGAGAGGTATTCAAGGTAATCCACAAATTGTGGCTGTTTGGAAGATGGTGCCTCTATGCCTCGTGTGGTTATTTGGAATGAGAGGAATGGACACTGTTTTGACAATAGAGAACATTCGGTGGGAGGTATTAGAGATTTTTTCTTTAATACGTTGTTGCTTTGGGCTTTGGTTATTGTATTGGATGATAGTAGTCTTAATGACTTTTATGCTGTTTTTCCAGCTTTAGTTTGTAATTAGGTGTCTTTCTCTTGTATACTTCTTGTGTACTTGGGCTATGCCTAATTATGTGGATTAATAAATTTTCTTAGTTATAATAAAGAAAAAGAAAAAGGAACTTGAACAGAATGTATAGATAGAAGAAGGGCATTAGTGAAGGTTCGATAATTCAGTCTTGGATTAGCTAGATAGCCATTGAATTAGTGGACAATTTGTTTGCTTTATGTTAGTGGATGTTGTATTGTAGTATATCCCCGGGATCCTGATCTATATCCTTTATATGCCATTTCATTTTATTGTTTCAGTTGCTTCAGTTTTGACAACTTTTTCCATGTTTCTCTGGCGTGCACTTGTAGGGATTATTTGAAGGTTTGAAGGCCTACAGGAAAGAAGATGGCAATATTTTACTGTTTCGTCCTGAGGAAAATGCATTGAGGATGAGGTTGGGTGCAGAGCGGATGTGCATGCCATCACCAACAGTTGAACAGTTTTTGGAAGCTGTAAAGGCTACTGTTTTAGCAAACAAACGTTGGGTAACATACCACCTTAACTTGCAGTATAATCTTCTTGCTAGTGATTGGCTGTATATGTTGGATCGGTAAATCTTTCAATGTCTCTTTTCAGATTCCTCCTCCAGGCAAAGGTTCCTTATACATTAGGCCATTGCTAATGGGAAGTGGAGCTGTTCTTGGTCTTGCACCTGCTCCAGAGTATACCTTTCTGATTTATGTGTCACCTGTTGGAAACTATTTTAAGGTTTATAATCTTTGCTCGCATTGTGATATCAATTATACTTTGTTTTGCACTTAAAATCTGATGTCTTAACCCTTGTTTCTTTTTTATAAGTAAAAATATTATATATATATATATATCAATAGGAGAAACCAAGTACATTGGACGTATACAAAAAAACACCTAGCTCATGCTATAGAGCTCCTAATGACCCAAAAAGCCTGTGAAAATTAGAAATCTATCCGAAATACACCAAGCCCGAATTGGAATAGAACACACCTCCCCATTCCCCAACCCCTTGTTTCCCTTAACACTAATACTCCTCCCGAAACTCCCTTTACAAGAACGTCTTCATAAAGCCGTTCCTTTAGAGCATTCTCATTGGATTGACCAAATGCATATTCAAATTTAGCTAATATCACATGAATTTACATTTGCATATTCTATTTAAATTAAATCCCTACATTGGATTATCCATTTACTCTCTATATAATAAAAAAATATTATTAATTTAATAATTAATTAATTAAATTTTTTTTATCATATTTTGTAGTTCTACCAATTAAATGTTAATAATAATTATATTCTAAATGTTAAATGTTAATTATATTCTAATTAATTTAATTTATTTGCTTGGAGTGAGAAACTAATATTTTAATGTTTGATGAAGCAATTATAGTTAGCTATATTTGGTGAAGCATTGTAGCTAAAATCCAAATTGTTTTAGAGATGTCCAATCCAATGTGGAGTCTTTTTGGTATAGATTATCTAAATTTTAGCCATCCTTCAACTTTGGCCAAGCCAATGAGGATGCTCTTAGTCTTCCCTCGACTTGAGCTACCTCCCTTAGCATCGTAGTTGATTGCCCAAGAAAGACGTTTTTCTCTGCTTTTCTTAAAACTTGATTTGGTTTGAAGCGAGTGGCCCGCCTCAATCACAGTGATTAGTGCTTTAAATTGGTCTTCACATCCTCCATATCAAAGCCCCACAATATGTTGAATCTCGTTAACCTAATGCAAAACCCAATCCGATGGTAAACCCGCTAAATTGTTTATCGGAGGGAGAGAAACTAGGGGAACAACATTATCCCTAGACACAGTTCCCAACTGCACTCCCGACCCGAGACATTCATCCTCATAAGGCACCAACAATAAACCCATAATTTCCTCCCTGCCATATCCTGCGTTCAAATCCTGAACCTCCTCACAGTTATATTGTTGTCACCATTAAAGGTTCCTTCTCCTCCGGCATAGGTATCGCCATTCCATCGATGAGGACATTGCTTGTAGGTGCCTCACCCCCTGACAATCCTTTTGTGCCACTTTGTCCTACTACTTCCTCAGGAGGCATAGAACAGGTAGGGGAAGCACTACCATCTATTACCCCCATTTTCATATTTTGAAAGAGGCTTGTTTGCTTCTTTCAAAGTACTCAAAACTCTGGAAGGACCCCCATCTTCAACTAAAAGTGAACGCTGGAAAAAGGTACCAACCCCATTTGCAACTGGTGACTGATGGCGGTCAGACGGCAAGCTACCGATGTCCTGATTGATATTGGCGTCCAATGACCTTATCTGTGACGGTGTCAAAATGCCCTATGTCGGCGCACTTGAGGCCTTCAAACCCGTAGGATCTACCCCTCGGCCCCTTTCGTTTGTTTTCGACCCACCACCCAAACCCTTGACCAGGTACAGCCTCTTATCTACTTTAATCATAAGATCTCTCACATACTCCATAACTCCAGTCAATTGAGCTCTTACAGTCCACAAGACCCCCTCCACTTCTCCCACCCTCAAACACCCGATAGAGGCAGCCATTCCACCCTACAACACATGGTGCTTACCTTCCACTTCTCCCAATGTCACCTGATAACCTTTGTCTCCTCCAAGTGCCTTACCGTTTCTTTCCACCGTGAAGCTATTCTCTATAGGAAAACCCGTTGGTGATCTCAACACCGAGACGTACGAGGCACCTTTGACCGAGGAAGACCTTCCCACTGTCTTTCCATCAACAAACTCCCCTTTGTTTGCATGCTTTAGAATAGAGGCTTTGGACCCAGTGATGCTTCGAATGGAATGTAGTAAACCCTTCCATCCGATGCCATTTGCGCCTTCTGGGATTACGAACAAATCTTTCCTTCTTCCATTCCAAAAATCTAAGAGTTGCAAAAAATTGCCCCTTCCATTAATATGATGTTGAATGATGATAACTCCATTACCTATCTTTAGCTCTTTGAAGAATCCCTCATGACAGATGAGTTCTAAGCAATCCTCTATCCCCTTCATCCTTTTACTACGTTCAGAGATCCGAAAACTATTTCCTCCCTCTTTCGTAAAAGTGAAAGTTTTTTATTCCACCTTCAACCACCTCTCACCATCCATCTAAAGACGAATCCGCGTCGTACGTCGTCATCCTTTGATCCCAAGTCATAGGATCAATATGCTTTCTATACGGCAATATAAAGCAGATCACCCTCCATTAGAACGGCTCTAGAAAATACCAGAACAACATGCAACATTTATATGCACAAGCCTTCTGTGCATCTCTGAGGAAACCGAGAGGAATATGGCTGAAGAAGAAGGATCTGCCTTGTCGCCAGAGTGTGTTGCCATAGCTTGGCCTTGTCTGTGGCGGACCAGATCTGCATCACGCACCAGATCTGCCTCGACGAAGCCTAAAGGAAGGCTTTCTGTGAGGATCCTGGTCACCAGAGGGAGGGCCATCGTTGGGTGTCCTCTGAGGGGTCATCGGAGCTCGTCGGTTTTGCCTGTGGTGGCTAAGTTTGACGGCGCCTGGTAGATCTCGGTTCTCTCTCACCTCTTGTCTTGACTGTGTGTGGGGACTGCACGTTCAGACTTCCTATGGTCCAACGATGACAGCAATGGCACAGAGGGGTTCAACGGCACAATAGGATTGGTGGGTACGACATCACAACAAGATTGAGTGGGTTCAGCACTAACCCTTGTGCTGAGTCTTGTTTACATTGTCTACTTTTTGGATGCATAATGCTGCTAAGATCTGGAATGACTAAGTGATATTTTTCATATCTTAAACATCTTTTATTTTTTTCCGCATGAAATATTGGTTTGTTTTCTTCTCTCAATTATCATTCATAGGGATGTTGAAATTGAGGTGGAACTTTTGGAAATGAGAGCTTTCTTTCAATTTGAAGCTACCATAAAATGCTTGATATTTTACTCATTATGCCCTACTACACTTGCAATATAAATTAATGAATTTAAGGTTGTGTGGAAAATCATATATATTTTGGTAAGTCGGATATTATATTAATGAGCAAAAAGGTGCTACCCAAGTACACAGAATTATTCATTAGAACACCAGAGAGTAAAAAAGTAAAAAGGTTAAAAAAAACTCTGAAAAACATTCCTGCTTTTGATATGTAGCAAAATTTTATTGATAAAAACAAATGGCATAGCCCTGGTGCACAAGACGTATACAAGATAAACACTTAATTATAATATAAAAAGATACAAGGAATTCGTCGAAGTTTAGTCCTTTAAAGTCACAATTGCCCAAAGGAACAGAGTATTTAAAAAAAAAGGCTCATCCAATGTCCACTTTTGGTCTTCAAGATTTTTATCTTTTCTTTCCCTCCAAATGCACCACAGTAAATAGATGAGAGCCATCTTCTATGTTGCTGCAGTTTTTTTGAACTCCCAAATAATCCTCTCTAGTTTACAAGAAGGTCTAGTAACCTTCAGGCATTACCCACACTAATGCAAACCATCTACGCTCACTGGCCAGTCAATCATTTTGGAAGCTTGTGTACTAAGGAAAGTATGACTTGCAACGGTGGCTATGATGTCTTTTGGCCCCTTTATCAGCAACAGAGGCAAGTAGCTAAGTGATAAGATTTGAGATTATATCGTTACACACTTGATGTAACATTCAGCTTTTTGGATTTTCTTCATATATTGCTTATCAAAAAGTTAAAAAAAAAGAAGAGATTATCTTCATATATTGTGTAGTCTAAATACAATTACATTTTCCCATTAGCTAAATTTTGAGGGATAAAATTTTGTTAAAATTTGTGTCAACACAATATTTGCATGCACTACACTTAACATTTATATTCCTCCCCCCCTTCCCTGTTCACCCGGAGACAATGTAACAGTATTTGTTTCTTGTCAACCGGTGTTAATATGAAAAGCGAAGCTGTTTGCTTCCTTAGTTTGTGTTAAAAGAGAACTATGGAGTCGGAGAAATTTCTCATTTCACTTTGGGACTGTGTAACGCCCTAATAGAAGGCCCAAACCACATGGTCTATACTCCAAAAGGACTAGTCAATGATGCAATTGGAGCCCCGTTGGAACCTTATAAAGAGCAAGAACTTCTCCTTCCCAAGCAATGTGGGATCTCATACACCACCTACCCTTATTCTTATCATATGGGATATCACAATCTCCTCCCCTTAAATTCTCAATGTCCTCGTCGGGCCTGTTTGTTGTAGGTGGCACGGCTCAAGTCTCATATTTCCGGTTGGGATAAGCTCTGATACCATTTGTAACGCCCCAATGGAAGGCTCAAACCACATGAACTTGTCATTCCCAAACAATATGGGATCTCATATACCACCTACGTTTATCCTTATCATATGGGGTATCACAGACTGGAAATATGATGACTTGATAATAATTATAGGTTTATGTTCTTGCGCTTCTACATGAGAGCAGTTGTTTTTACTAGTACTTTGATTTATATTTTTGTTTATGCATGATTTTCTTTCTTCCTTGATCTTGGAAATCGTATTCTATTTTTTTCTTCTTGTTCAAATGTATTGTCATTTGTATCTGGTTTACTCCACGATGCCATCTTTTATACATTCCATTTTCTATGGATGGTTTTGGTGCATTCCTGTTCTGCAGTTAAACCTTTTAATATGTTTTATATGTTTGATGCCAGGAAGGTGTGGCACCAATACATCTTATTATTGAGCATGAATTGCATCGTGCGACTCCTGGTGGTACTGGAGGTGTAAAGACCATAGGCAACTATGCTGCCGTAAGTTGACCTTGCAATTGCTTGTTAAGTGTTATGTCTGTGCTGGCTTGCTGGCTCAAATTGTTATTTTTCCGTCTCTTAAGGTTATATGGTCGTATTATTTTATAGTATAGTTTCTAAGCCAATGAGCTCTGTCTCAGATAGCACGTTCTTTGCAAAAAAATGGAGCATGAGATTGTGGGTTCACAACCTACTGGATGTGTTCAAACTTGCAAGTAAAAGTAGATAATAATGCATCAAGGATCTGAATGCGGTATATGAAATTTAGTATATCATTTTTAGTGCTGTAATGCTGTTTGATTTAGAGCTATAATTTGAAGAGGGCTTCATTGTGCTTAGAAATAGGCCAATGACAGTTGTGGGTTATCCAAATTAAATTCTCCTTTTCTTTTAACTTGTGCATTTTGACTGAAGTCACACTGTAAAAGCCCTTTCCCAACTTTTTGGTGCATTTAATATTTAAATTACCTTTACCAGCCATTATTTGCCTGGTTAGTGAAACTTAGGCAATACCTAAAGACTGAATTATCTCTCTTTTTTTTTTCTTATAAGTAATATTTAATTTTTTTTTTGAATTCTCTTTTTATCCTTCAAAATATGTGTAGGTTCTGAAGGCGCAATCAGCTGCAAAAGCCAAAGGCTATTCTGATGTGCTTTATCTTGATTGTGTCCACAAAAGATATCTAGAGGAGGTTTCCTCTTGCAATATTTTTGTCGTGAAGGTAAGTGACTAGTGACTTAGCAGATCCTTAACTACCTTTTATGGATACCACTACTGACATTGCTGACCGGGAGGCAAGAATAATAATTGGCATCAATTATATTATTAATGCAGAAGAAGAATTAGATATAAACTTTTATTGTAGATTTATGCATCTACCTCATCTAGTTTTCCTTTTAAGTTGTGTGCACCGTGGTCCATATTGGATACACGAGCAATTAGCAGACTACTTTGTTGTTTCTAAATATCTGAACTATGTTGAAGAACGTTGTCATTAAAGGAGGTCACAGCTGATATAATCTCATTTTTATGTTGTTTTAGGATAATGTTATCTCCACGCCGGCAATAAAAGGGACGATTCTACCTGGCATTACTCGAAAGAGCATAATTGATGTTGCTCGAAGCCAAGGGTTTCAGGTACTTATCAGTAGCCATGGACACATTGATTTGCATGCAATATTAAAGGAAAAAAAATATATTTGTCATAAGAAAGATCAAATTACACTATCAAAGTACATAGGTAGTATACTACAGATAGAATCATAGACCTAACTAGAGTTGGTAAAGAGATCAAGAAGTTGTGGGAGCTAGACTTAGAGAAACATAGTGCAAAGCATCCAATAGAAATGGGTATTTGATAGAAAGCTATGATCGTTCCTTTCCTTTACAGCCATATGCACCAAATTAAACAGATCGGGATCATTTTCCTCAAAAGCTTATTGTGATTGCTCTCAATCTTCCTTTACAACATGCTAATAAATCTGTCACCCGCCTAGGCATCACCCATGGTAGGTCAAAGAGACCAAAAACTTCTTGCCTCAAAGTGCTTGCTCACAATGGAATAAGAGATGGTCCAAAAAGTGCTTTTCGTCATAAAAAAGATATGGTCACAAATTCCCCATCCCTTTTACATGTTAATCTTCCACAAGTTTCCAAGGTAAGAATCTTCCCTAGTGCAGTTGTCCACTCAAAAGAAAGCTAGTCTCGAGTGGGAGCTTGCTCCTCTAGATGGACTTCCATGGAAATCTAGTACCATGATGAGTAAATGCATAATTAACAACTTCACTTATAGAAACTCTCGTTTTGACATGGCCTGACGCATTGTCTTCCCCAATTTGTCTCAACTGAGTTTTCTCGACATACTAGAATTGTTAATACTTTATTCTTATGGGCTAAAGCCGTTGATTTCATGGCCTAGATTTTCATGACCTTCTTGTCTCTTTCTTCCTCCTAACTAGTGTTACCTCTTGTGTACTCTTATGTGTACTTGGGCTATATCTATTCTTATTAATATAATCTTTTTCTTATCAAAGGAAGAACTTGTCTCGAGATTAGATTACTGTTTGTTAAAACTTTATTCCTATGGGCTAAAGTTGTAGATTTCAATGGCCTAGACTTTCTTGTTTCCGTTTCTTCTTCTTAAAAAAAAAGGGGTTACCTCTTGTATGCTCCCTTGTGTACTTGGGCTATGCCAATTCTTATTAATACAATCGTTTACTTGTAAAAAAAAAAAAAACTTGTTTCAACTGAGTAGAACACAACCGAACTTAGAATGAGTTGAAGAGATCCATCTACCAATCATGTACCACTTTGATAAAATCCATTTGAAAGCTTAAGTAATCTGCCACCTATTCATACATCCCAGCACCTGTACAGTTTTGAAGATTGTGGCTTTTCCTGCCCAATCTCCATTGTATTACACTTTTAGGTGGGGTGTTATGCCCTATGTTAGGTATGAAGGCTTACTAAGGTGAGAAGTTCTTAGAGTGCAAATACACTTCTCTCAAATCCCAGTTGAGTTGGGTTGACTTTAACCATATTCCTTCTTTCTGATCCTATAGGCATGTTTACAAACTTCCATATAGACAGGAACCCTTGATGATAGAACTCATTTCATTCTATGGAGCATTATTATATTACAAATTCTTCATTATTATTTTGTTCCCATCCCCTTACCAGGTTTTGGTTCCCAAGTAAAAGGCATTAATCTATTTTGTGGAAAACCTCCAATTTGTAAATCAATGTTCCTTTAATGAAAACTGGCAGGATAAGTTTATGCAAATGTGACTCCTCTAGAAAGGATAGCTTCATTGGTAGTTAGTAGTCGTTGTTGGTAGCATATACTGAAACTAACTTTTACAAATGAATAATTCTACTTATCATCTCCACACACCACACCTATTTTAATTTTTTTTTTCATTTTTCCTATAACAAGTATGCGGTGTATGGATGATGAGTAGAACAACTAAATTAGTTTAACAAGAATAAAATTAAAAAAATTAAAATATATAAAGTGTGTGTGTGGGATGATGTGTAGCATCCCTCTTTACAAATAGCCAATATTTCTCTCCAAATTTTGGATTGTTGCATTAGTCTTTCTAAAAAAACAAGAAGAAATCCATTGTATAGCTTTTCTCCACCTTCCAGATTATACAAATGGTATTTATTTAAAAAAAAAACCTGCAGGTTGAGGAACGCCACGTGGCAGTAGATGAATTGCTTGATGCTGATGAAGTGTTTTGTACGGGAACAGCTGTGGTAGTATCACCTGTTGGAAGCATTACTTATATGGGCAAAAGGTACTACTATATAAATGAAAGATTGATCACCATATTCCATTAATTATAGGCCCGATCGCCTTAATGAAATAAAAAGTAACAATAATTCATTCCCATCTGAGCTTGTGCTAATAACAATAGATGGTGGAACTAACATACTAATTGATGATGTATGTAATAAAGATGTAAATTCTGAAAGCATGACAGAACTGCAACATGATCAAATCAATGATATAGAATTTTTCGAAAAAGTCATTTCAGTCTATGGGACGGATTTGAACTTGTTAAGCTGGAAAGTTAGATCAGTGTCTGCTGAGCCTAGTGCAAATATCAGTGCTTTTGACGAGTCACAACACAACTTATATTGATATATCTACTGTGACACGTATCAATAGGAATTTGTCTAGTGGCACCAGTTAATAATTATTAGTGTGGTTTGAAATTACTGATTTGTTCAGATTTTATGCCACATGGGTTGAAGCTCTTGTGAACTGCATAAAACCTCTTGTTTTTATTACTCACTGCCCACTACACGCATTCTAGCTGCTTTGCTCTTTGGGCATGCCATCGGCCATTGTGATTTCTTACTGCGTTCCTTTTGGCATTTTCTTTACTACCTAGTTCCTTGCCTTAACTTGAGTCAAACTGCCTGTTCACGTTGGTGCGGTTATTTGTTTTTGTGACACAAGTCCGTGCATTCTTGGATGACTCATTTTAATTTGTGCATGATTGTGAAATACCTCTGAATTTTTCTCTTTTGTAAATGGATTAATCGAGGCAAGTCAAATTATCAGTTGGGATTGTTGCTTTGCAATAAAATAGGAAATGGATTTGGTACAATTATTTTCACTGTTTAACTACCCATCTTTTATTGTTTCAATCATTCCTCTAGACTCTGCTTAGGGAAGAAAAATTTATGCTGTCGACACTCATCCATCTTGACTTGTTTTTGTTCATTTGCTCATATTTCTTAAATACCAAGGTTTTGGTACAATACCATGATGGCCTTGCGTGTTCTGTCATAAGATCCCTACAAACCAAACATGGGCAAAGGACTTTTGACCAAATGGCAGCTCTCCATCTCCCATAAGAATTGGGGTGATGGGTTACAGCAAGGGTGCAATTTGAATAATAATAATAATAATAAAAACATGTATAAACCAAACATGAGGATGTTGTGCAAATAGTTGGGGATCTGATAAAGTGTATGTGGAATAAACGCTTATCAAGAAAAATGATCAGTGAATCAAATGACCGTGAAGTGAATTAAATGGCACGTAATTTCAATCTTCTTTTCTTTGTTCAGGGTGTCCTATAGTGATGGCGGTGTTGGTGTTGTGTCGCAACAACTCTACTCTGTGCTTACCAGACTACAGATGGGACTTATAGAAGACAAGATGGATTGGACTGTGGAGGTGAGGTAGGCAATTTCGAAGGAACATGTCTAGTTTAGTTTGTGACCTCTATTGGAGTGCAGAAATTGTTAAGTTTGCTTTCGCAACCAGTGATCTTATTTTGTTTTTTTCTACGGAGTTATTTCTTTCTTCTAGTGTGTGCGTTTCATGACGCTACTCATGATTGTCTTCATCCAAAATCTCTCAAAATCCACCCCCCCCCCCCCCCCAAAAAAAAAAAAAAAATCTGAAGCATGTGAAATAAGTGAAAGAGTTTGGAGTCCCAGTAGTAGTTCTTGTCTAAAAAGATAGCAATTACATGGTCGCTGGTTAGTTTTTTTTTTGTTAATTTTCTTGACATTCTGAAATGCCACACATAGCATTTGCACTTGTGCAAACAAAGCAATTGATGACATGGTGACTGGGTTAAAGAAGTGGGAACCCCACAAAATAGTTGGTTTATTTTTTCACTAGTTTCTGTACATGGCCTTCTCGGGCTTAATCAGTAGTATAGCACTCGGTTCCAGAAATCCATAAATTAAATACGGTGAAGGAATTTCTGCAATTCTAGATGCTCTTGGCATACCATACATACTACATAGAGCATGCAGACGTCCCAGTCATGAAGTGCACAGCTTTCAAATATTCTCCCCGTTTGCTCCACCCATGTGTTATTAATCTGAGATGCATTACTGCTAGGCACGCATGCACGTTCTGTATCCTTGGATTCCAATTAAATATGGTGTTAAATAACAATCCCACTCTAAATTGAACAGGAATGGAGGTGTTCTTTAATCAAGGAAAAAAAAAAAAAAAAAAAGACCCACGAAGGAGATCTCATATACAGAAAACCCAGTTTTATCATTGCCTTTCAAACATTAAAATGTCGTCTTCATATATTCTTATCATAAGGATTTGCAACATAATCTTTTATGACGACAGAATATTTGCTTTTAAGAGTTATCTTTTGATCTAACAAGTCATGACATGTAAATTGGAGATGTCTTAACAAAATGTTTTTGTGTTGTCGTCGTTTTGCACAGGCGTTAGAGAGAGATTGTTATATGACGTCGCTCGTCTTAGCGTAGCCCTAAATAAAATAAATAAATAAAAAATACGACAAGGATTGTCCGGATCGATCATCCAGATTTTGATGTAGTGTCTCCAATAAGTGGAGCATCATCTTGCCCACTTGAGTCCCATCCTCCCTGTCGATTTCGTGCACACTCTCTCTCAACTTCAAGTGTGTCAACTTAAAGACGATCAATGTACTGTAGCATAGTTGTCTATTACCTAAATTTATCAAAAAAAAATTGCCCATGATTCTAAATATAATTTGCCTTTAGCTCCGGATTATCTGCTTTGCCACAGGTCTTTAAATGCCATTAAAATTAAAAATGGTGAACGAACAGTAGCTAGAAATATTCTATGAAAACGGCAGTGCCATTATCGTTCTGTCGTTTTGGGTAAGAAGTGGGACTGTCATTGAAATTTTCAAAATTTTTGTCCCCATCTGCATTGTCTTTGTTCTTTGACCTTTACTCCCTTCAACATTTTAGCTTTTAACTAAAGGAGGAAGAAACCGCGTAGCTGACTCAACTTTTAGTTGTAAGGAAAAGTTAAGAACTGATAACTATAAAAGGTTGATCACTTGCTTTCTTCTTAGAAAAGATTTGTAGCGGTCAATTTTGGGAATGCACATTCTTTCTTCGCTCATGCCTACTCTACAACTTTAAAAGTACACCCAACTTTAGCCACAGTAATTTGTGTTTCATGTTATGGATCGTGCTACAGCCCCCGCCAGGGGCTCCCGTTGGGACTTTAGTGTATTTTTGTATGTATTTTTTTTAAGTTATTTTTTATATAATTTTTTTTAATATTTTTTAATATTTTTTAAAAAATAAAATAAATTTAGAATATTATTAAAAACACTTTCTTAATCAAGAAGTAAAAAAAAAAATTATTAAAAAATACTTCCTTAATCACGAAGTAAAATAAAAAATCATATAAAAATATTTTATATTTTACTTCGTGATTAAGCAAGTATTATTTAATAATATTATAAATTTTTTTATTTTTTAAAATATTTAAAATCATTAAAAACATCTACATAAAAAAAAGAATTAAAAAATACACATAAAAAAATACACTAGAGCTCCAGCGGGAGCCCCCAGCGGGAGCTCTAGCATTTTCCTTCATGTTATCGATAATGTATGTTAATTGGTATAGTAATTATAGCTTGTTTAGATAGTGAAAATATTTTATCTCATCTCATCATTATAATTTTTTTAAATTTTTATACGAAATATAATAAACAATTCAATTTTTTTTAACAAAAATAATATTATAATAATATTTTATTTAATTTTTAATTTTTTTTTTAAATTGTCTCATTTCATCTCATCATACAAACCGTAGCTAAGATGTTTATTCTTGTACGTTTTGGTCGACGGGGACTTTGCAAAGTTTGAGTTCCATGAGCACGATGCCTGAAGAAAGACAAAAGACTTATTTATATTGTTTTAACTCATAGGCTTATGTTAGTATCATTTTCTTCTTGTCGGGGGGTAGAAGTCGGTTATGGTTCAATGTTTACCTTGAGGGGGTGTGAATTCCTGCATTCTATGCCCCGCCTTCTTAATTAGGAGCAAGCTTTTCAGTAAGTATAGAATATTATGATCAAGTTAACCTTACAGTTGCGTTTGAATGTTGCATTGAGTTGAGTTAAATTTTTTATAAATAATAATGAATTAAGATGATTGAGTAAATTTTATAGAGTCCACTTAAGATGAATTTAAATATTAAAATAAATTTAAATATATTTATAAGAAGTTATAAAATAAATAGATTCCATCATTAAATTCAACTCTTCATCTGAAAAATAAATTGCCAGTGTCAAATCCTATAAATGGCAAAAAAAGAAAATTTCAAGCTGCACTTGAAGCACCTCAAGTCAAGTAAGGGCAAAATGTATAAAACATAACTTTTTTTTTTCGAATAAATATAGATAAAAGTTATTATTGAGAGTATCTATTTTATATATATAATATGACATCATTTAGATCATATATCTTTCTAAATGAATGTTGAGAACAATTAATTAAAAACAGCAACATAATAAATGTAAAGTATATATTACTATAATGGAAAATGTTATTCCTACAGAAATTTTTCACCGAAAACTTCTACCGAAATTGTATTTTATTTTTTTTTATTTTTTTATTTTTACTTAGTGATTAAGGAATGTTTTTAAATGAATTTATGATTTTTTTATATTTTTTAAAAATATTTAAAGTGTTTAAAAAAATGATTAAAAAAAAAGCAAAAAATAAAATAAAATAACTTTTACCTTTCGGTAAAAATTTTCGGTGGAAAACTTCTGTAGGAATAGCAGTGCTCTTACTATAATAACTTTCCTCTATTGTTACTATTTTTTCCAGCCTTCGGTTTGTGGGCACTATGATGCCACTACAAAATCTCTGCCACGAGTCAGAATCGGTTATATCAATATACAGTACAGACCCACAGAACTTATTTACAATGCAACTCAACTTGGTGTGATGTTTGGATGGTAGAAGATACTTAAAAATGAACTGCACTTAATTCAGTTGAGGAATCAAATGGGGCTGGGCAAGTTTGGAAGGTGAAATAAAAATTTTATATTTTGTTAGAGAGTTTAAAATATTATTTTTTAATATTATTATTATTTTAAAATTTAAAAAAGATGAATTGAAATTTGAAAAAATTAAATTATTTATTATATTTTATATAAAAATTTTAAAAAATATATAATAATGAGATAAAAATTTTATGTCTCATCCTACCTTTTAAATATATCCTAATCTATCTCTTTTTATCCTTTTTACCTATAATAATAACAATAATAATAATAATAATGAACGGGATACCGCTTGACCACTGACCTCCATGCGATGGCTGCGAGCGAGTTTATATATTTATTTTATAATTTAAGTTTGTTTATTTACTTATCTAATTGAATATGCTGGCTATGCAATATGATACGTGTCATCTTCTAATTGGTTATAGCGTAACGAGTATATGTCACATCAACATTCTTTTGTCCATGAAGTTATAATGAATTTCCGACGGACGAATCAGTTTGAAATATCACCTTAAACCTCGGTATCAATCAGTTTATAACTTTTTAAACCGCAAATACTAGTTTGTAAAAAGTCTCAGAAACCTGAATAGTAATTTACCCTAACTATATTAATATATATATATATGAAATTATATTTACGGTCGTAAAATATGTAAATAATATATAATTATTTTAAAAAATATAAATTAATATGTAATTCATATAATAAAAAATTAATTTTTTTTATAATAGACTCTATATTTCTTAAAATGATTACATGATATTTACAGACTTCACAACTGTATAATATAACATCAATTGCCGAAATAACAATATTGATCATCAAGAATAATAATTCATATGCTATTTAAGTTCATCTAAAATTCAATGTGAAACCGTTTTATGTTGGCATGGTGGTTAATTTTTTCTATAGTTCAAACCTAAAAGTACTCAAATTAGAAAAAATAAATAAATAACAGTCCAAGAAAAGTCTCTCAAATTGTTTCGAGAATGTATTAAAATAAGTTTCTAGATGTTAATTAAGAAGTTTTCAACGTGATTGTTTGATTTACCCATGAAGCCGCCTTTTTCACCTGCCCCTCAATCGACTTCACCTATAGGCTATAGGACCTGTACGTTACATTAGAGGCAGAGGGAGCCTACCTGTATTCTAATTGAATTGATCATATGGTTAGATATGAGGTCTATGCATGGTCTGACCTCACCTATTTAATTTTGTGTCATGCTAGGCTGCCGGTCAGCAAAGACAGTTGGCTGTGTCGCCTAACACAAATTTATACTTATATTATTATTATTATTATTATTATTATTATTATTTTATATATTTTTAAAAAATCAAAAAATATATATCAATATATTAAAAGTCACTTTCTTAATCATTAAAAAAAAAATTAAATATATAAGTAGTCAAAGTGAGATGATAAATTTAAGCTACAAACTAGCATTTTTCTTTAATTTTTGACTACATCATCTCTAGGCACCAAAAATTAAGGCATCCCTATTGATTGTATCTTCAACAATTCATGCATAAAAGAATATTATATAGAGTACTACTCCATATACTTATATTTTTACTTACAATTTTATTGATCACACTTATTTTGTTAATTTTTTTAAAAAAAATTTAAATTTTGAATTTCAAATTTCCTGATTTTGATTAGCATATCAATAACTGACATGTGCATAAGTAAGTTTTTTTTTAAGTACATTTTTCTCAAGTACATTTAGCATTTTCCTATTATAATTAATCAAAACTTTTTATAATTATTGGTATATAGTTATCATGCACATTATTTGTAGTCGAGACATGCACACGAACGGATAAGTACAATACATAATATTATAACATCTATATGTTGCGTCTATCTCTTTTCTAATTATAAAAAATATTTTAAGATAGATAATTACAGAGAATCTTGGTGCATGTTGGGGATTGTGGTGAGAAATATAGCTTATAGTTTTAGGGCTTATAGCTTATAACTTAAATAATAAGCTCTATAGTTTAAAAGTTGTTTGCTGTTTGATAAACATGTATCTAAAACACTTTTAAAGTTAGTTACATTAATTTTTTAAAAATATATAGTTATCTGCAGGAGCTTTTCTATAAAAGCTTCAATTTGTTATTTTTTAAAAAAAAGTAGACTTTCAGCTTTTTTAGGTGATTAAAACACTTTTTATAAATTTATCAAACATATAATTTTTTCTTTAAAATAGTTTTTAAATAGTTAAAAGTACTTTTTAAGCTTTAAAACTCAATCCCAAACAGGCACAAAACATGTTTGTAGTCTTGCTTAAAACATGTGAAACCTGAGAAATTGATAACTTACCTCTTAAGTGAGATACCTATTTTTTCAATCTCAACCAGGGCATGATCCTCATCAATTCCTTAATACATCAAATAATTAAAATGCCAATACATGAATTGCTACTTCATATGTAATTTTTCTTTTGGAAGGGAAACTATCATCATTTATTTATCAGAGAAATTTGTATTCATGTCTGGATACATTCTGGTATGTTCTCATATCAAACATGATATCATAAATCAAAATAATACATTTGGAGCTCCACCAGTATATTATTTTCTTTTGTGACTAGTCTGATCTTCAATATTATTGATACTCTCTACAGACAAACGTCTAAGAGACAACACTTTTTGCCTAAACAGAGACTCAATATCACCCTTCATAGAAAGAGATGACTCAACCTATACAGACAAATGTCCAAGAGATATACTCTTTTTTAATTTTAATTAATAATAAGGAAACTAAAAAGGAAAAAAATAAGATAAATGCAAAAAAAAAACAGATTACAGTTTGGACCAACTCTGATAGACTTTGAAATCTGTGACGGCGTTTGAAGGCAACACACTTATCTCTTTTCAACCACAAAAGTCAAATTTGAAAGGTCTAGTGTTGATGAGTCCGATAATCTGGCTTGTGTGTCGAAAAGAGTTGTCGGAAGGAGGACCATGTGCAGATGTGGGCGGAGCGTGAGAACAACACATGGTGAGTTTTGCAAAACCACAACTTTCATCTAAACGATTTTCGACTTGTGAATCAGTTTGTGCCGCGTGTATCTCTCGAATTGCCGGAAAGCTATAAATTTGTTTTTTTTTTTTTTTTTGCCTTGAAGAATCAAAATAAAACTAAGCAAAAAAAAAAAAAAAAATCTTGATAAACAAGATGGATGAATGGAGGAAGGAGGGAATGAGAGGGAGGAGGAGGAGTAAGTCCATGCCTCCTCCCCCCTCTAGCGAAAATTAGATCTAAAGTACTTAATTTTTTGTGAAAGGGAGGAAGGGGGGAAAGGAGGCACATAGGGTTTTCAACTTCCCCTACATTATATGTAATTAACTTTGTTATTTGGCGATTCTAATCTCATTCCTTTACATAAACTTACTTTAAAAAAAAAAAAATTGGCATGAAAGAAACACCTTCCAAACAGTTGATATGCTAGAATTTGATTTATAAAAAAAAAAAAAAATCAATTTTAATTTTTTTTTTTTTTTGTAAATGAGATTCTATATATCATGTCAATAATAAAAAGTGTATCTTTCGTACCGACCTACAAAGATAATTACATACTCAAAAAATTGATATCATGAGGCCAGCTGTATTGGCCCAAATTAAACAAACCGTTGATCCAAAGACTGATTCAAAGCAGGCAGGCAGGCAGCTTTGCTAGGTCGACCAAAGCTAGCTATGCTCACAAACCAGACTGGAGAGAGAAGACCGATTCCTTCTTTCCATGTTCGAAAAGTAGTACTAATGTACTTTCTCCACTTAATTCGTATGCAAATAATTAAATATGCATGAAAGCAAAAAACAAAAATCAACAGTCGATCATTATATATATGTAATGGCAACTTTGACTTCTTGACGTTTCATTTATGATCAATTAAGTCAGCCTCTCTTTATTTTCTTTTGACTTTGATGCTTCATCGCCTAAGTTCATATTTAAATTGCGTGTTCTAATTTGAAGGCATATATATTTACTGGCCTATAATATGTATTCTACATTTAATACTGCTAAATATTATAAGATTTATTTTATATATGTGTCTATCTCTCTTCTATTTAAGACTCTTCAATTCAAATAAGAATCTGAATTTATCTTCTTCCGATATTTCATACTCGTGCATGGCTCTCTAGATATCTTTACAACGACAAAACCTATTGCTAGATCTCTAGCTTTGAGGTGACACTGGCCGGGCTTCCTCATTCTCGACTGTAACTAGCTAGCAAAGTTGCAAATTGCATCTTAATTATATAAAATATGGGTCCCAAATTGCATGTGCTTTATGTATAATTGGTTGAGGGCATGAAGTCTTTACCCTGAAAGGAGCATTAATCTATTTTTTAAAGTGGACCTCCCTACGGGTTATATTAAATAAGTATATTTATGAAAAAGGTTTCCATTATTGTTGCTGTAATTTGAAAGTTTTGGAATAAATTATGAAAAAAATTTTGTATTTTGATGATGCATTGAAAGCATCAGCAGGACATAAGTCATGCAGGCAATATCAAGGTAATTTCTTGTTAGTGGCGATTTGGTCACCTACTATAACGAAAAAAGTCCCTCATCATTTCCACATGATTGCATTATTAATAGTCGTACTACTACTACTACTTGACACTTCTCCACTTCATATATATATATATATATATATATATATATATATATTTCTTCAGAAGCTTCTCACTATTTTTTTTCTTTAATCGAATTTCACTCCAAATTATCAAGACAATCTAATTTCTAATTAATCGGTTAACTATAATATTGCTTGTATTACTAGATTTTTCTAGCTAGCTATAGCTACAAGAAACAAGCTTATAAATGGTCAGTTATTTGTGACGAAAATAATTATTTTATATTAAAATGAGTTAATTCTCATCATAAATAGTCGCAAATAACTTGTTACTAATAATTATTTTTCTTATATAGATATATAAATATATATATATATATATATATATATCTTAGACCTTTAAATTACAATGCGGGCAATGATCAGGCTAATTAAGGTGGGATTGGAGTTGTTTTGGGACACGGAGGTAGGCCGATAAAACTACTAAATGCATGCAAGCTGGTAGATGGAGATAAGAATTAGTGACAATCGATCAGTACTTGTAGAGTTTGTGGTTGGGGATTTTGCGTGGTTGTATTGATAAATGACCAATTTCTACTAAGCTAGCTGTGAGCTAGCTAGGGAGATCAGACCATTAGATCAGATCCGTTATATAAGAAGATCATAAAAGAATCTATTAATTAATGTTAATTTGCTGGTTAAATCTTCCACGCCACAACAAGATATATACTATGTTTATATAATGTCAAGCACTTCATTCCTTTTCGTGGGGATTAATTCGAAAAAGACATGAATTCAAGGATGATATATATATATATTGAATTCAAAAAAACTATATAATATTTGTGACTATTTATTTTCTGCCAAAATGATTATCTTCTGTCAAATTGAGTCTATTTTAATTGTAAATAACTCGTCATAAATACTCATTTTTCTTATAGTAAACATACCAAAATCGCTCACGTTATACATTAACATCTCAGTACGAGTAGTGTTCATTGAACAATCCAAATTGAAAGTTCATAATATATGAGCTAGTGAGATAATGCCCTTTGCAAGACTCGCATGCATGAGACCCTTTAGTTTGGCAGTATTAATTTGTTGCTAATTTTTTCCTATTGCGCGCACATGAGATATCTATTTGGACAATTCTGTTAATTTCAAGATTTCCGAATTTTCTTAGAATTTGATTTTGGTCGAACAAATTAATTGTTATCTAAGAGAATTATTTCTTTCTATTTAAGTGTTGATCTCAAGATGATTAGTTTTTTAAATTTTACAGAAGAGGAGTTGTAATATCTAGTATTTTAAATTTTTAATTCCTCCCCCAATAAGCTGCATGCAGCTAGCTGTATATAGCCTCATTGCCTTTGACTCAAAATAGAAAAAGAAGTGAAAGAAACAAGACCAAATCATGTAAACAACTCATCTGTCATGCATGATTAATCAACGTCTCCTCTCTACTCATTGGTTTGCTTTAAAGCCGTTTCTAATTCATAGGACATCCATGATATCACAATATTCTCTCTCCAGTGTGAACCGGTCTAGCCACCCCCTCCATATCTACATTTTTGTTAGATTCGAGACTCATCTCAATTCATCTCATCTCGTTATTATAATATTTTTTAAATTTTTATATAAAATATAATAAATAATTTAATTTTTTCAAATCTTAAAATAATAATAATATTAAAAATAATATTTTAATAATATTTTATTTAACTCATCTAAAATCATTTTAACTCATATATATATATATATATATATAGATAGATATCAGACAAACTAATGTCTAATCTCTTCAACCATCTGGTCGGGTCCACTTAATGCACTATCATGATCATCATATATACAAAATAAAAAGATATTGTATATAGCAGACATTGATGAAAGAGAGAGAGAGAAAGAGAAAGAGTCAAGGAGGATGGCGGACATATGTCTTGATTCTGGATTAAGCAAGACAAATGAGAAAAACCCTGGTCTCCTATTCTGGCATTTCCAAATTATTTCATTATTTAATTCATAAATTCTCATATTTTTCTCATATCCCTTTTGAAATCCTGTGACCGTGCCATGCCTCAGGTTCTTCTCCAGCCATTATAGTCTGATCCCTCCTCCATTCTCTCTCTGTCTTTATTGTTTTTATATATATTGCATTATCATTATCACTATCATCGTCAAGTTATAATAAAGCGGATTGAAGCAGCTTAATTATACCTGAGAGAAAAGAAAAACACCTCTCATCAACACACAGAAATCAAAACATGGGAAGAGCTCCTTGCTGTGACAAGACCAACGTCAAGAAAGGCCCATGGTCGCCTGAGGAAGATGCCAAACTCAAGTCTTACATCGAGCAGCATGGCACAGGCGGTAACTGGATAGCCTTGCCCCAAAAGATAGGTACTAACAAATATTCGATGAAACCTCTTACTTTTTATAATTTCCATTACTTCTCTTCTGTGAATCAAAACCCAGATGAACTTACGATAATTAATTTGCATATTTCCTTGTTGCGTTCAGGTCTTAAGAGATGCGGGAAGAGTTGTCGCCTTAGATGGTTGAATTATCTCCGGCCAAACATTAAGCATGGTGGGTTTTCAGAGGAAGAAGACAACGTTATTTGTAGCCTCTACCTAAATATAGGAAGCAGGTAATTGCTCTTGTTCTTGTTCAGGCAACATCTTTAGCCCTTTTCTCAGTGATAAGATCATGGGAACTCGGAATAAGCAAAGATCAACTTGGTGTATGTAGGTGGTCCATCATCGCAGGGCAATTGCCTGGACGAACTGATAATGATATAAAGAACTACTGGAACACAAGGCTGAAGAAGAAGCTCCTCGGCAGGCAGCGCAAAGAGCAACAGGCTCAAGCTCGGCGAGCGAACAGCCTGAAGCAAGAGATGAAGAGAGAGAGCTGTGAGGCCTTTATGGTTTCTGGGGTCATAAACCAGAGCCCGTACTGGTCTGCAGAGCTACCTGTAGCAGTGCCAGTAATGGGTTCCACCCAAGACCCTACCATGGAGGACCAAGCAATAAGGAGCTTGCTGATCAAACTAGGAGGAAATTTTCCAGATAATCAGCAACCAAACACCACTAATTTTCAATTCCCCATTGATATTATATCCTCTTCTCAAGATCAACTTTATGTGAACTCATTGAGTATTCCTACTTCAGCAGCGATCGTGAATACAATTGACAGTACTTGTACTCAATTTCCTAACATGTTTCAAAGGCTTGAAAGTTTCCCAAGCGAGCTTTGTGAATTGGGATATGACAACCCACCACAATTAGATGGGTTAGAGGGGCTTTATGAAATGGAGATGGTGAATGCTAGCACTGGGACTAGTACCAGTACTTCTGGAGCAAGCGCTTGCTGGGGAGATATAAACTCTTTAGTTTATCCCCCTTTGGTTTCTGATCACTACGAAGGTTGCCAACAAGGATTGCCACAACTACAAGATTCTGCTTTTGAGAATTTGAGGTACTTTGCGCCGCCGCAATAGCTAGCAGCGTTGTACGTACATGGGCAGTGTAAATTTCTTCCAGCAGATCTATGCTGTCAGGAATCTCACTCAGAGACTTGTTTAAACTTCCAAGCTGACTGTTCTTTCTCATATATTTTTTTTCCTGATGTGTTCTTTCACATCTATGGTTGTTCTTTAATAATTATACTCTTCTAGTTTCATTTAATTATTTTTCTATAATTTTGGGACTGAGTTTCTCGCGGGTGTTGTCCAGGAATCATAGGACGCACGAAAGTTAACTGCATGTGAAAGTATTGTTATAACAGTGCTGCACTTGGGTTCAATTCTCCTGGATCTTTGGTCTTTGGGTTCGCTCTCTCTTCTTTAGATATATATCTCGATCGAGTCGATCCCATATACACTAGTGTCTCCTCCACGCTAACTTTATCCTCTACTTCTTAATTATAACTTAAAAGGTAGTACTACTCTTCCATGCTTATTATTTCTCTTTCCAACACATGGGTTGAATTGTAGCTTTCACAATACCCCCCTTGAATCCTGCACGAATTAAAAGATAGTAAAGTAGGAAACGTGCTTTGACGTTTTGGCTGTGACTTATTCGACTCTAGCGGTCAGTAGGGCATCAAAATCATGTGGCTTCTTTCTCTTATTTGTTTCTTCATGTCTGAAATAGCAGTCAGAGCAGTGAAAGCACATCTTATCATATAGATCCAACAAGAACGAGCAAAATTTAAATTGCATGCCTAGGACTTTCTACATAATGGGTATTTCTGGTGGATCGATTGAAGCTATTTTATTATGGAAAATGATCATTTATGTATAGTCCCATCTCAACAAATCGTACCAATCCAAATCAATCCTCCTTTCATGATCTTGTTTTTCCTTTTACCGGGGCTCTATCTGTGACTTTGTTCAGTATATATATGCATGTCTTAGACTCCCACTACTTTGGGAATAGACATTGATGAAAATCACATTCATATTGTACCCACATATGGTTCTTTCTTTTCTTCAATTTATGACGGTTGTCCGACGTGATTAGACAGAAAGTACTGGTTGTCCACGAAAGATATTGGGTAGACGGAATACTCCAAAATGAAGTCAATTTGAGATAGTTCCAGTCATATTAGAGATAGTTCCAGTCATATTACTCAAATAACCAAATACAGTTTTCTTTTCATAAATGGAGATGATTTAGTAAGGGCGCTTTCGCTCTCATTTAGATCATGTAGCTTATAATAACAATCCAAATGAAAGTCACCAGAACTTGATCAATGTGTATCAGATCCAAATGTGGATGGAAAAGTGTTAAGATCCAAGTCCCACGAGTTGTCTATGTTATGTGAAGCTACCTTATATAAACAGGGAGCAGTAATGGTGATAATTGGTCCTTTTGAAGTATATTGCATGGATGTTGCTAATATAGTTGTATATATCCTATCACTTCTATGTATAGATGTATGGAACGATAGTAAATTAAATGATCGTCCCCAACACAAAATGACCCATGCCCCCCCCTATTGTGAAATACTATGCAAAGCACACACACTAACAATGACAAATAAAGTAAAAGCAACATAATCAAGAACACGACACAATATTTACGCAATTCGGCAAATTGCCTACGTCCACAGAAGCTGTAGGAATCTTTATTAACCAGAGGAGATTACAATCACTCAATCTCAACTCATATACTCTAGGGTTTTTTGCTCTCTCACACAATATGCACTCACAAGATAATTGTTCTCTCTTAAAATATGCTTAAGTCCGTCCAATACAAGTCTAAGATGATGTATTTATAGTGAGTGGCGCTAGAAAATCTGATTTGGCAAAACTGCGTACTTCGCTTGAGCGAACAGCCAAATGAACATTGGCTCAAACAGAGTGTCGAGCGATTGTCAAGCGAACACTAGGGTTTGCATCTAGCTCGAGCGGATTGTCGAGCGCGACTCGAGCGAACTTCTCTGACTTGCCTTTGCTTAAGCGATCTATCGAGAGAACCTTGTCTTGAGCCAATAGTCGAGCCAACTTCAGCAAACACTTTTTCAGCTCCAAAACCAGTTTTCACATATACCCCAACACACCCCCCTTCCCGGCCGGCAGGAGCACCTACTCAAATGTTGGAACAATGTGGTCGCCATTGCAAGTCCTCCATGAAAGTGGACCCTCGACCATAAATTATGAAGAAGTTATACTAGCTAGAAAAGTAAAGTTCCTGAGACAAATTCTTGAGTAACCCGAGCTCTGTTAGCAAATGTTCATCATAACGATCTGATCCCTGAGGTTGGACATGATGTTGTTGGGGCTTCAGAGCCGAAACAATACGTGAAACTTGTTGGCCAGCAAGATGATCGACAAATTAAGATATGTCAACCAAGATTTTCTGGCAAATCAAACCTGAAACGATTGGCAAATCAAACTTGTTGAACATCTCCCTCTCTATTGACGCAATTCTTTCAACCTCATTGAATCTCAGATCAAGAACTTGAGTTGCTGGAGATTTCAAATCCCATGCAGTCTAAGAACTTACTACTAAAGCAGTTGTTAGTGAAATGTGGGCTGGATTTTTGTTTTTGTCGAAGTAGATGATGTTGATGATGAAGTGAGAGGCAAAAGATCAGTGAAAGACGAGGAAGATATAAGATAATGGCACTTATACACTAGTCTCCACTGGTTTGGTTTAGTCTGGTTTTTTATTCAAATTCTGGATTTTCTCAGGAGTTGTAGGCCGTAGTGTGCGGTAGAATCCAGCTTTGCTCCTTTTTTTCATCCGCCAGTTTATGGGTTTAGGTTGATCTTTTCGGTGAGGTAGTGGAGGAAGATTTATGATACCAACAAAACTCATGATTTTTATATTTCAACCAAATAGTGAAAACTCAATGATTTTCTTGGGAAATATGTAGTTTCAATCTCAGAAAGCATGAACATGGAAGTTTATAGGTGTGAAAGCACAGTCGATGAGGTACGGATCAGTTGGGAATTAACACGACGTATATATATACTCAAAGTGGCTAGCTCACTCATCGTGTGCTCTTAACTTTTTAACCTTTGCTTGGTGAGATTGTAGACATAATAGTTGAAACAGGTCCTCTCGATCTACTATTGGACACAATATTAGTGGAGAGAGAGTTGTCTCGATCTGCCCTCTCAGATCAAATTAAAGATAAAGGAGATATCAAGAAGCTGCTAAAGTGAAACTAACTGTTTAGGAAAATTAAATATGGATATTAAGATTAATGAAAATAGGTGATAATGGCATAATCTCTGTGATCATATGTTTATGGAGAGGGTAGCGTATCAATATTTGATAGCGAAAAATATTGATAGTAAAGTGTAAATTGTTTGATAGCTTGAGAGTGTAAAATGTAACCCAGCTACCTGCCCAATACGGGTGGGCAGCCGGCCACCCCACCCTCGCACCTAATTTGGGTGGGGGGTGGCCTTTTGTTGGACTCGATCCTCGACCCCGTCCAACATGGACAGGTGGTCCTGCTCGATTGTCAGGCAGGTAGATTGGCATACGACCGCCGTCCAAATGTGCTCCACCTAGCCACCAACAAATGTTGATCGTCAACAAAATGTATCCCACCCAGTTATCAACAGATGTCGAGACAACATACCTCAAAAGAACCCGATTGTCATCAAAGCCAAGTTCAGTGACTTTGAGTCACGTGCTCAGTGTGGTCTTAAGGTTCTCATAAGAAGAAGAAGAAGATCACCTAGAGATGAAGACGATTATGGAGGAAGAAGAAAAAGAGGCCGAGGAAGAAGAAGAAGAAGAAGAAGATGGGTGACATGTGGTAGGGTTAGAAATTAGGGGTTTTCTTATTTATAGGTGGGTAGAGCGGGGGGTAGATATCTACCCGCCCGCTCGCCCGTTTAACTAGGCAAATTGTCCATCGGATACCATGCGGGTCAGGTAGG
Source organism: Juglans regia (assembly GCF_001411555.2). Classification (NCBI taxonomy): domain Eukaryota; kingdom Viridiplantae; phylum Streptophyta; class Magnoliopsida; order Fagales; family Juglandaceae; genus Juglans; species Juglans regia. The sequence continues at coordinate 4,187,936 of NC_049911.1, read as the reverse complement.
AAGCATGGATGACCCCCATTGCCCAGTCCTAGTAAATTGTATTTATTTCATAAAGTTTTTACCAATAAGCTGAAGAAGAGAAGGAGAAGTGAACATTAGAAGCATCAAGCAATATTTTAGTGTCCCCTTAATTAGGGATTGCTAAACCTAGCTAGAATGCCCTTTATATTATAAGTAATGCTATATACAATCATTCAGTGCGTAAACGTCGTGCAGTCATTTTGAAAAAAGTAAGATCCACTATTAAAAATTTAATTTTTCTTTTAATATGAGTTCCGTATTTATTCATTTTTTTTAAAATGATTGTGCGATATTTATACATTCACGATTGCAACTATCATTTCTCTTATATTATATGTTATTGGCTTCTAAAGTAGAGAAATTTAGCTCGCAATATGCGGATCAATCATCGAAACCTAATTGTTTATGCGTGCTCCTTATATATTGTGACTAAAAAAATACTACAATCACAAATAAATTTTATAAAACTAAACTCACAAACTTATAATATAGATTATATAATAGTTAGATCTATTTTAATATAAAAAATAACTTTAAAATATGATATAACATACCAAGCCCCATTAATTTGTACCCTTATTTTTATAAAATTCTTTTGGGACCAAATCAATTCTCTCATGATTATTGCCATGATAGCATGAATGAACGTACCATGGCAGCTAACAAAATCTTCTGATACTGTTTTCGTCAGTACTGTTGATTTCGTGCTCAGTACCTACTAAAAACACGAGATCATGAAATCCGTGTTTGAAGTTACAACACATCACTGTTGTTTACTGTTTCAAAATTTTTAATTAACAAGACAGATCGAGATACCGGATATATAAAATTATATATAGCTAGCTAGGGTTATACTTTCAGGTACACGTACGAGTAGTGCTCATACCGACCCATCGCTTGACAATTCGCATGCAGCCAAGTAAAGAAAAGAACAAAAGAACTTCTGAAGTGATATTGGTTGTGTTGCATGTTATTCAGCAAGATGATTTTACTTTAAAAAATCATAAAAAAAAAAGCATATAAAAGTAGCAAGAAATAAGTACTTTTGCTCTGAAGTCAAAGCTGTACCGACACAATCACTTGGAATATATAATGAATAATTTTATATATAATTATGAAATGTGTAAATATTATATAATTATTTTAAAAAAGAGTAGAATTTATTATTAAAAAATTAATTTATTTTTATATAAGTATTATATTTATTTTATTTTTTTAAAATAATTATATAATACTTGTATATTTACGACTGTAAATATTATTTCTCATATATATATATATATAATAATAATAATAAGTTGATGCCAGACATGATATCCTGGTTGTTAAAAAAAGTCGGATTATCAGATCACTAATTTTCATGATCTTGACTTTCTTTCTATCTTTGTTTGGTAGCCCAACTTTATAAAATCGAGCCAATTGATATGATTTGGAGCTTCTAGATCAGGATTTAGGCAATATCTCTACATTCACACACTTTAATTAAAAGTCCATTGACAAAGTTAGTTGATCCACTAATCAACGATCTCTACTTAATTGCAAGATCAATTATTTCACATGTTTAGTACAATATAGTGAATATTAAATAAATTAAATAAAAACCCGTATTGTATAAACGTATTGACATTCTCAACAACAGCAAGAAAACAAATTCAACAAAGGCAGATCATAGCAGTCTGCCAGTCAAATATGAAAATCTTCTTAAAGAAGCAACATTAATCACTATTTAATTAATTCTATATATATGAATAATACTATTATGTCTCTTTAATTTGTTTCGTTATTTTGACTTTTTATATATTTAATTTTTTTAATAATTAAGAAATTAACTATTATTATATATATTTAAACATATTTAAACATATTTAAAAAGATATTTGAAATAAAAAAAAGTACAACTTACGTTAGATAACATACAAAATGAGTACATATATGCAGTGACAGAATAACACTATTCATATATATATATATATGTATAATATATGCTACATGTGTCACACACACAGAGAGATAGAGAGAGAGGCGCATGAGTCTGACATCCATGATCAAGGTGATATATATATATATATGCAACATGTGTCACATAGGGACTGGGTAGAAAAAAAAAAGCTCCATGTGTCAGATCAAGGTTTCTTGTATCTAGAATGGTGCCTAAAAAAGTTTGAATTAATGACTGTAAAAAAACAGAAGGAGAAGCTTCAAAGAAGCTGCATGTAGCCTGGAAAATCGTTGAAGATCAAGAAAAATTATCTCTTCAGTTCAAAAGGTGTATATGTTTCGATTAATGAAATGATTTTGTGTAAGCAGTGACATCATACCATGAGAAGAGAAAGGCAATATGAACAACTCAATATATATATATATATATATATATATATAATAACAAAGGACTCGAGGCCAGGCAGAGCATCCGCGTGCGCTACTATCGATGCATAACGTCGGAGTCTGTGCTTATTTTGGAACTTAATGAGAATCTACATTTCTACACTGCAGTTTCTTCACATATTTAGGGCACACTACCAAATTCTATTTTCTCCGTTATTGGAAGACTATAAAACAATATTACGTTAATTCCTCTCACCTCTACTTCATGTATATAGAATGCATATGTTCATATATTTACATAGAGAGACAGACAAATAAACTTATGCCTAAATATATATATATATATTATGGTCAGTTCGTGTTCATCTTTTAAAAAATATTTCACGATCAAGTTCTTACCCAAACTTGAAGATTTATATATTATATCATCATAACCACAAAGGATTAAACTTGCCTCTGCTGTTTCTTAGAATTTATAAATGTCTATAAGTGTGTGCTATTCTATGTGGGATCATAAATTCATAATGAGTCATATGATATAATTAAACTCTTCTAACTGTATTTTGAATTTCCACCAAAAAGTTTAAATTTTAAGTATTGTGTTCAGAATATATCTGTAAGGATTAAAATATAACAGGCTCATGGTATTTCTTAAGCCCAGTCCAATGGGAGAAACTCATCAAGAGAGAAGAAAGAGAGAGAGAATGATGAGACAAAAGGCTGAGAAGGGTGTCATGAGAAAAATATGGGAGTGAACATAAATTAGTGGTGATGTGACATAAATCAAAGGGAAGTGACACAAAATAGAGGGGGTGAAAGATAAAAGGCAAGGGCACATATGACTCTAAGGACCTTTTGGCCAGGCTTTTCCTCAAAGGTTTCTTCAACCTCACGAAAGGAGTTCCAGCGACATTATCTCCTCTATAAGACAGACCTTCGAGATCTATTGTATAGTAGAATGAGAGACCATGAGAGACTGTAAAATAAGCTTATTATAATGGATTCTCTCATTCCCAAACCCCAGTGGGCGTAGGCCCAGTGCTGAACCGCATAAATCTGTGTGTCTCATTCTCTTTATTTTCTCTGCATTTATTTACTATTCATCACCATAGATGTACGTCAAATACCATATAGCTGCACCGGACTACTGCCGGGGGCTCCACACAATAACGATGTAGGCCTAGAACAATCTCAACGGGGCCGAAAATTGATTTTTCTCTCCTTCCAGATTGTTGCGCTATTTTTAAGCGTTAAAATATATCATGAGAACATCTAGGATTATGTGTCTTAATTGCCATTAATCTTTTATGGAGTTGTTCTTAAAAATATTTTTGGCATGTATTAATTTATATATACGTGTGCATTATAAATGGATGGTGCTTACAATGATCAAGTTGGCTAACTGGTTAAAATTGATAACCAAGTAAACCGTATAATATTATTAACGTGGCTGAACAATTATTATAATGATCAACAAGAAGCTGCAGCATGAAATATAAGAAGCCCCTACCAGTTTTCAAGGCCAAGTAGTTTTAAGTATGAAATCTCTTGAATTCGTGAAGAAGGCTGCAGGCAAGTTGTAGATTTTGAATGGCAGAAAAATATAGGGGGTCTGACTCAACTAGATTATGTGCAAGTAAAGTTAAAACTATGTGGCAAAGGCCTCAAGAGGTAGAGCAGGAATATTGACTAGAATAGGAGAAAAGCTTTAAAGGAGAAGACAGTAGCTCTAAATCTATTACAAAAGGAAGAGGGACCAAGTAACATGTTGGTTGTTAAAGAGCTGCAAAAAGAGATTGAATTTTTAATGGAACAAGAAGATGTTAAATGGAAACAAAGGGCAAAGAGACTCTAGCTTGAGAAAGGGGATATAAATACCAAAATATTTCATGCATGTGTTGCTAGGAAAAATACTATTAAGTAGATCCGAGATGAAGATGACTTGTTATTGACTGCACACACAGACATTGCTCATGGTTTTGGGCAATATTTCTCAAAAGTTTTCCTTTCTACCTATCCTAAAAGGGAGAGTATTGATCATTGTTTAAGAGGGATTGAACCTAGAATTACTGAGGAAATAAAACTCTGTTTGGATAGGGAGTTTCAAAGGGAAGAAGTGGAGATAGCTTTGAAACAAATGTCCCTTTTTAAAGTCTCTAGACCTGATGGTTTTAGTGATGGATTTTTCTAAGAACATTGGGAGGTTGTAGGTGGTGATGTCTCCAAAGCTATGCTGAAATTTCTCAGAAGTGGCAACATGTCAGCAGGTCTTAATCACACCCATGTTGCAGTAGTTCCTAAGGGAAATTCTCCTACTTTTATGCATGAGTTTAGACCTATTAGCTTATGTAATGTCTTGTATAAGCTAATTTCTAAAGTTCTAGCTAATAGAATGAAGGGAGTGTTATCTAAAACCATCTCATGGAATCAGAGTGCTTTCATTCCTGATAGACTTATTTATGATAATATTATGGTTGCCTATGAGATACTACATTCTATGCAGTCAAGACTAAAGAGCAAAGTGGGAAGTATGACCATCAAACTAGACATGTCTAAAACTTATGATAGGGTGGATTGAGATTACTTAGAAGCTATGTTGCTTAAGCTAGGCTTTGGGACAAAGTGGACTGGTTTGATTATGACTTGTGTCAAAACTGTTAGCTACTCAGTGAAGTTTAATGGGGTTCCTGGGGAGTCAATTTTTCCTTCAAGATGATTACGTCAAGGTGATTCATTATTTCCATACTTGTTTCTAATCTGTGCAGAGGGGTTGAGCTCTTCCATTAATCATGTTGATCTGATCCCACAAAGGAGATCTTAGCAATGTAATTGATTATCAATTTGAATTAATTAGATCAATCAAGAATGATCGATAAAGATATGCATGGCAAGAGTTTTTGGGATATGTACTATTTCCTTGAAGCCACGTTTTGCTCTCAGCATCTTAGTACTTTTTTAGAGGTGGCAATTCATGTTTTCAGATTGTATTCGTGTCATGTCAAGTCATGAATTAACATTCAACTATATAAGTTAAATCAAACTCAACCTATTAAGCTAAACGTGTTAAACTTTCAAACCCTAATCCAACTCATTTAGGTGTCACTTATTTACACAGATGAGATGAGATGAGATGAAAGTTGAATAAAATATTGTTAGAATATAATTTTTTATATAATTTTTGTTTTAAGATTTGAAAAAGTTAAATTATTTATTGTATTTTGTGTGAGAGTTTAAAAAATTTATAATGATTAGATAATATGAGATGATTTGTGAAAACAAACGAGGCCTTAGATAACGGTTCGTATCGTATTACCGTTTTCGTTTTATAATTAATTAGAAATAGGTCAACACGACACGATTCATTTAAACTTGTTTCATGTAATGGGTTGAACTAACACGTTATAATCTATTTGACCTGATTAATATAATTTCACATGAAAGTTAAAATCTATATTTATTAGTAGTCACAATATTTTAAAAACAAAATATGACTACCTACTTAAAAAAAAATATCAATATTTTTAAAATTTTAACATATAATAAAACTAATATTATAAACCCTACAATAATATATATGAGCATAAATCCAGAATTACAATCTCAATAATAAAATATAAGCATGCTGAGAATACCAATATTATAACTCAACAATTATAAAATTATAATTTTGAAATAAAATCTGAATGTGTCAAAATGGATTGATTTCGGGTTAAGCAGGTTGACCCATTATTGACCCGTTTATAAATAGTGTGTTAACAAATCAACCCATTTTTACTCGAACCTGTTAACATCAAACCCCGCTAATTTCATATCGTATTCGTATTGAGTTCACGAGTCGTATCACATATCATTATCCCTACTTTTTTAATAGTTTAAGGGTATAATGTGTCAATTTTGATAGTTTAATTGGAATATAAAAAGCAAAACTTATGATAATTTGAGGGTGTAAAATGTACTTTTCCTAATTATTATCTTTACGGGTATTAGTTTTAACCCCAATGTTATGTTTGTTCATGTAGCCGTACGTGAGCACATCTATTTTCCTTTTCTAAAGCGTAGAATATAAGAATAAAGATTTCCGTTTATATGTGTTTAGGATTTTAACTTGAGGCCACCCCTCTTATACCATATTAAACCATGCATAAGTAATTGTCTTAATCAAAAGTTTAAAATTGAACAAGTGAATTTAATTATTGAATTGGTATTTCTAACATAATCATGAGCAAAAACTTCATCTGTTCAAAAGAAAATAATCCATACAAATTATATAATGATACTAATTAATAGTAAACCTCCTTAGCCATTGGTTGATATAAACTTGATATCTTGCGAAGTGTTTTAGCTAGGTTAAATAGTAACTATATATGTGTATTAATTAGAAACTAGAATCATTAGCATTATGTCATGCATGCACAGAACCAGTTATATGTTAGCATATCACAACTCAAAAAGCTTACAAGCTAGATTGGCTGGCTTGATGGTGGATCTTGATCATGAGTAGTAGGCTCATGATCAGCTCAAAATAATTATGAGCAACCAACCTTGTTTGATATACATGACTGGTTCCAACATTTTCTAGAGGCAGACCCAACAACAAATTAAATATAGGTGCAACTACTTATTCAAGTTGGTGCCGAATCACTTTCCTTGACCCCAATCAGCCAGAGATTTCTAACGCACTCCATTGCTACAACTCATGAGTAACACAAATAATTTTCAGGTGAAATTCATGACCCAATTAGTTGAATTTGCTGAATATTTTTGAAAATTTCATAGAACAACTTTAGTACATTTTTTATCTTATCATCTTTGGTCACATCGTGATGTGACATATTTAAAACGGCTTTACCGGTCATCTATTGAAAAAAATACTTATAGGGGTAACAATTTGTATTCACAGGTCATTTTCCTAATATGTCAAGTCATGAGTATTAGATTATAGAGGTCAATTTGAACAGTATGACCTGTTTAATTAAACGAGTCAAATCCTAAAACTCTAACAACAACCAATTTAAATAACAGATGACACAACCCATTTGAACACGGCCCATTTAATCTGTTTAACTGATCATTTCATATAAATAGGTTGAGCTGGCTCATATATTTATTTTTTAATCCAATCAATATAATTTCATATATAATATATACAAGGATAATTATATAAAATCATTCACAATTACAACTAGATTCATTATAAAATATTTTACTATGAATATCCAAACCAATAATATATAAGAAAATTAATATTTTCATAAAATAAAATTACATATTAACAAAAAAATTCAATAGTTTGAGATCTTAAGTAGTCAAATAGTAATATTAATATTACATCCTAACAACAAAAAAATTCATACAAAACTAAACATTTATAAAATATAAAAATATAATTTATTTGTATTATAATGAGTGATTGCGGGTTTTGCATGTTGACCCACAATTGATCCACCCGTTTACTAATCATGTCTTATCTCAATCCTTTTTTATCCAAATTCATTTATATAAAACTCAAACTCGTTATTTTTATGTCTTAATTCGTGTTGAGTTTATGAAACGTATAATATATTGTAATAATAATATTTCTCAACTTCTAGACTCGCCTGCGGTTAGAAACTATTGTGATAAAACTTCAGTCGTTTAGGGACTAAGAGAAGTGGGCCAACTGCCAACTACCATTAATACTAACTTTGCCTTGGAATACATATCATATACTGGGTATTTGAATAAAAGTTTCCCGTAACATTTTTTAATCAATTGGCCCACAAGATTGTGGGTTGCGAAGATTGAATAGGGCCTAAGAATTCCAGTCGGCGCAAACCAATCGTCGTTCTTTACCGAACATCGGCCGCCCGGCCTGAACTTACGCCTTTATATAGTGGGCTTAATAAAAGAGTGTCTCAGCCTCAGGTAATAGGCTCTCCCATACAGGGCTGAAATGCACACAAAGGAAACAAAACAAGGAAAAAACTGAACATCTATATATATTTCTCTCTCTCTTTTCTTTTGAGTAATACTATATGTAATTATAGAGTATGTAAATATCATATAATTATTTTAAAAAAGAATAAAATTTGTTATTATAAAATTAATTAATTTTTTTTTATGTAAATTCTATATATATTCATTTTTTTCAAAATAATTATACGATACTTACTCACTCACAACTATATCTACCGTTTCTCTTTTCTTTTACCCCTAAACTTACCTCTTAAATGACGTGAAGAGGTGGACCTACTTATGTTTATAACTATATCACCGTAACATGTGCCGTTTTTGCAATTAATGCCAAGAAGCTGTATCAATGGTTTATTATTTTTTAGCTACGTACAGACGTACTTGTCTTAATTTTCCTTAATTTTAAGAATGAATGATGAATTGTCTTGTCAATTTTCTTCACCAAGCATGATAACATATACCTGACTTTGTGATATTAATTGGAACACAAGAAACCCTTTTGATACATTCTTGTTGACGATCGAGAGAGAGAGAGAGGAAAATCAATATCAATTTCCGAGAAGATCAGCATGGGTGCATGCAGATGGTGATTGCCCATATATATTAATGGCAGCTGTGAGGCTTGGCTTTTTAGATAATTTGGAGTTTTTAATTAATTAACAGAGTTGAGATTCAACATTTTTAGCTAGGTCAGGCAGGTGCTTGCTTAATTAAATTAATTAATTAATTTTGAAGTTTGATTTATATATAAGATGATCATGACTTGTTGGGATTTCTGATGAGATCAAGTCATGAAGAGCGACAGTGGATCAGACAGTCGTACAGTGGGGATGACCTACACGAATTCAATAAACAGAACATCAATTTTCTTTCAACGACACAAATCGTAGACATTTACTTTAGGGACTGCCTAGATAGCTACTTTTTGTCAGCTAAAGAGAGGGGGATCGATTCTGTGTTTTCTCCATGAAATCCACCTAACATGAATTGTAAATGGAGCTAGCGTACCCAAAAATATCTCCCTTGCCCACGGCAATGGAACGGGATACCTGGGATATCTCTGCCACTTTAGGAAGCAAATATATTTACAAAAGTTTATGATCGATCACCTACGTACGTACGTTGTAGAAAGGAACCAATTAAAGTGAGTGAGTTAGCCATGATTTCTGTTGGAACCTTTCAAACACCTTTTCATGTTCTTGATCAAAGTAATGAAATGAATTAGTTTCTTGGAAAGATGATCAGTCTGATCCAATTTGTTGTTTCTTTTTTTAATGATCAGTACTACTGAGTTTTTATTAAAATTAAAAAGGGAGGGAGATACAAAAGGAGCTAGGGATAGAGAGCTAGCTACAACTAAACATTAATTCATTACAATCAATATTACAAAGCATGCATATATATAAGTTAAAAAGAAAAAAATAAGGGGATCGACCATGATCAAACCAAAACATTGGTCTAGATCATCAAGGAAATGGTCTCCAAATTAAGGTTGTGTTTAATGCAAATTAATATATATCCTCGATCAGGATGGTATGATCCATGATATCCTAAGAACCAACATCTACTTCTGGCGAAAGAGAGAACATGATTTGGCTCTCGGAAAAAGAATAGATCGAAAACCAAGAAATACCGCTAAATTGGGTGGCACATGATCCCCCACTTTCTGGTCGTACGTACTATTGGTCTAGTGGCATAGAGATTGATTGGTCGGCAGATTTCTAGGCTAATGAGAGGGCAATTGGCGGTGTCGAGGAGGAGCAGTCGGCAGTGAATCTAGACTTTTCTTTCCGGCCAAAATTAAAGAAAGTATTAGTAGAGGATGAGAAACATGAGTTCAATATATAAAACAAGTAAACGGACCGGCAAAAAAAAGTAACAAAGCTAGAAATTAGAGGCTTGGATCGATTATGTCAAAGGGCCGCGGGTTCATGCATGTGCGTAACCCTCATGCATGCTGATCACATGATGCTGTTTAAGATTAGATCATTAAAGCTGAAACGAAAATTTAAAATGGTACGAAAATTTAAAATGCACTGCAGTGCATGCCTTTCTATTTTTATATTATAGTAATAAGATAAATTGTTATATTAAAAATAAAAAGTGTAAATTTTATTTAAATTATTACGTACTCTAGTTTTCTAAGATGTTAAAATTACTTACGAAAATCTTATATTCAATATTTATAACAAAATATTCTTAATATATAAAATAGATCAACTAAGGAATATTACTAGCTAGCATGCACAAAAGTGTATTGGTAGTACCATTACTCTGCAGTTACTTGATCTTCTCTATGCTTTGTAATGATTGTAGTAATTAGGGTTTGGCCTCCAAGCCCCTTCTATTTAATTTGTAATTGCATGATCTTTACAAATTCAAGCTTGCTTAGGCAAAAAAATAGAGAGAGAGAGAGAAGCTTGCTTAAGCAGAACCATCTTATTAAGGCGCTTTAAGTCTGTGATTCTTACTTAAGCATAGATATCTGTTATCGGTACTTAAGTAGAAAGAGAAATACATGAGATCGTTCTGCTTAAATAAGCTAATTTAGATGATCAGTAATCTTAAGCAGGATGATCTATATATATATATATATATATATATATATATATATATATTTCTCTTCCAGTCGTACTTGGTTTTAATAAACTAAATAATTTACGTTATGCATCAGCTTTTGTTCAATTAATTAGTTGCATTGATTGTGTTTCAAACTTTATCTTTTGTTTTACGCCACCAGCTTCATTCATTAGCCATTTCGTCGGTATTTTGTTTTTTTCCTTCTTTGTCGTTTCTAATTAAGCTATTAATGTCATGTTGTAATGGTACCACTCCTTCATTCATTAATGGCATATTCGTTTGTCTTTGAGAAGACACATGATTAGCCTATATATTTCATTTTAATGGATCGGAGACAATAATACAACTAAGCTCTTAACTAAACTTCGAGGAAAAAGAAGCCAAGAGTAGTAGTACTGATCTAAGACCTTATAAAGCTAGCCTTTCTATTAAGTTTCTCCTAGACTCGGATCAAACATGATCATGAATACTCTCGAAAAAGAGGAGACAAGCTCTAATTATTGGATCTTTAGAACACAAACTCGCATCGCAAAAGAAAAAGATTAAATTAATATTTCGTCTTCACAAGCTCATGAATCTATGGATCATCGAGATCACAAAGTTGAAAAAAATAAAAGAAATGAAGAAAAAGGCCTTCAACAATATATTGGAAGACGTACGTATTATTAGTTGCAAAAGATCGATCGAGTTAATTAGTATACAAGAAAAAAAAAACATCTCCTGAAACACCCACTAACGCAAGTACCTCCATTAATGTGAAGTACTACGTTATCGAAGACTAGTACTATCGAAACCTCGATGACTTTACTATATATTTTGCAATATTTCCGGTACCTTTATTGGTGCGGATCAATATATTTATAGTTAAGTAATGTTACGTATAATCGTAGAGTATATAAGTATTGTGTAATAAAATAATTTAAATTTATTTTTACTCTATCTATAAATACTGTACAAACACCGAGTGCAATAGTAAGTATAAATATACTATGTAATCCAACTCTGAAATAGTTCACGCCCATTGAGGCATTTCAACAAATGATTTGCCTTCATAGAGCTCTGCTATTTCTCAGCATAGTATCATGAGCCATACAGGACCTTTGTCCATTTACGATTCATCAATGGCTCCCCCACCTCCAACTCCTTCTCTCACCAATACCGTTGCCCATCTTCTCACTATTAAACTTTCTCACGATAACTTTCCTCTTTGGAAAGCTCAACTGCTTGCTTTTCTCAAAAGGCATCAACTATATGGCTACGTCGATGGCTCTTTTCCTCATCCCCCTCCCACCATCGATGACAAACCCAACCCAGCTCATAACTCTTGCCTTCTACAGGATCAGATGATCATTTCAGCCTCTATTCTTCCCTCACCGACAACATCCTCTCCCAAATCGTTGACTGTCCCACTTCTCACGAAATCTGGTCTACCCTCACTAATCTTTACTCTGCTCAATCCACCGTCCATTTTATGCAGACGCGGTATCAATTGGCTACTCTAAAAAAAGGCTCAGACACAGTTTCTACTTACTTCCATAAAGCCAAAGCATTAGCCTCATCCCTCTCCTCTGCTGGCCATCCTCTTTCTTCTTATGAGTTCATCATTTATCTCTTAACTGGTTTGAGCTCTGACTATGAATCTATTGTTTCCTCCACCACTACTAGACCCGAACCATTATCCTCATCTCAAGTCTATAGTTACCTTCTAAGCCATGAATCACGTCTTTCGCATCAGACCCAAACCACTCTATCTGCTGCGTCCTTCTTGGCTAACTCTATGCATTTTTGCCCTTTGTCAAATTTTCTCAATCAAGTTCGTGGCCGTGGCCATGGTCGAGGTGGTGCCCGTAACTCATCTTCAGGTCCCCCTAATTTCATTTCCTCCCATTCTTCCACCAAACCCACCTGTCAAATTTGTAATCGGGTTGGTCACTCAGCTTTTCAGTGCTATCATCGTTTTACTCACAATTATCAATCATCCCCACCTCCATCCCTTACAGCTCACCATACCTCTGTTCCTATCTCTCCAACTCCTTCCAATTTATAGTTTCCTGACTTTGCTGCGAATCATTTCACGTCTAATTTCTCTAATCTAAATTTGGCATCAACACCGTATAATGGACCTGATCAAGTCTCTATTAGTGATGGGACTTCTCTCCCCATACAGAATACTAGCACTGGCCTTCTTCCAACACCCACTGGCAAATTTCTTCTTCGTCATTTAATTCATGTTCCTTCTATTTCTAAAAATTTATTATCTATTAGACAATTTTGTATTGATAACTCTGTTTTCTTTGAATTTAATTTTTCTGGTTTTCTTGTGAAGAATTTGCATTCCCGGGAAGTACTTCTTCAAGGCTCCGTTAAGAACGGCTTATACTTGCTTCCATCACATGATGAGTTCATTTCTGGGTCTACTGGTACCATTCAACATAAGGCCCTCATTGGTGAAAGAACAACACTTCAAATTTGGCATTCCCGCTTAGACCACATTTTTCTTCTTGTTACAACTTTTACTATCCACCAACATAATCTATCTACTACCTCTATGTCTCATTTTTCTCTTTGTAATGCTTGTCTTCAAGCAAAATCTCACACTCTTCCTCACCCACTCTCTCCTTCTAGATCATCTCATGCTTTTCAACTTTTATTTTTAGATGTTCGGGGATCGGCGCTTGTGTTATCCTCTAGTGGCTTTAAATTTTACTTTTCCATTGTTGATGATTTTACTAAATACATTTGGTGTTTTCCTTTACATGTTAAATCTGAAGTGTCTACTATTTTCCTAGCTTTTATTAAATTTGTACAAAATACTTTCTCTAAAAATATTATTGTTGTACAAACAGATTGGGGTGGAGAATTCCGCCCCTTTTCATCTCTTCTTCTTAATTTTGGCATTACTCATCGCATTACTTGTCCTTATTCTCACGCTCAAAATGGAAGTGTAGAGAGACGTCACCGTCACATTGTAGAAACTGGGTTATCCCTTCTAGCCCAGTCCTCGGCCCCATCTAAATTTTGGGCTGAAACTTTTCAAACGGCTACCTTTCTAATAAATAGGATGCCTACTCCAATTTTAAAAAATATTTCTCCCTTTCAAACTTTATTCAATCAATAATCTGATTATAAATTTTTACCAGTTTTTGGGTGTGCTTGTTGGCCCAATCTTCGCCCTTTCAATCGTCATAAAATGGACATGCGTTCCCAACTTTGTGTTTTTATTAGATATAGTTTAAATCATAAGGGCTATAATTGTTTATACATTCCTACAGGTAGAATTTATCTCTCACGGGACGTCCGTTTTGATGAATTTTTTTTTTTCCTAATTCTATTTTTTCTTTAAACACATCTAATTCTTCATCTCAGTCGACCCGCACACACCTCCCTTTATTCGGTTTATCTTCCCAGCCTATTTCTCCCAATTCTAGTGCACGTCCCTCTCCCATCACTTCTTCCTCACCTATTAGTCCCCGTATCTTTCCAACCCATTCTCCTATCTCATCTTCGATCCAAATCTCTCCCATTCCTTCGGCCCAAAACAACTCACCTTCTTCAACCCTACCCAAAATCAGTCCATCCCGTGCGCCGTCCTCACCAAATCCTCATTTATCTCCTGCGTCCTCATCAAACCCTCTCTTATCTCCTGCACTGTCCTCACCAAATGCTTCATTATCTCCTACGCCGTCCTCACCAAATCCTCCCTTATCTCCTTCACAAAATATCTCTACCTCTCATCCGATGCTTACCCGATCAAAGACTCACCATTCTCGTCCTCTTCAATGCACGGATGGTACCTTACTTTGTCCTTTTTCCTAAACACTCTGCCTCTCTGACCGAATCAACCTCCATCCCTGAGGAACCAACATCCTATACGGTGGCTTCCTAATATCCGACTTGGCGTGACTCCATTGCCACTGAATTCAAAGCCCTCTTACGGAATCACACATGGGATTTAGTTCCTCCCTCCTCCAATCTCAACATTCTTGGTTCTAAATGGGTTCTCAAAACCAAAAAACATGCTGATGGAACCCTCGAACGACGGAAAGCACGACTTGTTGCTAAAGGGTTCACCAGCAAGTCGGATTCGACTATTTTGAAACATTTAGTCCAGTAGTTAAGCCTGTCACCATTCGTTTAATTCTTTCTCTTGCAGTAACTCGAAAATGGCCTCCTCATCAACTGGATGTGCAAAACGCGTTCTTGCATGGAGATCTGGAGGAGGATGTTTTCATGCATCAGCCGACTGGGTTTGTAAATCCTGACTATCCTCAGTTTATTTGTAAGCTTTGAAAATCAATATACAGTTTGAAACAAGCCCTGATGGCTTGGTTTGCTAAGTTGAGTTCGCGTCTGTTAGATTTAGGATTTCATACTTCTACTTCTGATTCTTCTCTATTCATTCTTTTCAATGAATCTGTTTCCATTTATGTATTAGTCTATGTTGATGATATTGTTGTGACAACTTCTAATTCTTCTCTGATCAATGATTTTATTCTTGTTTTGTGTCAATCATTTCCTGTTAAAGATCTTGGTGTGCTACATTATTTTCTTGGTATTCAAGTTTGTAGAAATTCCTCTAGTTTATTCCTCTCTTAGCATCGCTATGTCTCTAATCTCTTTCACCGCACTAATATGCACCAGTCCAAAACAGTGACTACTCCAATGGCTTCTTCCACTCGACTCACTGTTGTTGATGGAGTACCCTCCTTTAAGGATCCATAACTTTATCGAAGTGTAGTTGGAAGCCTTCAATATCTTTTTTTTACTAGACCCGACATCTCATTTGCAGTTAATAGAGTATGTCAATACATGCATTGTCCCCGTCTCACTCACTGGCAAACCGTTAAACGCATTCTTCGCTATCTTTGTCTCACCTCTTCCTTTGGCCTATACCTGTCTCATATTTCTTCCTTTAAAATAACTGTCTTTTTGAATGCGAATTGGGCTGGTTGCCTTGATGATCGTAAATCTACTAGGAGTTTATGCATCTTTTTTGGTTCACATTTAATCTCTTGGGGTTCAAAGAAACAACCTACCGTTGCAAGGTCCTCAACTGAGGCCGAATACAAGTCTGTGGCAAATACGGCTTGTGAAATACTTTGGTTACAATCTTTATTAACTAAATTAGGAATTGTTATTACTGATATTCCCACTTTATTTTGTGATAATCTTGGTGCTACTTACCTATCTGTTAATCATGTTATGCACTCACGAATTAAACATGTTGATTTGGACTATCATTTTGTCCGCGATCGTGTTGCTGCCAAATCACTTGCTGTCAAGTTTCTCCAAAGCAAAGATCAAATTACAGATATTCTTACAAAGCCGTTCTCCTCAGCTTGCTTCTCTCTTTTACGATCAAGCCTCACCATCATGGAGGTGCCGCTTACATCGCGGGAGGATGTTAGCACAACTGATTATTTTGCATCCTTGCACACCAGCTCACAGCCCTCACCTACTGTCAATGTATCACAACCGAATGCCCAACAGAATGCCTCATAACAGAAAGACAAAAATCATGTGAGACCACCTCATAAAGCTACGGAAGAAGACTGTAGAAGCCTCTAGAAATATTCTGTAAAATGATTGGATTCGTTTTTACTCTGTCTATAAATACTGTACAAGCAACGAGTGCTATAATAAGTGGAAATATACTCTGTAATCCAACTCTGAAATAGTTAATGCCCATTGAGGCATTTCAACAAATGATTTGCCTTCATAGAGCTCTGTTATTTCTCAGCACTTTCAAAGTGATTGCACGGCGTTTGCATATTCACGACTGTAACTATCATTTCTCTTTATAGTTAATTATAGATATGCATAACTAATTAAATTGATAATTATATTCCAAGAATATTATATGGCCATCCCGCTTATAGTGTCTAATAATCTAATTTTACTTGTAATTATATTAATATATATTGAACCTAGCTAGCTACTACTCTTGTACGTAGTCCCGATCCTCTTACTAAGTAGAGATATATAGTAGAAATTTTTAAGCGCGGTAGGGCTCATATTGTTTTTCCTATCTCAAGTAAAACATTTTGTTTTGCTTTGTCTAGTTCGGTTTTTTGCGGCTCATATATCATGCTTATAATTATTTTGAATGCTTAATATTATTGGTCGTGCGGTGCGCGCGTCCTCCATTTTAATCATATACATTAGTTTTCTTGTACGTAGTACTGATCATCATGCACGTACGTATATATATACAACGGAGAAAGAAATTTTGTTTTTACGTTGCTTGATCTGCATGCAGCATGTAGCCTTTGCCAACATTAATTAATCTCATGATTCTACCATTAATGCAGCAAATTAAGATCATTAATAGAAGAAACATTAATTTTTTCAAAACGAAAAAGGATCGGTATTATATATATATATAGATAAAGGAAGCTACTATATATATATATATAATTTTCCTGCCAATTCAGCATGGCACTTAGATGAAGACATAACTTTTATTGCTCAATCATTCACATAAAAATTCCAACAGAACACACCAATCTATAAGTTCCATGCATGGGACCCAATATTCAGAATACTAACAATTTTAAGTAGGGGAAAAAATAAGTGGGTAAGGATGGCATTACTGTCAGGAGGAGGCAATGAGCCATGTTCACATGGCCCTCTTTGTCCCCGTAAGAGAAAGCATCACCAAAGGGATCACATACCAGGTTGCCCCTAATTCAATGATGCCCCCAAAACAAAAATCTAATACCTTACCCATTTACGCGCATTCATTTTTTTTTTTTTTTTTGCAGGTGTTCTATGTTTCCTAGCTAGCTAGCATGTGCTAGCTCATGTGAAACCCACATGTCACCCATACCACGTAATCAAAATTGTCATCATGTCCTGCTTTGAAGGGGAAAAAAAAAAACCGAACAAATATATATAATTACTTCAAGTTTTGGTGATAATTAGTTTGGTGCCAGCAGGTAATTAGTAATTAATAGATCATCAAGGCAAGCAGTGAATTAGTTGATGATCACCAGGGTTAATTTTTATAAGTGCTTAATTAATTTATAAATAATATATCGTGGATAATTATACATGAGTACTGTCATTGCCTTTATAATTTCATCTTGTCGATGTCCTTGTTAGCATGCAGCTAGCTAGCTTTGTGAACAAGACATTAATGGTAGGGTACTGATTATGGTCGCATTGTGATGTTTATGTTTTTAAGTATTAGTCGACAATCAGCTTTTTTAATCAAAAGCTTTCATGTCTTGTTTTTTATTCATTGTCTGCATGAAAAGCCATTTAGTAATAATTTTCTAATTAGCTGACCTAAACACTACTATACCATGGTTTAATATATATATAATATTGGACTAATTCCATGCTTTAATTAATTCTAGCATACATATTTTTTTATTTTTTTATTTCTTAGTCTAAAATTAGGTACTGCAATTAAAGCAGTCCAAGTATATATATATATAGGTACTGCATGCTTAATTAATAAGGTTATCGAAGGAAAATTTCCTTTTCCATCGTTTTCTGTGGAACCATACATGATTGTTTTATATAGATCGAAAGGAAAAAGACGTCGGCTCGTTTAGTACTTGATATATTAGTATTATAAATCCCGCACAACGAGTGCTGCTGCTGCATTATATATATATATATATAGCTAGAATTAAACCTTTCTTTTTCCGCAAGTCATGATTGGTTAACTAAACAACGTCTAGTTTACGATCCTCGATCGATCCAAAACTTGTGAAGGATGATCTGCATATAATTATCCTGCATGATCCGCCGCCCAAACTAAGCCTCGAAAGGGTTGAAGCTCATGATCGATTTGAATTAGCAGAAGATTATCATCATCATGTAAGACTAAGTACTTGCTCCGATTCCGATGTTTACAGCCCCTAGACATGTATGCATATATTAATTTATATGCAGACAGATATTAGTGAACATGGTGGGTTGCGTAGCAACAGCTAGGGTCCTGTATTAATTTTCTAGGTCACATGCATGTAGTCAACAAGAACGTGGAGATCATCGACCAAAATTCCCACTTCTATAATATTTTATTTCACTTCGATTTTTTATTAATTAGGTTGATCTCCTTCCCTACCAGTACTAATATTTAGGGATCGATCATGAGCTAGCTATATACGAAACTCATGATCCTTACATGATCACATGCAAGGATTATAGTTACAAGCCGCATATCAAGGGACGTTAGAGAAAATCCTCATTATAAACAAACTTAAATCTATTTATTTATGAATAAATTAGATTTAATTATTGGAGTACCTTAAATTATTAATGATTTTTTTTTTATAATAAGGTCCCTACAAGAATCGTTGAAGTTTCTATAAATTGGACACATTAATTGACAATATTGGACATGGGTAGTTAAGTTAGAATTTGTTGACATTTTTTATTTTGTTAAAAAATCATATATGTCGATCATATCATCATAGTTCATAGGGGTCCGGGTATTTAAAAATAGAAACGAATTGGTGCTATGGTACGCGGAGTTTTGACCAAGATTTGATGAACATATCTTAATTCCGCTTTTAGTTCAAACAAAAAAATTGCTCAAAATCGATTAGGTCAAAACAAACATAATAATAATAATAATATATGTCTTTTTATCCACTTTCTTTTCTTTTTATATATTTGGCTTTTAGTGTTTTTTAAAGTTTTTTGTTGTATGTTATAATTTTATGACGTTATATATTTGTCAGCTTTTATGTTTTTTTTTTAATTTTTTTTCCTCAAATTTTAATTTAGCCTTCTGTTAAATACTTAAATGTTTTTCTTTATTTTTTATTAGGCACGCGCGTGATCAGATCATGTGTGAATTTTTATACGTAGAAATTGGAATATATGTGATCAGTCATGTGATGCTAAGCTCGGCCGCGATTTTATGTATAATATATATATATATATAAAGGTGATCAATATCCTTTTTTTTTTTTTTTGTAATTGTAAGGATCAATCATGCATTTTCTTATCGAATCTTAGTGACCATATATATTTTAAAAATATGTAAATTAATTGCCTAATTTTATTTATTAAAACTATTTTCCATTGACTTCAGGGAATATTTACACAACATGGATTAATGGTAGGTATATATCGGATATGAGCACATGATATATATGATGATCATGATGAACATAGTATTATTATTAACTAGTTAATAATTAATTTAAGCCATATAAATATCTAAGTGATCTATATAATATAAAAATTAATATAACTAATTAATCAAGCAATATAAAGATCATTTCCGAACCCCATGATCATAATTAGGGTCAACTTTTAGTAGTACTTAAAGATCGAACATCAACATGATCCGGTCACATATATATATATATATATATTAATGCTACCAGAAATTATGGGAAGATTAAAATCTCAAATATATATATTATATATAGATCAGCCTGGCCGGCCTGCGCATGCAGTAAAACCGCGTGACCTGTGAATCAAGAAAAAACTTTTATTACGGCGCCCTGGCCTCGAGAAAATTCATCAAAGTCCTAGCTTTGAACTTGAGATTTCTTGCAAGTAACTCTTTCTCAGCTTGCGTATAATTAATTAGACGTTGGTGGCTACTTTTTTTGAATATCCCTTAAGAAAACAGATAATGTCAACTTTTCTCTCTTTCATCTTAATTTCAGTGGAAGACAGATATGGGATAAGTGCGGCAGTCCCTATATATATATATATATATGGTCATATCTCAACTTAAAAAGGGAATGTACGTACGTAGTTTGAAACCCTAATACCAACACACACACACACACACACAAATGACGTCTTTAATTTGCTAATTCTTTGGTCTCTGACCCACAAAAACACCACATGCAGCATATTCTAATTCGATCTTCTTGCATACATGCTACTCACAAGGCTTAAAGAAAATAATATTATAGCCAACCACAAATGAATTAAAACAGTGTTAATGATAAGGTCGGTTGAGATTACGAAACAATTAATGAACCGCCCAACTTCGGCAAGATCAAGCACAAGTACACTGCGCGTCTTTGGCCGCTAATCTCGCCGGCGCGCGCAATTGCCTAGCCTATATATTATTTCTGTATTACTTACTTTCAATATTGCAAAGGCAAAAAAATATTTGTATCCGCACACGTCATAATTATTAAAAGAAGACAAGAGTTTTTATTAATTAAATTAAACCATGCATAAATTATCTACTAATTATTTATCAAGATAATTAGTTGATAATAATCACGTCACGCTTCGGTAGTAGTACTAATGTTTTGAAGAAGATTTCATGCTGGATAATTAATTAATTAATGACACAGATCATCACTGCTTGTACAATCAAACGTCGAAACTATAGAGACACTACTAATCCACAAGGACAGAGTGCACCTTCTACAATCTTTTCAAGAAGAAAAGAAAAAGGGGGAAAAATAATAATGGAACTCGAGCAAAAGAGAAAAAAAAAAAAAAAGGAGTCATGTAGAAATCTTTTCGAAGGGACAGTAAATTAATACTGATCTTCACACCAGACTATTGTTCATCGATCGGACTCGCGGTCACGGTCACGAGACGATAGCCGGAAAACCCACTGGGTGAGTGACTTTTTTTTCGAGTTCTTGGGAGAATGGTGTAATCTTTTGTGGCCGTTGGCGGTGGAGTATTCTACTACAAAGTTCTTCAATCGTTGCATGGCGAGGTTCAAAGTCGCTTCGGACATGTTGGCGAAGCAGACACGGAACCAACCAGGTTCGGTGCAGTGGCAGGACGATCCCGGAGAGATGTTTAACCCGACATCGTAAACAATTTTCTTCCAAAGCTCCATTTCTTCTTCGAATGTGTTGGAGTGCAACAGGTGTCTCATGTCTACCCAACAAAATAGACCTGCATTATTGCTCTCAAGCCAGCTAATACCGGCTTTTCCAAGACCCATGACGAGCATTCTCTGTCGTTTTCTAAGCCTTTTTTGGTTCTCGGAGATGTAGTTTTTCGTGAATTTCTTGTCCGAAAGCAATGCGGAAAGAAGGTATTGTGTTTGGGAAGAAACCAGGCCAAAGCTGGACATTTTGGTTGCCGCGGCAACGACCATGTCGTCGTTG
The DNA here is from genome assembly GCF_001411555.2 of Juglans regia. Classification (NCBI taxonomy): domain Eukaryota; kingdom Viridiplantae; phylum Streptophyta; class Magnoliopsida; order Fagales; family Juglandaceae; genus Juglans; species Juglans regia. The sequence goes on along the minus strand of NC_049911.1, from coordinate 4,165,992 downwards.
GAGTAGATTGCTCCAACGCGAAAACCAGGCAGGCCTAGGTCCTTCGAAAGACTGTAAACAATGTGAACTCGATTCCAGACTTCGGTTTTGTCATAGTCTCCGTCCTTTAGAACTTCCATGACGCTTACAAAGCCTGGGGAGTTAAAAACAGTCCCGGAATAAATTTCGTCGCTAATAAGATGGATGTTTTTGGCGGTAATGAATTTGATGAGGAGATTCAGTTCACTTCGAGTCATGGTTGTTCCCAATGGATTTGATGGATTCGTGACCAAAACGCCTTTGACTCTTAGATTACGTTTTTCTGCTTCTTGGTAGGCTTCTTCGAGAGCTGATGCAGTAATCCGGAAGCCATTGGAGCTAGTGCAGTGTATCGGTACAATCTCAGCTCCGGTTCGCCACTTGAGATCTCTATCAAATCTGCAAGCCACGGAGTGCAAGCAAAATCAGGGAAATGTATTTTATTTATTATATATATATATATATATGAAGAATGGGTCAGTGTTTGGGAATATATTAGTGGTGGAAGTAAATATCTTAGCAGAAAGGGAAAGTAAACAGGAAGATATATACGTACCCAGGATAATATGGAGTTGGAAGGAGAAAGGCTTCGCCAGCTTCAGCCAAGCAAAACATGAGTGTCTCGTTAGCTGAAGTTGCGCCGGCGGTGAGAACTATGCGGCTGGGGTCAAAGGTCACTCTGTTGCCTCTGATTTCTGCCATGAATTCTACCAATGCCTAAAAGAAAGATATCATAAAGCAGAATTAGCAAGATATATAGCTAGCTTTGACACTTGAGAATAAGTAAAAATAATTTGCTGTATATATATACATATATAAGAGAGAGATATATATATATACCTTCTTGAAAGAGGGGAGGCCATGATAATCTTGGAAGAGAGCAAGCTCTCTGAATATGGAGTTTCCATCTCTCTTGAATCCAGCTACGTCCGGGTTGTTAGCAAGCCACGATTCAAGAAGATCGAAGGACAGCTGTGAAAGTTGTATTAAAAACGACGTAAGCCACCACGTACACTTACTTTAATTTGATAGGGACATCAAAATGAAGGAAGAAAACAAAAATGATAGAGATGGCATGTAATGTCCGAGTCTGGTTTAATTTTCAAACCTGATTCTCTGCGAGACCCATCTGAATTATCCCATTTGGATTCTGAACCTCATCGAAGGGGTTCTTCTCGTATTCTTGCCACCCTAGGAAGTACGATGAATCTTGTCCGTGAGTGTTGCAAATGGCCTTTCTAGACAATAGGCTCATTTTTTTTTTTTTTGGGTGTCTGTGTGATCAAGCTAGCAATGAAGAAGAAGAAGAAGAAGAAGAAGCTAAGAGAACTAGCTCTTTTCAAAAGAACAAAACAATGTCGGGGAGAAAGAGAGGAAGGAAGGGTTTAAACTTTGGATTGGAATCTTGGTGTAGTGGAGGGGTATATATATATAGAGAGAGTAGATGGAATGCCACGTGGCACGTAGATATGACTAGCAAGTAGAGCGACAGGACCTCCTCTAGCTTGTACAAACAATTATGTCGTCGATAACATTATGCGCGCATTCGCCGCACTCTCCACCGTCCTAAGAAATAATCAGAGACTTTTTGAACCTCCTGGGTTTTTACTCTGTTTTCTGTTCTTAAATCTCTTGAGTTTTTCCCGAACCTCCACCATTCGTGGAAAGTAGTGTTGCTCAGAACCGGATATAAATTCCCGTATATTATTAATCTAATTGAGTTAGAACAGATCAGATTCTTAACCCATATAATAATTTTACTGTTATTTATAAATTATTTTAACATCTTATTTCATTTTTTCTTATTATCTAAACGAGTTCAAAATTAACATGATAAGAAAAACGATCAGTTAAAATATCATTTCCTTCCAAAATAATTTTTTACACAAATAATTCATCACAAATTCACGTTTTTAATGGTACAAGTCTTATGTTCCGTCTTGTCACTCTGTTTTCTGTCTAATTCATCTTCTTGCCTGATCAGAAACTATATATCGTGGCGGGCAGCCTGAGAATTCTCCCGTTCCAAGGTCAAAGACTCGCAGCTTGATCAAACACGTGCATCGTTTTTCGTGCGGAATTATGAATTGCGAAGTAGACGTGGAGAGAATGTATGATTGGTTACTTATCGAAATAGAAATCTTTAGATCAGTTCCACATTTTTTTTTTTTACATATTTCTTTCATTTTAATTAAATATTTTTATACGTTGGATTGTGAGGAAAAAACTGCTAGAATTAATATACAATGATCAGAGGAGGATCGGAGTACTCTGACTCGTTTCTCAAGATCAGTATCATACATACATATATGTATGTATGTTGATCATGATATAATTGGTTGAGATAAGAAGATATCAAATCCTATTAATTATACAGATCAGAAAAGAGTGATAATATCTATTATTTTTCACTCTTAAAATATTCTTCTATATGCATTAAGCTGTTTGATTACCTTATAATAGAGTTCGAGATCACCACTACTACAAGAAAGTTATTATATTTATTTATTTATTTAATGATTAGAACTACATATCGAGAACATATATATAGGAGATTTTAATTAACTACGATAAGGCATAACCTTCAAGTTATTTAGGTCTCGTTTGGTTATTCATTTCAGGTGATATGAGATCAAATATTTTATTAAAAGTTGAATAAAATATTATTATAATATAAATTTTTAATATTATTTTTGTATTAAAATTTAAAAAAATTAAATTGTTAATTATATTTTGTGTGAAAATTAAAAACAATTATAATGATTTTATGAGATGGTTTAATTTTGTGTAAACAAACCAACCATTTAGTCACCAAGGTGATGGATATATATATGCCACAAAAGTACTTCTTTTCTTTTGTTTTTCTTTTCGAGATGGGTGAAGTTGGCCTTTGATTAGCATAGAGCTAGGAGAATGCATAAGGATTAATTAAATACTGTTATATAGGAATTCTCATAATTAAATGTCATTAAATATTTAATAGATTTTTATAGAGTGATCTGCTCTCTGAATTTATCTTCCTCGCACTCAAAATTCTGTAATCAAAGTAAAAGCTTTTAGAAAACTAGAACCCACGTTACTCATGCTCTAACCCATGCCAGGAAGAAGAAAATTTTGATACAATAACCCTTGACTTAGCAATTAGCTGGTTTCCGTCTGTAAATTCCACATGCAAGTTGATCAAAGGTATAGAAATGCAAATTAACCAGACGAAAACAAGAAAGGGAAATTTATAAAATTAAGAAGAGGGAAAAGCTAGAGTACTACTGCTTGTTTGTAATGTAGAGAAAAGCCATATTACCGACAACAAATCGTATAGAAAATGCCAAGTGACCCAGAAGGACCACGAAAACTTAGACCTTCGACTGTGCATCCCTGGCCCAGATGCTCCTCGGTTGCCCTAGCCCCATCAAATCAGTGTCGGCCATATATACTTCAACTTTAAATCTGTCCATTACTTCTGTTCCTTCCTTCTTTTTTTTATTTTTTATTTTTTTCATGGCCTTTGTAAGCCAAGTAACTTGATTTTGTTTGAAGTCAAACTTTCTGAATCTCTAGTGCGAACAAAAAGATATAAATATATATTCGTCGATCTATGTTCTGGAGATTACGCAAAAACATCATGCATTTTGCGGAAAATCGCATTGCTGCAAGTCCTTATTCATTTGTTATAATATTGTGATGATGATGATGGGTTTGAACCCTACTGTTTCTATAAGGAAATTGGAACCTGAACTACTACTTCAGAGTGGTAAAACCCTTTTTTTTTCACTTGCCGATATGGCTAGCGCGCCGTTCTGACTGCACGAGCTGTCCATATTGAACAAGATTCTCAAAATCTAGTGCGTGTGCATGCGTGATTGCCCATTGAATAGAGTTGCTCACAATATTTTCATGGGAATACCACGAGTTTTCCCATTTTTTAATGAAGGAAAAATGGAAAGGCTAGACTGAAATTGAATGGTGGGATCGTTAAAGTAAGCAGACGTTACTGCTGAAACTTCTTATCAAAAACCGTCCGCCCTTAGTTTTAGCTACCTGATTTGCCATTGTTTTAAATTGTAAATCTTACGATCGAGCTCCATGATCAGTGAAATGATCATTAAGAAAGTGCACAAAGAAAGTAGTTTTTAAGGAGAGTAACGTTAGTTATAAATTCTAAATAGATAAGTTTCGATCATACAAATTTTTTATAAAAAGTGAGTTCAATTAATAAAAAATAATTATTTTTACACTTTTTTAAAATAAAATTCAATTTTTTTTGCAAAAATTTGTACAAAATTTATTTAATTAAAATTTTTATAAATAATTTTTCTTCTAAATAATACAAAAAGTGACATGTTATTTAGGATCCGTTTAGCTAACAAGATAACATGAATTAAAATGATTTATAAATACTAATGAAATTTTTAATTAAAATTAAATAATATAAGATAGAATGGCTAGTGAGTCGAGATGCTGTATGAAAGTACGGGCCCTTAAGCTAAAGCAAGCCAGGTAGATGAGGTCCGTGGGGGGGAGCACTCCGCTCCCAGATTTCGAGGATCTTCTTTTCTCTCTCTTTACTGATCTTTTGGGGCCAACAGGCCCTTTCCTTGATCTTTGAGAGATTTTTTAGAACAACAAAAAAAAAAAAAAAAAAAGAGTGAGCGACAGCTGATCAGTACGGATAATCACACATAAAGTTTAAAAGTAGTTTAATTACTCGATCCTTTCTGCCGTTATATGATTTTGAGACTGATATTAAGCTAGTTGAGGAAACTACTCCCAAGCCACCACACAAGCCTACACTACAACTTAGTATTTGCTAACAACTAGCAAGAACTCAGTGGTCACTACAGTGATGAGTTATTAGCTAGCAAGCCTAAATAAAGCATATATATATATATATATATATATAGAGAGTAGTAGTAGTATTTGCTGATACTATTTTGATTGGATGAATGGAAATCATGTCTAGGTCTCAGACCCCTTTAATGTGTCTCTCAACAATCATGGAGTTGTAAGTACCAGAAATTCATTGAAAAATGTTTGAATTTTCCTCCCTTAATCTTAAAGCTTCAATAACATAATAAAACTTTAACCTTGGCAGGGGACCAAAGTTCTCTGTATTTTTCGATCAAGGCAATAAAATGAAATGTCAGGACTTGAAAGTGACCTGTGTTAATGCAGAAGATACTAGACTTATGGTTTGATAATTTAAGGACAAGAGCATGCAGCTCGATGGCCACCCCCCACACACATATGTCAGTAATCAGAATACATAATACATGGGCAATTCTACTAATTAATGCGGTTTCTCATTTTCGTGGAATGATATGATTGATTCAACACAAGACTGATCTTCAGCTAGCTTAGGGCGGGGTCACACACTTGACAAGCAAAAGACATGATGCAAAATCCCAAATATGTAATGTAATCTGCATATTCTAACACACTGGGATCAGAGTTGGTAATTTGCATGGACTCTAGTTTGGACAATCATGAAGCTGTTTCCCAGGCAGGAGTTTTGGTTTGTCCATGAGCGCGCAAGTTGAGTATATCGGTATGCCTTGATAGGAGCACAATTTGATGTAAACTTGACGTATGTTTGGGTTTAAAGAGAGGGTTGGAACTGAGAAACAGCCCCACTTGATTTACCTGAGAGTTAAATGGATGGTTAGAAGAAGAAATACACTGCCCCACATGAGCCACATGGTTTGTAGTAGAACAAGGGTTATTAGGGCATGTGAAACCCTCGTTTACGTGCCCCCACCTAACTCCCTAAACATACAACATATATTAGGGACCATTTTTCAGATCATCTACTCCCAATGGTGACACCTAACATGATGCTCACGTTAGTCCATTCTTCACTCTCTTCCTAGGAGACACTGTGGACCATCTGCTCGTAGGACCCTCTCTCTCTCTCTCGATCTCTCTCTAGATCTCTCTCTCTCTAAATGACATTGAGAGAGAGAGAGAGAGAGACATTGATACTTGACGTATATATGTATGCACTCATGTATGGAAGGTCAACGAAAACTACTGATACCAACTTAACCAAATTAGTAGAAACAAAAAGACGCAAACTCCAAATATATTGCTAGCTAGCTAGAGAGAATATATATACACCAAAGTCTTCTCCACAAATAAGAAAATTGTTAATATCTTTTGTTTTTCTTTTGAACCATTGACTCCAAAGATCGAAGGCCGCAAAGGGACTATTAATTCAAGTTCAAACTTGATGTTATGTATGCGGCCGAGTGTCATAAATTTATAAGTGTGCTTATCCAACAAGGTTGATCTCCATGCAGTGAAGGAATATATATATATATATATATATATATATATATATATATATATAGCATCATGTATAGTAGGGTTTGAATATAGGTGTGTACGTGGAAAAATGATAGTCAAAAAGCTGCTAGATGCGTGTTCTAGGCTTTTTTTTTTTTTTTTTTTTCTAAGCAAGTATATTTCATTAATAGAAAAGATGATACAAGAGGAGGGGATGAGATTACCCAGCAAACACTCTAGAACAATAACAACAATACAAAGTGGTGGATAAAAAAGTAAAAAAAAAAACGAATTTTTACTATCAATTTATTGGTTGTCGCCCATGTCCTGAGATGCGTGTTTTAGTTAAACTCATTAGTTCTATTCTGCATTGAAATACGATGCTGGATTAATATTAGATAATCCAACCGTATCGTCCTTTTCTTAGTTATTGTTATTATCCAAGTTGGCAGTACTAGTTCTTATCCAAATGGGACATTCAGAATTTATATATTTAATGATGTACTGTTATAGAGTAGGCATAATCAAAATGTCGATGTTAATTGGTTATGAATAGTTGAACAAGCATAAGGAGGTGGAAAAAAAACACAACATTGAGCCGTAAGTGCATGGGTGATGATGATCACTTTCGCTTTCTTTGTTAGGAAAAATGGTATATATGCGGCAGAAAACGAGAGGCAGAATAGTACTTAATTCCTACTTTCGTAAAAGGTACTCGATGGAGATCGATGTGATCAATGTGATTAATATTTTGAACAAATCATGTTGCGTTCCTGAATTCTCTTTCTAGGGTTTTGAAAACGTAGCTTATAATGCGCGCATATCATTGTGTTTTTGAAGAATATTGTCGTGAATAGCTCATGTAGTAGTAGTTATATATACATATATATATATATATATATATATATATATATATAGACACACACACACACACTTCAACCTTCTTCATCTCAAAGCACTCTTTTCCCATATGTATTCATATCGATCTCCCTAGCAAGCAAACACAGTGGTTACACAAGTACAATCTGATAGTACTGCACAAATAGCTAGGTTCGCTATATATATATATATATATATATGGTCCCTGATGTTTTCTTTTCCTTTTTTTCTTCTTTCTCAAAACAAACAAAAAGATATCTTTACTAGGCACTTATTATAAGGAACTTTTGAACCTTTAATTCATGTAATATTCATCATATAAGCATCTTTTTTCACAAGAAATTAGAAGGAAAAAAGATGAAAGAGGTGGAGGCCAGCCGTCGCCAGGACAAGCTCCAATAATTTTTGGGATCGTTGTTGAAATTACAAATGGGTTTATTGTCAAAGACGTTGATGTTTGACATTCTTTTCTATATATTACAATCAACTACTATTGTCAGTCCAATTTAATTAGGCAATAGAATTTGAAGTGTTCAAAGTCACACGCTACGATCCATATCGTGAAAAACGAAGACCAATTTAAAGTCGGCCAGGGTCCTGCATATTATGGTGGTGCTTATTGACCAGTTAAGCTTATTTGTTTAGTGTGAACATACAGGTGGGTCACTATGTGTAACAGTCAAGCATGGAGTGTACCTCACTCACGCATCAAACTTTCTTAACTTCTGCATCTCTGTTCCTCATCATTATTTCCTGCAGTACTACCTATCCCAATCAAAACCCATGCCAACCAAGCGCTGCAGTCCTCTTAATTTATTGAGTTTTAGATGGCGACTAAATAACCCAGGCCACCTTCAATATTATGGGTATTGCTCCTGGTGACGGCCTACTTCATTTTTGTGCATGTTGCAATGCATGGGTACTGTAAATTTAACCCTAAGTCGAGTCAACTAGCTATATATTTCACTCCTAGCTATTTCTCTTTAATTTGTTCCAAAATGCCGGCCGGTATTATATTAACATTTGAATATAATATAGTAGGCCGATAAAATGGAATGAAAGTATAGCTCTCGTGCGCGCGCATATATATATATATATGTATATGAAATTTTCCAAATATTGATGATCATGATAGTCTGTGTAGGTAAGGACTAAGGAGTGCCTCCTCTCTAATATGTATTTTGAGTTTGACTAGAATCCTCGTGGGGGTACGCGTTTGAGAACACAAGTATTTTCAAATATTCTTAAATATTTTTAAATATTTCTTTTCCAAACATCACTTTATCACAAAATATTTTCAATTTCAAAATTTCAACTTTTTGATCTAATACTCTCCCAAACCAATCACAAAAAACAATATAATTTTTCTAAATTTTAAAACAAATATTATATTCAAATAATTTTTAACTTTATAATATTTTTATTCAACTGTTTCTCTCTCATTTCTTAAAACTCAATAAAATATCTCAATTCAAACTATTTCATTACTATTCATAAATACTCTTAGATGCAAACTATTAATTGTGTTCTGAGCTAATGAAAGATTGGATTCAAAAGGGACCATGGAACTTAGTCGGAATCATATCAAGAATTTATAATGGATCCCATCTTTGACAGGGTGCACATGCTACATAAAATGGTGTACCAAGGGTTTATAGGGAATCGTGAATTGCCCCACAGCCAGTCGGATGAACTTTAATTGTTTGCAACACTGACAACTAGTTTTGGGCCAACGGTTTCTAACTCTGTAACCCACTCAAAAAAAAAAAAAAAAACTATTGCCATCTGAATCCTCAAATAATGACCATAGATGCCGGGTTCCTGAACATCTAATTCTGTAAACCACTCAAAATCAAAAACTAGTGCCATCTGAATCCTCACATAATGACCATAGATGCTGGGTTCCTCCTGTTCAGGGAACATTAACCTTGATGGGCCCGAATCTGCACCAAAATTATGGGACCGACCCACCAAGAATTGCGTCTCGGGTGGAACATATGTTGGAAGTTCAGTCCCTTGCAACTTGCTCCAACAGCAAAAACATCTCATGGGACTAGAAGTGAATAAGCAGAATAAAAAAGCATAAAAAGCTGTGCAATTTAATTCGGCGGAAATCCGAGCAGAAAAGCCCACAGCAGAAGTCTAGCCCAATTTTCGAACAAGCTCTAGACGAATGGAATAGTAACTTTTGATCCATACATTATAGACCCCTTACGCCCAATGGGCCTCTACGGCCTATCCGCGTCCCTTCGATGAAATCAACATCTCTACTGATCGCATTAGTAGAAGACAACTCTGCACAGGATGACCTAAAAAATAGGACTGAACTTCCGAACTATAGGAACAAAACAATGGTAACACTAATACAAGCATCTTAAGTCCTCGGTTTTTTCAAAAAAAAAAGTCCACGGTGGCAGCGCGTGTTCGATCCACATTTGCGATCAAAAGAAGATTTTGACCAGAATGGGCGGTAGAACGTGGTGGTGGTAGTCTTTTGTGGTGGCGATTTGGAGGTTTTGTGGTGCTACCTGATGCAGATCTTAGCTTCAAAGTTCCTAGTTCCTACAAATAAAAAGAAAAGCAAGAAAACAAAGGGAAAATCCTGTAAATAAAATTAAGTGAAGTGAATAGTAAAATACACACATCTATGATATTTGATAGCCATTATCAAATTAAAGTACAAAGTGCAATCAAAATATACCAGAAACGAAATGACCAGAGAAGTGCAAGAATTGTAGCTATTGCTTCTATGCTAACGTAAACAATCAAATATCAAAATAGTCACCTATTAAATAATTCAAAATAGTAAGATTGCATCATTTTCAAAAGGGACTCATATTTTCCTCTTTAAACGAATAAATAACCACTTCAAAGCTCAAATAGGGAAAAGGGGAGAAAATAAGTATAAAACTCTAGCACATTAGAAGCGAGAGAAGGCACAACTACATACAGGCACATATCCCTTTCCTTGAATTTAATCCAAAAAACTAAATACCAATCGCATAAATCAAATATGGCATATAGCTTGAAGACTAGCAAGTAGCAACCCGTTAGCTGATCCATCTTAACCCAGGCAGAGAATCAACGACGCAGCATGGCACAACTACATACAGGCATCTTAACAAGCTATGACCACAAGCCGAGTGCCATTTGGGGACTTGGGGATCAGAAGTTAGTGTGGCATAGATTATGATCCGCAAATGTCTGCCCAAACTTTCCATAAGCTCACAATACTACAATCACTAACCCAAAGACCCCAGAACACCAAACTATTAGCAATTAACAGCTCCCATTTTATACCAAGTTCATTATGAGGTAAAACCATCATTATACAATTAAAAGAGGCGGAAAAGAAATTGCATCATATTCAGAACAGATTCATAAAGTCTATAAAATCTGAGAACGAAATTCTGTGAAACGCACTATAGAGTTCCCGATTCATAATCTATAAATTGTGAGTAGTTCATTTGCCAGCATCCTTTATGTAGACGTTTGTAAAACAAGCTTTATCAATCGACGTATTAGAACCTGGGCATATGAACTTATGCAATAAAACTGGTCTAAGGTTAATATGCCAAATTCATATGGGGTATGCTAATTACCATGTCCTAAAATGGTCATGCAATGAAAGCATATTATTAAGTGAAAAAAATTAAACAAAGCTGTTCTTGAAGGATTTTAAAGAGGAAGCACATACTTTTTTACTGAATCAAGTAAATAGATGTAGCCTAAAGGAGCAAGAAATTGATATAAGAAAGTCATGACAGCTAGCCCCATTGAATACCGTAGCAGAAACCCAAAAAAATAAGGTGTGGAAAAGAAACTTCTAAGCTCATTCAAAGAGCACTCCCAATCTTTACAGCTTTGACCATTCCTTTCAAACTAAATGCACCATGTGAGAAATAAAGGAATCATTCTCCATACAGCAGCAAGTTGGGGGTTGCCATAAAGGCCTATCCAGCAAACAAAAAAATCCACCACCCTCCTAAATGTCACCCATGCAAGCTTGGTCCTGCTAAAAATCTCATCCCATAAGATTCTTGCCACCTCACGGTTAAGAAATAAGCTACAGCTTCACCACTTTTTTTACACGTATGGCACCAATACATTACAATAGACCCACGCTTCCTCAAATTTTCCATAGTCAAGATTTTCCCAAGAAATTCTGTCTAACCGAAAAACAAAAAAAAAATATACTTTGGAAGGCACCTTACTCCTTCATATGCACTTCTAAGGAAAAGGATTATGATTCTGACATGACAAAAGCTTGTACAATGAGCGAACAGTGAACTTCTTATTCCCAGAATGTATCCAAGCATCGTGTCCACCTCAACACTACCAATGTTTGAAGCGTACAGCAAGTTGAAAAGGTCAGAAATAGCACACATTTCCAATCCTGTGCAGCTTAGGAAAACAAGCATTCCACTAGAAAGTGCCACTAGAGCTATCCAAAAGACCCAACACCCAAGCCTCCTGATCATAAGCAATCCGGAAGAGGGAAGGAAACATGTTCTTGAGGGCCGCATGAACGCCCCAAGTATCATGCCAAAAACTGGCCCTAGATCCTTCACCAACCACAAATCTAAAATGACCAGCAAAACCCTCCCAACCATTCCTAATATTTTTCCACAAACCCACACCATACACACCTCACTTCATTTTTATTTGATTGGCACCAGGTGTCTAGGAATAGCGTCCCGACTAATCCTGGGATACACACCTCACTTCATTAGAACACCGACCCCCAAGCTCTCCCACACTTGGAATGATCACATACTTCTAGCAGTCAAATGGTACATCAAAACCAAGGGTTCTAACACGAATAATCTCTGAAACACAAATTCCTAACTAACAAGAACACTCCAACAAAATATATATCCCCACCCCACAACTCCAAACATACAAAGACTACTGCCATCGCTCTTTCTGGGTCACATATTATCTGAACAGATAATTTTGCAACAATTGGTACATCAAAATGAAATTCTAGCATGGGATTTGATAACTGGAACATACTCATCTTAAATTATGCAGAATAACATGTACCCATTAAAATCTCCTACACATTTATCTTTCATGGTTAGACACGTCAACATTCTACATTTCTTTTGAAGAGGGAGAGTATCAAAACAAGTGATAAAGAAGAGAAGCAAAAATGTATCCAATCTTAAAATTACTAAAATGGAAATACACCAGAATTTGAGTGCAGGAACTGTCATTGCCCATTAAGGATGTTAAACATCGTCCAAATCATAATCATTAGGTGAAAGTAAACTCTCAGCAAAAACAACTGCTTCCCAATCACGTGGGTGACGACAAAAAACAAAGGTCTCATGAGTCTCTTTTTCAAAAAATTTCCTCATTAACTCCCGTCTCTTATATATGCCCACAAACTGACCAGCACTTGAGGACCATAGCGCGAATGAATTCATAAAAAATCCAAATGGATCATCACACACAACTTTAAACATACGTTCCCATGATTGCTACACTCCATATTCCATCATTACCAATAACTCGACGAAGTTAGTTCTATAACATGTACAACATAGACGTCCCCCAAGATTCCTCAAACCACCAAAACATATGTCTATATCTTCTTCCTCTTCATACTCTTCTATGGGTATCGGAGGGTAAGGAACGTTGACGAATTTCTCCTCAGCTAAATTAAACGCAACGATCATTTCACAATTATAAGGCTCGTCCAACAAGACTTCCCAATGCAGAGCACTATTGCAAAGGATCCCTGCTTGAGTAGTAAGATATATATGGTTATCGAGGACTTGAATTCTTATCCAGGAGTTTCCTTTCAACGAGAAAAGCTTGCCTTCAGACCCAAGAAAATGACCAGGATTCCTGGCAACGTAAGAGGCCACAAGGACCTTATAGTCACCAGAGGATGAATCATAGCCGAAGCCATACTTGTACGTCCCACCATCGGGTGAAACTTCAGGGTCAGGCAGTTTCCTGTGGGCTTCAGTTGATGGATTCCAAATATAGAAATCCTTATGGTTATATAGGGCAACGCATACCAGACCATTGCAAGATCCCACCGTCTTAACAGCACGACCCCGTTGCTTGAATCGGAAAAAGAGATCTCTCACCGCAGAAGCGTCCCAGAAAGGTGCATCAATCTCTATGAATCCAAGTGTAGAAGGGGTCGATAGTAGGATTTTTTGGGTGTGCTCTGACGCTCGCTTGAAGTGCCTTTTAGCAAATTGGGGATCGGAAATTAAAGAGCGCCAATGTTTAGAAACGCACCTGAACCGGGCCAAAATTTTGACGGGCAAGCGCAGGAGTATTTCCACAATCATGTCTTCGGACAGAGTCATCACCGTCCTTGCCATCGCCATCGTTACTCTTCAGTAACATAGAACATCGCATCCGGATGCCTATACTAATTCGTTTCGATCCATGTCACACAAAATATATTAAATAATTTAATTTTAAAATTTTAATAATATTTAATTTAACTTTCAACATCTATTTCAATTCAATTAATCTTAATCTAATGTCCAAATCGCACCTGACCTAGTATACTTTACTAAAACTTAAAATTTTAAAAATTTTAAAAATTTTCCATCTTATTATTATAATTTTTTTAAATTTTTAAATAAAATAAAATAAATAATTTAATTTTTTTAATTTTAAAATAATAATATTTAATTTAACTTTTACCTTCTATTTCAATTCAATTAATCTTAATCCATTGTCCAAATCGCACCTGGCCTAGTTTACTTTCAAGATTAAAACTTAAAATTTTAAAAATAAAATTTCTGATCTCATAATTATAATTTTTTTAAATTTTTACACAAAATAAAATAAATAATTTAATTTTTTTAAATCTTAAAATAAAATAATATTAAAAAATATATTCTAATAATATTTTATTTAACTTTTTAACTTTAATTTCAATTCATCCTATCTCTAAAAACAAACGAATTAAAAAAAAAAAAAAAACACTTAGGATGACACTACAACCACTGATTTTAGAATTCAAATTTGTTTCTTTTTTTTATATATTTTTTAACACACTTTTAAATATTTAAATTTACAATATTATTAACAAATATTTAAATTCAAATGTGACCGCTCATCTTGACCATGCTCAAAGAAAAAAAAAATATTTTTTTGTATTGGCATATTTTTTTATTTTTTTAAAATATTTTAATATACTATGAGAAGCGGACTATTCTGGACTGTTAAAAAAAATTAATATTAGAAAGAAATCATTATAATAATACATATTTTATATTTATTATATAATTATTTTTAATTAATTATTCTTAATATTTATTTAAAAAAATATATAATCTAGATAATATTATATTATATATATAAAATAAATACTTTCCATAATAATTTCTATCTATATTTATCCTTTACCAAAATCTCGAGGATGGCTACTGTGCGTGTTATCCGAAGGGAACACGCTTTTTCGACCGCAGTGGTATGATTGCCGGGCCCTCTCTTCGTTTCCTTCTGTTTTAAATTCTGGGCCGTTTCAGGCAATTCTAGACAAAGTTTTTATCCAAACTGTTTTATGATAATTTTATAATTTTTTTAATTTGGATGAAAATTTTATCCTTTTTAAATTCAAATGACATTTATGTAATTTTGAAATCTATAAAGGATTTATATAATTTAAATTTTTTTTTTCTAACTTTAAATATGTCCCATAATTCTTTTTCTTCGATTTTATTATTTTTAATAATTTCTCTATTTTTTATTTTTTTTCTCTTTATTTTTTCTTAACTCAAGTTTGTGATTTTTTTTCATATTATCTTTAACACCAATATCTCTCCCTTTTTTTAATATTTTTAATTTATATGACATAATTTAATTTAAAAGAAAAATTTTAAAAATTTAAATTTTAAAAATTAAATATTATCTTTTTAAGTGATATGAATTGTGTAACACCAGCTTAATAAGAATATAGAATAACTCAATTTTAAAAATCTAAAAAAGATTTATATAATTTAAACTTTTTTTAATAATTTTAAATGTGTCTCATCATTCTTTTTTTAAAATCTCATTATTTTAATAATTTCTCGGTCTTTTATTTTTTATTTTTTTTCAACTCAATTTTGTAATATTTTAACATTATCTTTTAACGTCAATAACTTTACTTTTGTTTTTAATATTTTCAACGTATTTTCAATTCAAAAAATGTTTAATTCTTCTATATATATATATACATACATATATATATATATATATAAATGCTAGATATAGTATGAGTTGTGCAATGACCGCGTATTTATTTTGAAAAAACAATAATAAATATGAAACTTACATTAAAAATATTAATTTTTAATAATAGATCCTATTCTTTTCAACCCATAATTGTATTCAATATTATATACACACAAATTATATATATATATATATATATGAGACACATATTTTCATATATTAGTTATATCTCTTTATACTTAAAAGCGCCTATCGCCTAATGAACAGTGACATCAACAGTAATGAACAGTAATTGTAAATAGTAATAACACGGCAAAATACAAAACCGCGAATCGCATCCTCTCAAAAATATACCGAAGTAAATCGAAGTAAAATCGCAAATCGCATCATCGAAGCAAAACCACAGATGCAAAACCGAAGTAAAATCACAGCAAAACCATCACAAAAATACACGATAAAACCACAAAATCATCATAAAATCTTCACCAAACAGTAATAACACGGTAAAATCTTCAGCAAATCGCATCTCGTCCCTCTCTGCATCCTCGAAACAAAACCACAGATGCAAAACCACAGCAAAACCATCACAAAAATACACGGTAAAACCACAAAATAATCATAAAATCTTCACAAAAATACTACAAATTAACAAAATCACCACAAAATCACAACAAAAATACCATAAAATAAAAAAAATCACCACAAATTACGGTGGAGGTGGCCGAAGGGGAAGTGCGCGTCCGTGAGGGAAGGTGAGCATCCATGGTGGCTCGGCTGGGCATGAGGACGGCTACGAGAGATGGTCGGTGGCGAAAGGAGGTCCCGGTGGTGGTGCGGTGGCCAGAGGAGGTGGATCTCCGCCGTGGGTGTGGAGAACCCGTGCAAGAGAGAGGTAGATTTCGTGGGAGCAAACGGCACGGAGATTGAGGCCGAGCTCGCTGGAGGGGGATGGCCGGTAGGAGAGGAGGCTACCGTGGAGGTGGTGGCGCCGGAGGATGGCGTATGGCGGCGCAGCAACATCAAACCCATTCGGGCTGCACACAACCGAGAGAGAGGAAGAGAGAGCGTGAGAGAGGGAGACCGGTGTGGGGGGACTCGCCAGAGTGAGGTGGTGCCGGTGGAAGAGGCGGTGAGGCTCACCGACGCACGGCGGCGTCGGGCTGGGCAGAGGAAGATTCGGCTGGGAGTCACGCGTACGGGGGGAGAGAGAGAGGGGGGGAAAGTGAGGAAATGGTGGAACAAAAAAAGAAAATTACAAAAGAATAGAAATTAAAACGTATTAATGGCCGGGAGTATTTCGTCCGCAAAAAAAAAAATATAGTGTGTGAAAATGATGAAGAGAACTGCTACATATATACACAAAAATAAATCTAAAAACGGATGTGCATGGTTTTATTGGATCTGTTATATTTACTTTATAATAAAAGTAATTTTACAATCTGGCCTACCTAATTAAATCACATCAACTTGTGAGTCTACTTTTATCTAATTCATTTGTGTCTAATTAATTAAGTATTTCCCTATTATATTATATGCAAAAGTAACTTTTTAACCTACATACAGCGACACATTAATAACCATTAAAATCCTAGCTATTGTTTTGGAGTCTTCAAAATGATTTAACAATAAAAGATTAAAATACTGATTTATATATAAATAAATATTAATTTAATTAAAAATATTGAAATAAATTAAATAAATGATAAAATTTTATTAAATATTTTTAAAAAATTAATATCAATCCTTCATTTTAAATTCTTAGATTTGATCTAATAATAGAAATTTAAACATTAATTTAAACTAATTTAAAATTTAAATAATTAATATATAAATATTAAATATTAATCTTCCATTATTAAATAAATGATAAAATTTTACTAAATATTTATAAGAAATTAAAATCATATAAATAATTAGAGTTTTAACATAATTTAAATATGATAATATTCTTAATTAATTAAATTAGGCAAACGTGCATGGGGAATGAGAGAGTGAGAAAAGAAAAGTGGAGGAAAATGTTAGTTTTTAGGTTTTAAATTTCAACCTATCATCTTTAATATTCAGATTTATTCTAACGATAGAAATTTAAATATTGATTTAAACTAATATAAAACAAATAATTAGAATATAAATATTCTACCATAAATTTAAATTAACTTTAATTTATAAAATATTAATTTTTTATTATTAAGTAAAAGATAAAGTTTTACTGAATATTTTTAAGAGAATAATATTATATCATACACTTAAAATCAACTTTAATTTATAAAATATTATTTTATCATCATTAAATAAATGATGAAGTTTTACTGAATATTTTTAATAAAAAAAAACTATCTAATTAATTTAAATTTTGAATATAATTTAAATTCTATAATAAATAATAAATATGAATAAATAATAATTTTAATTATTTTAATATTAGAAATTATTATTTATTTATTTTTTCAATTAAGCAGACATGGCAAACGTGCTTTGCACGTTAGTCACCGCTAGTGTATATATATATATATATATACATATATAGTTAATCAATCTCAAAACGGTACACTAATGCATTGGAAACAACTCAGGCTCAATGACGAAGAAAAAATCTGATATCGCCATTTAGGATGAGGATTTGGATTAGTTGAGGAATCAGGAGGATAGAGGTCTGATAGGGAAAATATGCGCGGATAGGCACAAGTTGGTAAGGTTGACTATGTTGAAAGTTTGGAAAGTGAATAAACCCGTCAATTTCAAGGAGATTAAGGAAAACATGTTTGTTATTACTTTTGCTAATCAAGAAGATAGACATCTGAAAGAAAAAACCGGTGAATCGGTCCAAATTGGACCAAATCGGTTGATTCGGTTCGTACCCGTTTCCTCTTTTTAAAATTGATTGGAACCATATCGATTCCAGTTTTTCTATTAAAAACACTGGACCGGACCGATTCGTGTGTATATATGTATTTTTAATTTTTTATATTATATTTAATTTTTATACATAAAATAATTTTATATTATTTAATAATTAGTTTAAAATTAAAATATAAAATCCTATTACTCATACTAATCAAATAACATAAAATCAACATAACATTTGATATAATATAAAATTAATATTATAAAATTTAATATTACATTTGATATAACATTAGCATACTATAATATTAGTATTAGTGTTAGTATTAGTATTATATTATATATAAATAACTTTATAAATCACTAGAACTATATATAGTATTAGTATAGTATTAGTATTAGTATAGTATAGTATAGCATTAGTATTAATATAGTATAGTATAGTATAATATTTTTTTTTAAGTGTTAATTACAATTTGCTCACTCGAACTTTCACTCAATTCACAATGTATCACCGAAACTAATAATTACATCAAAATGGACCTGCTTATTTTCAAAACTTACCAATCATTCTCTTTCGTCTACCAGCAGCATTGAACGTAATGGAAATTTACTGCACATGCTGCTCATGTGCATAACATTAATTGTAAATATGTAATTTTTATCTAATTTATTATCATTGACTATATAAAATATACAATAGTATATGCTATCAATTAATAATAAATTATTAATCATTAACCATACATAAAATGTATGATATTATTAGTAATTATGCATATTAAAAAGTAAAATCTAAGTTAGTAAGTAGTAATTATCAACATCATAAATATAATTATAGTAAAATATTTTTTTAATGAGTTAGTTACATAATCCACATTAATAATTCATTTAATTTTAATTTAATAATTTAAATAATTTTTTTTATTAATTTATATATGGTTAATGAATATCAAATAATTTCGTTGTGTACGTAGATTATTTATACTTGCTTGCAACTTAGGTATTAAATAATTTTATATATGATTAATGATTTATGATTTATTATTAATTGATAGCATATATCATTTTATATTTTATATGGTCAATGATAATAAATTAGATAAAAATTATATTTTTGTAGTGAATTTTCATTACATTTAATGCTGCTGGTAGACGGAATAGAGGATTAGTAAGTTTTGAAAGTAAGCGGGTCCACTTTGATGCAATTATTAGTTTCGGAGGTACATTATGAATTGAGTGAAAGTTCGATGGAGCAAAGTGTAATTAAAATAGATAGTTCCAATAGTGTTTTCAAATGCTGGCATTTTAGAAGACAAGAATGGAGGCTCTTATTTTGAAGGAGCAAATGGAGGGCAGAGCAATAAATGGTCAAGCGGCAGAGGTGAGTTCCAAGGGCAGATGGAAGAGAAGAGCTAGGAATCAAGGTGGTGCAGGTCAGTTTAAAAACTGTCTTTTTTAATAATAATAATAAAAAAAAAAAGATTTGGTTTATTTTTAATTGATGATAATGAAGATTGAGAGACAAGGAAAAGAATTAAGGGTGCTTTGGAGGATAAAGTGATAGATACTTTTGTTCAATTGGAGGCTACTAGTCAACCCAATCGAGAGTCATGAAAATATTAAGTTGGCTTAATGGAAACTTTAATGAAAATGGATAAGTTGGAAGTGGTGAGGAGGAAAATTGGCTTTGATGGTTGTTTTGGGGTTGATCCAATTGGTAGAAGTGGAGGCCTTAGCAATCATGTGGAAGGCTGAGATTGACTTTGAACTGTCTATTTACTCTTAAAGACATATAAGTGGGTGGGTCTATGATGAGGGATAGAGGTCTAAGATGGTTGATGACAGGGTTTTATGGCTATTCAGAAGTAGGTCAAAGGCATTTGTCCTGAGTTTTAATGTCAAGGCTTAATCCTGTGAATTATCGTTGGTGCAGTATTGGAGATTTTAATGAGATTTTATTGCATAATGAAGGGGCAGAGACAAATCTGAGAGTCAAATGGGGTCTTTCGAAAAGGCATTAGAAGATAATCAATTGCATGACCTAGGCTATAATAGAGATGGTTTCACATGGAGTAATAAGCAAGGAGATGGAAGATTTACTAAAAAGAGGTTAGATAGAGCAGTTGCAAATTTCTATTGGAAAGATATGTATTATTTTGTCAAGGTAGAAAATTTGGTTGCAAGGTGTTCAGACTATAAACCTATTGTTTTGTCTGTACAAAGGGATCAATTTAGAAGATGTAGCAGGAAAACGGAGTGTAGAAAGATAATCCAGATAGAGGGTATTTGGGAAGAGTACAAGCCTCTCTAAGGGTGTGCAGTGATACTCTTTCAAAATGGAGTAGAAATAGAATACATGACAATGAGAAATAGATAAGAGAAAAAACTATAATAATTAAGAGTCTGTAAGATGATGAGGGTGATTAGAATACTGATTTGATAAAGAAGATGCAAATTGAAGTTGGGAAGTTATTAAAACAAGAAGATATTAAATGGAGACAAAGAGTAAAGAGGAACTGGTATCAACAACATGATAGAAACATTAGATTTTTTTATGCATGTGCAACTCGAAGGTATAAGAAAAATAAGATTGTGGAGATTAGGGATTCACAATCAATTACTAGAACAGATCAAGGGGACATTTGATTGAGCTGAATTATTACATATTTTATATATCTAGAACCCATATAGTTGAATTATTTCATTACATTATTATTAGTTTTAGATAAAAAAAAAATGGTTAAGATGCATAAATCCGAGTTGTGATTTAAATTGATTTAAAGCATAGTTTATGCTTAATTTTATAACTTGTGATTTAATTGGATAATATTTTCTTCACATGCATAACACATTTTTTATATTCTATTCTTCTTTTTTATTTTATTTTATTTATTTTTCTTTCCAAGCCAAGAAATGCAAAATAAAAGTAAAAAAGGCACCAACAATCTCTTGGTGTTTGAAATTTGGACGGAAGTAACACAAATCTCTTTTGGTTTTGCACGATGGGCAACACACATGGAAAAAAAAAAAAAAGCAAGGGTTGCTTACTTCGGTTTTGAAGACTCAAAAAGGGCACAAGAGGCCGAGCTTGCTTTCCATCTTCATTTCCATCCATTTAGCTTGTTCTTTTCTTTCCATAATCTCTATTTAATTTTTGTCAGAATTTTATAGTGTATTTTTTAGATTTTTAATTTAGAATCATTTTATTTTGGATATTTTATTTTTAGTATGTTTAAGTTTGATGTAGTTATTTTTCTTGCTCTTTTAAACTTTTATTTAACAGTAATTATAATTGCTATGGATTGATTTTGAGAATTTGTGATTTGAATACAAGGATGAACCCTAAAATCTTGATTTTGGGGCTTTTCAATTTTCAGTTCGTCTTTTGTCAATTACTTTCTAATCTAGTTTAATTCTTAGCTTATTTTTATTAATCTCTTTGTTCCATTGCATATTAGATTGATTAAAGCTTAATTATGACTTAAATAATTTCAGTTTTATTAATTAATTTTTTGATTATTTGAGATTGTTTAGCTTAGTTGGTTCATTGATTGTTAATTTCAATTTGTTAATCTTTTACATTTCATTCCGACACTAAAACAAAATCTAAAAATATGAATCTAGTCCATGACTAGTGCATTTTTTTTATTCCCGTTGCACTATTCCATTAATTGCATATACCACCACTTTTTTTTTTTTTTTTAAGAATATTTTCACCATTTTAAATGCGTTTGATTTTAAGTAACTTTCTCTGAAGAGACGATCTAGGAATTTGTTTCTAATTATTACGCGACACCCTCCTACACTTGGGATAGCCTTTGTGCTACTCATTTTTTAGTGAGTCAAGTTTTTGGCGTCGTTGCCGGAAAATAGTTGTTTGACGTAAATTTAAACTCGTTATTTTTATTTTTATCTCAAATGTTTCTTTCACTATCTTATATCTGATTACACATTTCATTTGTCACCTACTACTCAGTCGCTTGAACCTTACTTATGCTATTTGGACTGATGTTTAATGTCATGGGTGAGAGACAATTCAAATAGGTTGCTTAGAGTTACATCGAGCACTGAGAATAGTATACACAGTTCAGAGATAGATAGCTCTTCTGTTTTTTCTATAGACGAAGACATTGAAATTGAACAGACCCTGGCTGCACCTGCACCACGCACTCTTAGGGATTATTTACAACCCACTCGCACCACTACACCATCATGTATTATTTTACCTAATGACGCACATAATTTTTTTTATTAAGCATGACATGATGTTAGTGATACTTCAATTCCACGAGATGGATTATGAGAGTTCTTATCAGCACCTGATAGATTTTGAGTTGGCATGCACTACTTTTATTAATAAAGCCACTACTGATGAATTTATTAGACTTAATTTATTTTCTTTCTCTTTAAAAGATAAAGCGAAGACTTGGTTTAATTTTTTGAGGCCTAATTCTATCTCTAGTTGGTCTGATATGCAACGTGAGTTCTTACAAAAAAAAATTCATTTTCAGAAAACTCAGTATTTACACGAGCAGATCAGCCAGTTCAATTAGAAATCTGACGAGACTTTCAAAGCCAGTTGGGAAAGGTTTAAGGATTTGGTGAACATCTATCCACATCACAGTTTTGAATTCTAGAGGTTGGTGAATTATTTTTATACTGGTCTCACTCTAGAATGCAAGCAGTTTGTTCAGAATATGTGCAATGGAGAATTCTTTAGTAAGGAACCTGATTAAGCATTGCCATTTTTTGACTATCTTGCAGAGAGAACACAACAATTGAACACTCAGACTGATCGAGTTTCATTGACAACACAACCACTGAGGGCTATTGCTGGTGGGGGCAGATATGAGCTTAAAGAGTACACTGACGTTCAAGCCCGAATAACTGCATTGATTAGAATATTAGAGGTCATGGAGATGGAAAAGGTGAATGCTGTGAAAACAGTAGAGGCATGCTCTATATGCGCTGATTCAAACCACAAGACCCAAGATTTCTCAATTATGCCAATATTTTAGGATAGTGGCTCTGAGCAGATGCAATTAGCGAACTGGGTAAACAGAGCACAAAATTAGCATTTCTCCAATACATATAATCCAGGGTGGAGGAATCACCCAAATTTCTCATGGAGGAATGATCAGTCTGGCTAGTCTCTGCCACCTTCTCAGCAACCATTTCATCAGGCTGCTCCTTAGTACCAATATCAGCCATATCAAAATTCTCAGAGCTATCTTTTTGTAGCACCTCCAAGATTTTATCCTCATGTAGCTGCATAGAGTTCTCAACCTCAATCATCTGCGAAGAAGTCTCTAGATGATAGTATGGCACATATGGCCAATACACTTAAGCAATTCAAGCAGATTCAGGCCACCACAAACAATGAGAACACTCATGCCATAAATGACTTGTAGAGCACCATCAATAAGATAAGCACGACATTGAGCACTCTAGAGAGAGAAATTTTCAGCACAGCCTCAATCTAATCCACAAGTATACCGGCAACAACCACAACAGGTACATAATGTTTCAGGAGATGTTATTGAGACAACAAATGCCTTTCTTACTTTGAGAAATAGAAAGGAAGTTTCCGAACCAGAGATGACCATTAATAGATAGGTAGTTGCTCCTATACCTAAAGATATAACAGAGACTGATGAAGCTGAAAAAGAAATAGAGGCAGTGAGACTAGAGTCGAAGAAGCCTGTGAGTGCAGATGCTGAAACTAGTAGGGGGTACCAACCTGTGGTTCTTTATCCTTAGAGATTGGCAGCTAGCTAAAAGAACAAATACCACACTAAGATTCAGGAGATCTTCAAGCAAGTAAAAATTAATATTCCACTCTTGGATGTCATACAACAAGTTCATTCATATGTAAAATTTCTTAAGGACTTGTGCACAGTGAAGATGAAGCTGAATCTAAAGAATAAAGTTTCCTAATGGAGCAAGTTAGTGAATTGATATTGAGTATGACTCCTCAAAAGTTTGGAGATCTCTTGCTCTCCCAATATTTCCATTATGATCAGTGAGTCACTCATTGGGAGAGTTTTACTTGATTTGGGGAGTAGTGTGAACTTGCTACCTTTCTAAGTGTATGAGCAATTGGGATTGGGTGAGCTGAAAAAGACCTCCATCATTCTATAGTTGGCTAATAGATCAGTTAAGGTGCTGAGGGGTATTATTGAGGATGTGCTGCTCCAAGTGGACAAATTCTACTAACCAGTGGATTTTGTAGTTCTTGATATGTAACAGCTAGCCTCCACTATTTACCAAACTCATGTCATCCTTGAAATACAATTTCTAATTACATCAAATACTTTGATTAATTGCAGAAGTGAAGTTCTGAAACTTACATTTGGGAACATGTCATTTGAGTTGAACATTTTCAATGTTTGCAAGATACCAACACATTTTGATAACATGAGTGATTTGAATACTGTAGAGAGTTTGACACCAATATAATTTATTTGTTCGAATTTTCCTTTCTCTGATGATGATTTCATTTTTCAGACACCTGAATGTTTACTTGATGAAAATGTCTTGAAGTTTTGGACTATTTTGCATATTATTCTCTACCACTTGAAGTACAATTTGCAGGCACAAAATGGAAACTCCAATTTAAAACTCTACCACTACCAGACATACTTAAATCTTCAAAGGAAGAAGTTCCCCAGTTGGAATTGAAACCACTTCCTCAAGATTTAAAGTATGTTTTTCTTGGTCCTAGAGATGACATTTTTCTTGTGGTGATTTCCTCAAAGTTAAATTAGAAGGATGAAACCCAGTTGATTGAATTCCTAAGAAAGTATCGAGACGCAATTGGTTGGATAATAGCCGACATCAAAGGTATTGATGCTGCTATTTGTACCTACAAAATCCATCTTGAAGATGATGCTAGACCGGTTCGTGATGCTCAACGTAGGCTCAATCCTACTAAGAAAGAAGTTGTCAAAGAGGAAATGCTTAAACTGCTAGTAGTATGTATCATTTACCTAATCTCAGACAGTAAGTAGGTAAGTCCAACTCAAGTGGTACCAAAACAATCTGGTTTAACTGTTATAAAAAATGATAAAAATGAGTTTGTTCAAACTATAATGGTTATTGGCTGGAGAATGTGCATTGATGATAGAAAACTTAATTCAGCCAATAGGGAATGATCATTTTCCTTTACCATTATTGGATTAAATTTTAGAAAGAGTGGCTGGTAATGCATTTTATTGCTTCTTTGATGGATACTCTGATTATTATCAAATTGCTGTAGCGTCTGAGGACCAGGAGAAAACCACTTTCACCTGTCCTTTTGGCGCATTTGGTTTTACCAAAATGTCTTTTGGTTTATGTAATGCCCCAGTCACATTTCAGAGATGCATGATGAGTATTTTCTTTGACATGATTGAGGATATTTGTGAAATATTCATAGATAACTTCTTTATTTTTTAGAAATCTTTTGATAGTTGTTTGCATAATTTGGCACGTATTCTCCAGAAATGTGAGGAAAAAAATCTTTTACTTAATTGAGAGAAATGTCAATTTATAGTTACTCAGTGCATTGTCTTGTGACATTTTGTTTCTTCTAAAAGTATAAAGGTCGACAAGGCAAAAATTAAATTAATATCTAAACTTCTTATCCCTAGGACAGTTAATGAGATTCGTTCTTTTCTTGGCGATGCTGGCTTCTATAGGCAGTTTATTCAAGGGTTCAGTTCTATTGTAAAACCTTTGTGTACTCTTTTACAAAATAATATTGAATTTTTTTAGACTGATGAGTGCCAAAAAACTTTTGATACCCTTAAAGAATCACTTACCACCGCCCCTATTATCCAACTCCTGCAGTGGGACATTCCTTTTGAAATTATGATTGATGCAGTGATTATGCGTTGGGTGCTGTTTTGGGACATCGTTTAGATAATAGACCTTTTGTGATTTATTATCTCAATAGAACCTTGAATAATGCACAAACAAATTACACCACTACTAAAAGGAATTGCTTGCAGTGGTTTTTGCACTTGATAAATTTCGGGCTTACATTCTTAGTTTCTCTATTACTATTTTCATTGACCATTCTGCTCTTAAGTAATTGTTGGCTAAGAAAGATGCAAAACCACACTTGATTTGCTAGATTTTACTATTTCAAGAGACCAACATCACCAATAAGGACAAGAAAGGAGTCGAAAATGTGATGGCTGACCATCTCTCCAGATTGACACCATCCTTCCCTTCAAATGTCATCCTTCCTCTTGATGATAGTTTTCCGGATAAGCAGCTCTTTGTGATTTATAGAATTTCCTGGTATGCTAACATAGTCAACTATCTGGTGATTAAACAAATGCCTTATGAATGATCCACCCAAGATAAATGTCGATTTCTCTCTGAGGTACGACACTTTCACTTTGATGATCCATACATTTTCAAATATTATTCAGACCAATTGATTTGAAGATGCATTCCTGATAATGAGTTTTCCTCTGTGTTGAGATTTTGTCATATGGGTGTATATGGTAGTCATTTTTCAGCAAAGAAAACAGTCATTAAAATTTTACAAATCAGTTTTTACTGGCATTCCATGTTTAAAGATGCTTATAATTTTTGTAAGGCTTGTGAGCCTTGTCAAAAATTGGGATCTATTAGCAAAAGAGACATATGCCTCTTTCCCCAATTCTCACTTTAGAAATTTTTTACTGTTGGGAATAGACTTCATGAGACATTTTTTTATTTCCTTTGGAAACACAGATTTTATTGGCTGTGGATTATGTTTCAAAATGGGTTGAGGTTGTTGCTTGCAAAACAAATGACCATCGTGTTGTCCTAAAATTTTGACAATCTTTATTTGCTCGCTTTGGCATACCTAAAGTTATCATTAGTGATGAGGGCTCTCATTTTTGTAACAAACCATTTTCTACACTCAAGAATAAAGATGGTATCACACACAGAGTTTCTACCCCTTATCACCCTCAAACAAATGGACAAGCAGAATTGGCAAATAGAAAGATCAAAATCTTTTTGGAGAAAACTATCAATTCTAATAGGAAACAATGGTCAGTTAAACTTCTTGATGCTTTGTGGGCTTATAAGACAACTTTTAAAATTAATCTAAGAATGTCTTATCAATTAGTTTATGGTAAAGCTTGTCATTTACCTGTTAATATTCAGTATTGAGTCATTTGGGTTATAAAACATGTTAACATGTCACTTGATGAAGTTTTAGGGTTGAGAAAATTGCAGATCAATGAATTGGATGAAACTCGTCGGGATGCCTATGACAAGGCTCAATTGGCAAGGAAACGCATGAAAATTCTACATAATCAAAAAATTCATTCCAAGCATTTTACACTTAGCCAGAAAGTTCTTCTTTACAACTCTCGCTTATATATTTTTCCTAACAAATTGAAATCTTGCTTATGAAAGATGGTTCATCCTCATGGGACGGTAGACATTGTCAATCCAAAGAATAGCAATAGCTTCACTGTCAATAGACAACGTCTAAAGCCGTTTATAACTTTGAACCCAATGAAGAGATTTTGCTTGTGAAAGATTTCATGGAAGTGTTTTGATCTTTTTCCCCCTTATGGCTTTGTTTAATTGCATTTTATCTTTTATATTTATTCGTTGTTTTGCTTTATTTTATATCACATGTTTGGTTGTCTTTGTTGCTTATTTATTCCTGTCCACTTTTGTTTCTTCCGTTCGATTCATTGAGGACAATTTCTCTCACTAATTGGGGGCAACGTGTGTGAACATTTTTTTTTTTTTTATAAAAAAAATTGCATTAATGTGATGTGCATTAATACACATATGATTGGCACACTCTATTTCTAATTTTTTGTGAAATCTGAGCATCTTGGTGGAGTTTTGGTCAAAGCTGTAATATAAATTATACCGACATACGCTATGAGTGTTTTCAAGCTCCCAAAGAAGCTTTGTCAAGAAATCTCAGCACTAATAGCTAGGTTTTGGTGGGGGCATATGAAGCACGATAGGAAAGTTCAGTAGAAAAAGTGGAGTAAGATGGGTATATCAAAGAATGTAGGAGGGATGAGGTTTAGAGATATAGAAAGCTTTAATTGTGCTATGTTAGTAAAACAGTTTTGGAGATTAATGACCAACCCTGGAGCATATGCAGCAAAAATCATGAAGGAAAAATACTACAAACATAGTGCTATTTTGAATGTCAAATTAGGTGGAGGTCCCTCACTTGAGGGAATGAGATGGAGAGTGGAAAATGGTAAAAGAATAAATATCTGGGGGGATAGATGGTTGCCAACTCCAATTTCTTTTGAAGTCCAATCTCTAGTGAAATTGTTGAATAAAGAAGCAACTGTGGATGCATTGATAGATAGCTCTAGAGGGTGCTGGAATTATAATCTCGTAAAAGAAGTGATGAATGAAATAGAAGCAGAAATAATATGTGGTCTACCTTCAAGTAAGACGGGATAGATGACAAAATGATTTGGGGCCCTAGTAAAAATGGCTCTTTCTCGATTAGAAGTGCCCTATTATCTTGCTGTTGAAATAAAAATAATAATAATAATAATAGGGGGGGGGGGGGATAAAGTTGACACTGAGGGATGGAAGAAGATATGGGAACTTAATGTTCCAAATCCGGTCAAAATCTTCCCCTGGAGAGAGCAGTAAGTGATACTCTTCCAACAAAAAGCAATCTGTTTTAAGATGAAGATTACAGACAATCCTTTGTGTCCCATATGTGATCAGAAGGAGGAGACGAGTGGTCATGTGTTGTGGAGCTGTGTGGCAACTTCAGATGTATGGGCAGATTCTCTAAGCTTTGTTCAGAAATGGGTACTCAAGGAAGATGATTTCTACAATATATGGGTGGAGCTGGGTCAAAGGCTACAGAAAAAGGAACTGGAAGAAATGGCTTGTGGTTTCAGGAAGCTGTGGCACAGAAGAAACAGATTGGTGTTCGAAAATAAGTTCGAGAGTCCTAAGGCAATTTTAACTGCTGCAAGATTAAATTGGAATAGTTTATGCAAGCTAATGAAACAACTAGTGATTCTGTTGCAGGTGAAGGTGCTGTCAATAGAGCTATAAGATGGCAAAAACCAGGTAATAATATCTATAAAGCTAATTGGGATGCTGCTATTGATGTGGAGAAAGTGAAAATGGGGATTGGGGTTGTAATAAGGATACTTATGGGGAATTAATAGCTTCATTGTGTATGGCCAAAAATTTTTGTCAAAAATGCAATACTTGAAAATTTTTGTCAAAAATGCAATACTTGCTGAAATTCATGCTTTATGAAGGTCTTTAGTTTTCTGTTCTGAGAAAGGTTAGAAGAGGTTATTTTTTAAGGTGATGCTTTGTCAGTTATCAAAGATGTGCAAAAGCATGAAGAGAATTGGGCATGGTACGTCCAGATGATTGAAGACATAAAGCATGTACTAAGTGGAAGACCAAGCTGGAGAATTCAGTAGGTCCCCAGAGAAAGAAACTTGGCAGCACACAGATTAGCTAGATATGCTCTTGCTTGTGAGGAGGAGATTGTGTGGTTAGAAGATGGTCCAGATTGGATTAAAAACTGTACTAATCTAGAAAGACAATGTATTGGTTGATTATTTTTTATGAATGAAGTGAAGTTGATTTCAAAAAAACAAATAATGCAGCAGAGCGATGAGGAGATCAAGAAGGTTATACTTCTTTTCTCACAATAAAATACGAAACAAAAATCCTCCTCAGCATTTTCCATGTTCTCTCCTGTCCAAAACTAAAAGGTCCTCGACTCTAAGAGAAAAGCTAATCAAATTTGTGTCACTTTCTTAAGTCTCCATTTTCCCCTTAAATATCCATTCCATCTGCAATTTTTACGAAATAAGCAAGAGAAAAGAAAAACCCGAGAAAGAAAAATAGAGATGTAGGTAAAGAAAGCAGCAAATGAGATCCAGTTGAGAGAAAATAGTCATTTTCATTTTAAAATAAATAATGCAAGTTCACTAAAGCAGAAGTTGGATTACCAATTCGTGGCTACTCTATTATGTACAGACAACAATAAAAATTCATGCTTTTGGTCAATATAAAAGAACAATATCTATCCCCGAAAATCTTCAGTACAAGTGAATTTTGAGGTTTAGAGACATCAAAGTTTTGCATTTCATTTAATTAAGGAGAAACATAACAGCATTTGAGTGCCCATCATGCCTATCATAATTAGTTAGGTGAAAGTAAACTCTCAAAAAAAACAGCTGCTTCACAACTAGCTTTGTCACTGCTCAACATAAAGCGTTCAAGAATCGCTCCATCATGATCAGTCCTTATTAACTCCTTTCCCATGTATATTGCCTCAAGCTTCTCACCTCTGGGAAAGCACAGCGGGATTAGACTACATCTGCAGTTGATTAGATCGGAATGCCGAACTTCAAACATTGGCGCCCATGATTCCTGCACTCCGTATTCCTGCATTACCCATATCTCAAAATGGGTAGAGCTATAACACCAACGACAAGTAAGACAAAGACGCCCTCCAAGATTCATCAAAGAATAGAAAATAATCTCCTCGTGGTGATCGTCATACTGTAGGGGCATCGGCACCTCCCAAAACTCCTCCTCAGCTAAATCAAACGCAGCGATTGTCTCAGTATAATCTTCCAGAAAGACTTCCCAATGCAGAGTACCATTGCAAAAGATCCCTGCTGAGTCGTTAAAGTCAAAAACGAAATGTTCAATAGTTTTCCAGGAGTTTCTTTTCGACGAGAAGACCCTGCCTTCAGATGATGGGAAAAGGCCCAAAACGACCTTATAGTCTTCAGTGGATGAATCATAGCCGAAACCATGAGCACGTATCTCAAGATCGGGTGGAGTTTCAGGGGGGTCAGGCAACTTTCTGCGGGATCCGGTTGATGGATTCCAAATATAGAAACCCTCATTCTGAGAGAGTGAGACGCAAACCAAACCATTGCAAGAACCTACAATCTTAAAAGCACGACCCTCTTGCTTGAACGGGAAAAAGAGTTCTCTCACAGCAGAACGGTCCCACAAAGGTGCATCGGTTTCTAGGGACCCAAATCTCAAAGGGGTCGATAATAGGAGTCTTTGGGTGTGCTCGGATGTTCGGTCGAAGTGCGATTTAGCGAAATGGGGATCGGAAATTAAAAAAAGCCATCGTTTAGAAACGCACCTGAATCGGACCAAAGATTTGACGGGCAAACGCAAGAGTATTTCTAGTATCAAGTCTTCGGGAAGAGTCTTCCTAGTACTCAGCATTGCCGCCTTCTTTCTTCTAAGCGGCATCGCCGCCTTCATTCTTCAGTAATTTTTTCTTGGGAATGGCCCTACACTTGCCACAACAGCAGCACCGGACTCGCAACTTAATACTCACAGAATTCGTATTTAAAAAAAAAAAAAAAATACTCACAGAATTCCCAATGGCTTATTTAAATGTTTAATTAATTAAAATCTAATTTTTTTTAATTTTAACTGACTATTTTTACCATACATCATACCTCAATCTATTTATTCTTTATTTCTATTATTTTTGTCTTTGTATTCATTTTAAATATGTTCTCTATCTACGTATAAATTTATGATATTCTCATTTCTTCTTAATAGTTTCCATATTTTAATGTGGTTGCAATATCTCTTATTTTAAACATCAATAGTCTAATAAGAAACTGATGTGGATGTCATTTCCTTCTCTGAAGGGTAGGGTGGTGTCTTTGCAATAGCAAAGGAGGGTCTCTTGGACATAGTTCGAAAAGTGTTGATGGAGGAAGAGATACAACGATTGTGGGCTGGTTTTAGTCTCACAGAGCAGGAAGAGAATGCAATGGTGATAGATACAAGGGTGCTAGAGAAGTCGAGGATCCAAGGCGAGTCTTGTCTATTAGCCCTACCATAACAGATAAAGGCATTAATAGAGAGGCCTTCAGAACTATCATGCAAAGGTTATGGAAGCTTGAAGGTTGGCTGCAATTGTTGGCTACAATTCAAAGACGTGGGGGAAAACATATTCTTGCTAGATTTCCAACATGTCAGGGACAAGGAGAAAGTGCTGCTTGGTAGACCATGGTCTTTTGATCGAATGCTGATAAGTTTTGAAGAATGTGATGCAAATACTCTCATGTCACAAGCTCTTTTCCGTCATGAAGTGTTATGGATTCAAGCCTATAACATGCCCTTGGCATGCATGACTGAAGAGATTGGGATACAAATAGGATCAGGTGCAGGGAAAGTTCTGGAAGTAGAGGTGGATGAGAACGGTTTAGGGTGGGGGCATTTTTTACGTATGTAGAGGTTGATATCTCTAAACCATTATCTAGAGGCAGATTTCTGACATTTGACATTAAAAAATTATGGATATCTTTCAAATATGACTGTTTGCCTTTGTTCTGTCTTAAATGTGGGGTGATCAAACATTCGAGGCCATGCAAAATATCTGAAACTAAAGGGAAGTCTCAATATGGTTCATGGCTTCGTGCTAGTCAGACAAAACTTGGTAGCCAGTTTTCTAGAAGGTATGGTGGCGCAACCCAGCAGCCACCACAGTAGGGGTGGCGCAAACATCCAACTGGTGGAGTTTCAAATGAAGAAGGTACAGGTGCTAAGGCTGAATGCCAGGGTCAGAAGGAGAAATCTAAGGAGGGGTTAAATATGATGGAGAGTAGACCCTTGAAAATATGGAAGCCAGCTTGTCTCGTATGGAAGGGGAGTGCAATCTGGTTAGGAAGGAAGTGAAGATAGAGTGTTTTAATGATAAGGAGGGGATTGGAGAGAAGTTTTCCTTAGTTGGTCACTTTCCCTCTAAATCAGCCTGGACTGAGGTTGCTACCTATATGGAAAGTGAGACCAATAAGGGTGAGACAGATATGGAAATGATGGGCCAAGCAGTTATGGAAAGTTATGAGGTGGGAGGGGTTGACCCCTCTGTGGGATCAATAGCCAGCCAGGCCCGTTCTTTGGACCAGTTTCTGGGCCAACAGTTGTAGAACCTAGCCCAATCCGAGAAGCAAGCCAGGTGGAAAAGAAGAGCTCGTGACCAAGAATAAAAAAAGTAGCATTTACTCTTTCTGCAATGGTCAGTTCCAAGAGAGTTTTTTTAAAGAGAAGGGGATGAGTTTGGTATGGAGGGTGGGCCTTCAAGTGTGCAAAAGAGACAGAAGAGAGGATCTAGCCTTAGTAAGTCTAATGAACATCAAGAGTTGGTGGTGGCTGCTAGGTAGCACCACCAACAATAATGAATTGCTTAGCTTGGAACTGCCAAGAGTTTGGGAACCCTCGGACAGTTTGAGAGCTTCACCATTTGGTGAAGAAAAAGCTCTCAAGTTAGTTTTCCTTATTGAACTAAAGTGTAACAAGTATAAAGTTGACAGAATAAAAAAAGGCTTAGGCTTTGAGCATTGTTTTGTGGTGGAAAGTAGAGGTCTAAAAGGGGGCCTAGCTTTTTTGTGGCATGATGATCTTATTATTAATGTTGTTTCATACTCTCATTATCACATTTCTCTAAAGGTGATGGCCAGATGTGAGGTTTTAGAATGGTTGATGACTGGGTTTTATGGCCATCCTAAAACCAGTAAAAGGCATAGCAGTTGGGAGCTTTTAAGGGCTTTGAAGCCACCTGAAGGTTTAGCTTGGCTTTGCAAGGGGGACTTTAATGAAATTATGCATCAAAAAGAGAAAGTTGGGGCTGCAAGAAGACTGTATAGATAGATGGACGAATTCAGGCTTGCAATTAATGATTGTGGCTTGAGTGACTTGGGTGTCCATGGTGACAAGTTTACATGGTGCAACAATTGTGTAGGCCCTCAATTTACTAAAGAAAGGCTTGACAGGGCTCTTGGCAATAAGGCATGTTTGATACCTTCCTTAATACCATTGTTCGATCTTAAGGGGTCTTATGCTCTGATCATAGACCTTTACTGCTCCCAATAAGCAATGGTCCATATTGTGTGGTGAAGGGGGAGAGGCCTTTCAGACATGAAGCAAAGTGGGCTGAAAGGGAGGAATGCTTCAAAGTGGTGGATGAAGCTTGGATGAGACAAGGATTGACTACAAATCAACTGAAGAATACCTCGGATAAACTGAATTTCTGTAAAGCCAAACTGAAGTCATGGAGTAGAGTCTTTTTTGGGCAGTCAAAAAAATTGATAGAAACGAAGCTGCAACAGATTTCAAGCCTCCAGAAGTCTAACAAGGGGGACCAGATTTCTCAGATTAAGACTTTACAAAGGGAGGTGGATAAGTTACTAGAAGGAGAAGACATCTCTTGAAAACAGAAGGCCAAACAGAAATGGTTGAGGGAAGGTGACAGAAACACTAGTTACTTCCATCCATGTGCCAACCAAAGAAGAAAGACAAATTCTATAAAGAAGATTCAAAATGAAAGGGGTCAAGAATTCATAGCAATAGAGGAAATGGTGGGCCAATTTCAACAATATTTTCAGGACCTTTTTTCTACTTCCAGGCCTGTTAATATTGATGAATGCCTGAGGAGCTTGCATCCACGTATCTAAGATGATATATATAACAATCTCATGTAGAAATTCACATCTTAAGAGGTTGGGGAAGCTGTCTTTCAGATGAATCCTCTCAGTTCTCCTGGGCATGATGGCTCATGCATTTTATCAGAGACATTGGAAAACAGTGGGCAAGGAGGTATGTGATGCAGTTCTTTGTGTTCTAAATTCCAATGGTAGTATTGATGCTCTTAATGAAACCTTTATTGTCCTAATTCCCAAGATCAAATTCCCTAGCAAAGTGACTGAGTTCAGACACATTAGTCTGTGCAATGTCCTTTATAAAATCATATCAAAGACCATTGCAAACAGATTGAAGAAGATCCTTCCAAGCATAATCTCTCAGACTCAATTTGCCTTTGTTCCTGGTAGATTGATTTCAGATAATGTTATCGTGGCATTCGAGGCATTGCACACAATGAATACCAAATTATCAGCCAAAGATGGTCAAATGGCCTTGAAACTTGACATGAGTAAGACTTATGACAGAATTGAGTGGGGTTTCTTAGAAGTTGTTATGCTTAAAATGGGCTTTAATCAGAGTTGGGTGAGGCTCGTTACGCAATGCATTGAATCTGTGTCCTATTCCCTGATTTTTAATGGAGTGCCTTAACAGGTTTCAAACATTCAAGAGGAATTAGGCAAGGGGATTCCTTATCCCCTTCCCACCTGGTGCAAGCTGAATTGCAGAAAGTTATCATAGGTATACCAATTGCTAGGGGTAAATTTAGCATTACTCACATTTTCTTTGCAGATGATAGCTTGTTGTTTTATAAAGCTAATATCCTTGAATGGAGCAAACTCATACACATTATTCAATCTTTATGAAAGGGGCTCTGGTCAAAAGCTGAATAAGGAGAAGACATCAATGCAATTTAGCAAGAATACCCCAAGATCTGCTCAGGACCTAATACTCAGCATTGCAGGGGTGAGATCTTATGTGCAGTATGAGAGATACCTTGGTTTACCTGTCATGGTTGGTAAATCACGGATTAACTCCTTTAAGTGTATTCAGGAAAAGGTCAAAAGCAAGCTTAGCAGCTATAAGGTTAAAACTCTTTCCTTAGCAGGTAAGGAAATCTTCATAAAGGCTGTGGTTCAAGCTTTACCTTCATACAGTATGAGAGTTTTCCAATTACCTTGTAGTTTTCTCAAGAGCATCAATAAGGTGACTCAGAATTATTGGTGGGGTCAACAGGAGCAAGTGGGGAGAATACATTGGGTCTCTTATAATTCTATGGGTAAAGCAAAAACCAAAGGAGGGCTGGGTTTCAGAGATCTTGGGAGTTTTAACGTGGCTATGTTAGACAAACAAGGTTGGAGACTATTGCCATTTCCAGATTCTCTTGCTTCTCAGGTGCTTAAGTGGAAATACTTTCCTAGGGTCAGCTTTATGGAGGCCAAGGTGGGGAGTAATCCCTCTTACATTTGGAGAAGCATTATGGCTGCTCGATCTCTGTTGGATCATGGAACCTGCTGGAGAATAGGCAATGGCAGAGAGGTTTAAATATGTAAGGATTGTTGGTTCCCTAAGTCTTACAATTATAAAATTCAAAGTCCTGTTAAAGTCCTAGGAGAGGATGCAAAAGTGATGGAGCTAGTTGATTCTGATACTAAGCATTGTAAGGTGTCACTTATTGATGAGATCTGTGAACTAGAAGAAGCTGAAGTGATTAAAAGAATGCCTTTTAGCTGCTATAATAGATATGACAGAAGGATATGGAAAGGCTCTATTGATGGGAAATTTACAGTGAAGAGTGCTTATCATCTACACTTTGCACTAATTGAGCAATCGAAGGGACAACCCTCAAGTAGCACCGGTTCATCTCAGGTTTGTTCTACCTTGTCGAAAATGAATGTATCCCCTGTAGCAAAGATGTTTTTGTGGAGAGCTTGCAAGGAAGGTTTGCCTACTATCCTGAATTTACACAAAAGGAAAGTGATTGATAAGCCTTTCTATCATATTTGCATAGAGGGCATGGAATCAGTAACTCATGCATTATGGAGCTGTCCTACTGCTCAAGATATTTGGAGCCAGTGTTCAATAAAGTTACAGAAAGCATCCTTCCCAGAAGGTTTGTTTCTGGATTTGATTGAAAGCTTATGCAGTTCCTCAAAGTTAGACCTTATGGAGGAAGTAGTAGTGGTCTCTAAGGGGATCTGGTATAGATGAAACTTGGTGGTGTTCCAAAATGAATTCAAACATCCTAATTTGATAGTGCAGTAGGCAAATGAGGATATTTTGTGAATGAAGGAATCTAGAACCCAACAACACCATACCAATTGCAGCACAACAGGTGTTAGGTGGTTGCCTTCTTGTCAGGATTCATTCAAGATCAACTAGGATGCAGTTATGGATAAAGCCAATAGCCATGTGGGGATTGTCATCATAGTGAGGGATGATTAGGGACTGGTGTCTGCTACAATGAGATACAAATTGGCTTTGTTTCCAAACTCGTTATTGGCAGAAGCTGCTAGTGCAATCGAGGCAGTCAAATTTAATCTTCAACTGGGGCTCACTAGTATTATATTGGAAGGTGATTCACTTCAAGTGGTCAAAGTTGTTCAAAAGGAAGATGAGTCATGGTCAGAATCAGGTCTTTTTGTTAATGATGCCAAAATTCTTTTACAATCTTTTGTTCATTGGTCTGTCCAACATGTTAGTAGGACGTGTAACATAATGGCACATTTTTTAGCTAGAGATGCATTGTCTCTTTCTATTTCAGAAGTGAGAGTAGACATGGAGAAGGCTCCATCATGTATTATTCATATGCTATGATTTCTTTTATATGAATGAAAGTTCCAATTTCAAAAAAAAAAAAAAATAGTCTAATAAGAAACTAAAATGAAAAAAAAAACTTCATCTTATTTTTTTGACTTTTTTTTCTCATATTTGTAAAGTTCTTACCAAGAGTATTTTTTTAATTAAAAGAAAGTTATTAAACTTTATCATGTTTGATAAATAAAATTGTAAATGTGAGAAATGTAAAGAAAGATAATGAAAAAGAAAATAAATAATAAAAATGATTAGAAAATAAATAACGCATTTTTCAATTTAACTCACATGTTTTGTATCGTGGTGTACAAAAACTGCCAAAACCGGCCTTAACCGAGTCAAACCGGCAGTCGGAGTATGGAACCGCAGAAATTGATAAGGAAACGGTTGGTCAGTAGTAGAAATATATCAAAATCGACGTCAGCCGGTTTGGTTCAAATTTGAACTTGGTTCAAATCGTTGAATCAGCCAATTATATATATATATATATATAATAAATTATACTTATATAAAACAACATTGTTTCACTTGAATGAGTGAAACAACGTCATTTTAGATCTACAGTTCGTATAAAAAAATGATATGGCGTCGTTTGGCTTAAACGACGCTATTTCAACCTAAGGTTTAAACACCCTCCTCCCCTCCCTCTTCTTCTCGACTTCGACTTCCCTCAGAGTCTCAGACAGATCCCTTTCCCCTTCCCAGTTCCAAACTTCCAACAAACGACAAACGGTGCAACGCACGCTGGGTTCCCCTCCTTCCATGAATCTGTCGACGACACCCAGAGGCTAGAATTTCACCCCCTCCATGACTTTGTCCCCTTGAGCCTATCAGCCGTTCCCCTACCTCCGTCCCTTGCCTGTTAAAAAAACCACATCGTGTGTTAATAAAAATCCCACCATGTGGTTGCGATATCCGTCAATGCCAATTAATATTTGAGAGTCCATGGATAATGTTGAGAGCTTTGTGCAAAATCTAGTAATGTTTTTCTCATTCAATATTCATTTACTTTTATAAATTATTTATTTTTCATTATCCAAATTTATTAATATTTGATATTTTAATCTTATTAATGTTTCTATATAAAGTTGGAAACACAATCAGGCGTCACAACTATTGAAGACGAAAGACTCTTTGGGAATCTATTTGGATGTTGAAGATTTAGCACAATTTTATTCAATAACAATTGTTGTGTATTTGCTTAAGACAATTTGTTTTGGTTTATAATGTGTATTAAACATCTAGTGGAGTTTTTATTTTTTTGAGTTATCTTGTAATTAGTATTATAGTATATACTTGGTAGTTACTAGTTAGTAATAGTATAAATGACATTAAAATTAAAATGAAATTGAAATTGAAAATTTACAAAAGATTTAAAAAATTCAGCTAAAAAAAAATCCAAAATGTTAATGATCTTGAATAATGAATTGAGCAAAAAAAAAAAAAAGGTCCAAAAAGATGTTGAATAGGATAAAACCAAAGGCCCAAAAAGGGTGGCCCAAACCAGTCAGAACCACAAACTGGTCATGAACCGGCCGGAACTAGTCCGACCAGTTCCACCCCCCAGTTTCGACCAATTTTTCTCCCCTAAAAACACCGGTCCGAACCGACCGTGTCAATTTACACCTTTACTTTTGCATTGATTTTACATATCCAATTGAGACTTTATTTTGACATGGTGTTAGCCATTTTACATAAAAATACAAAATAGGTAAAGCATTGTGAGTGCTCTAAGATTTGTCTCTCTTTCTCACAACATAATCTAGTTAAAAAAAAAAATTAATTGAAGTGTGAATATGCATCAACCACATCCCCGAAACATCAATTAGAAAAATTTTAATTCTTTTTAAATAAATTAGTTACATCTAGAATCATGTTAGATACAGGTCTGAAAAAAATCAATACTAAACTATCCAAAGGCATTATTTTCTTTCTACCAAAGGACCCAACAATCTTAATCTCTCTGTGGAGCTTCAGCACCTCCCTCCCTCCCCTTATCTGGCTTACGTCAGAACTGTCCATAGGTTTTTTTTTCTCAATTTTCTTTAGTTTTATGTCTATAGCACCAAGATGTGTCGATCTGTTGCCTACTGGCCTCCTATGACCGCCAGGCGCCCCACCATCAGATTCTTCAACCGCCAATATGTCGGACGGTAAAAGAAAATCAACCAAAAGAAAGGCACGTACGTCTCACGCGCCACCGCACCATAGGGAGTCTGACACAGCCACATGGGGCTCCATCGGGACTATCTCTCAAATCCAACATTTACCTTCTTTCCAAGAGTGGTGCGTGAGCTACACACACCTCCACAACTAGTGACGATTGTTTGTCGACGAATCGACTCATCTTCTAACTGCTATTTTCCTATGTTTCTGATTTTCTTAACCAAGGATCAAGCGGTCGTAAAAGTCTCATTCAACCAGTCCAGACTAGTAAAATATAGCACACACTAATCCACAGCGGCGTGTAGTCGTACTATTATAGTTTGTTTATATGACTAGGCTAAAACCGCTTTAAGCGGCTTCCCCTTTGTGAAAAATGGGTAGGAGCTAAATTTTTTGCTCCATATCCCTCTTTTTTATTATTCTTGTATTGCTTTTGTTTGTTTTGGAATGAATGTTGGGAGCTTCCACCCCATTGAATTTAGTACCTTGTAGCCATTTAATTTATCTATAAAATACTTGCTGAAAAAAAAAAAGATACAAGCCCGAGACAAGCATCTCTGATATATTTTTCAAGCATAATATATAATTATTTTTTCAAGGAATTAATTTTTTCATATAACAAGAATGTTTCTACATTAGCTTCCAAGTGTAGGACTCATTTGATAGTGTTATTATCTTGTAGAAATATTATTTTTTATCATAAATTTTATCATCTCTCATTGCATTAACTAATGCGACTTATATTAAGTCTTTATTTAAACATTTAGCCTATCAATTTCTATTCATCTTTAAGTTTGGTCATCTTCCGTTGTGCCCCGAATGGATAACCACTTCAAATGTGCAGAATCAACTATTGTGATTATTACAATAAATTTTTTTTTTTTTTTATGATCAGGAACACCCACGGCAGAGTCCTTAAGGGCTCATTTAAATAGTGAGATGAGATAATTTTAGATGAATTGAATAAAATATTATTTTTTAATATTATTATTATTTTGAGATTAAAAAAATTGAATTGTTTATTATATTTTATACGAAAATTTGAAAAAATTATAATAATGAGATGAGTTGAGAATGTTTATGTATCCAAACGAGACCTAAAACTCACCCATGGAACCTACACTCCCGGAGAGACTAGCACAACAACCCACCGCCATGACCTTCCACTTAAATTGCAATTTGATCCCAGGGAAAATCCAACCAGTGGTATGAGACTCATGCATACAAGTTCACCCTTACCATTTGGGTTACCCACGGATGGGTATGACAATAAAATTTAAGATAAAGAATAGCATTACTCTTATTTTTAATTTTATTGCTCAATGTTACCCTTCATCTCATTTTGCATGTAAATTTGCAAACCATGAACCTCCAAAATTAAATGGTCCCATGCAAATCCGACGGTCTCCTCATATAGTTCCAACTCAAATTCATACCATAAATTTGAAATAAAAATCAACAACTAATTTCACACTCTAATAGCCGATTGCATCTCAAGTACAAAACGGCAACCTTAAATATTGTACAAAAAGAGGGTCTGCTGACCTGAGGGGGGACACAATACTAATTATCAAGCCAGAGAGAATTTGGCCTGTAAAGCTGGCTCCCTAAAATCAAAATCCAACCACAATGCAATCTTAATCCACTCAAATCTCAACCATCTGGGGCATAAACCCCTTATTTACCTAAGTTTTGGTTTGAAGATGAACTTGTGATGTCAAAAGCGAAAAGCACTTCTGATGCGATTAGAAGTCATTAGCTTCATTTATTTCCATGAATATACTAACATAAAGACACATGTATACATACATAAATTCACAGACATAAAGCTTAAGAAGAAGCATTTCATATGATCAGTGAATAAAACACCAACTATTCAGCAAAACAGTGAGAGAACGATTATGAGTAGGTAAATGTAGTCAAGACTCAAAACCAAATAAAAGTCATAGTTTTCAATTCACGTTATCCCCTCCAACAAAAAAGGTCCACAACCAAATAAAAGAACGACCACAAATGGGGACAGATACCATGGGCACTTCCATTTTTACAATATTACGTAGCAACAAGATATCATCCTCATCATCATTGTCGTTGTCATCATTGCGTCATGCCTTGATTTCTTTTGTAAGTCAATTCTATATTTGCAATTTGGGGAAAGAAGAAATACCATAAGTGGAACAAAAGAATTTATCAAGAGAGAGACTAACTAATAAGCACAATAAAGACATGCATCCTCTAGTGTATCAGTTTTGAAGGAAAAACAACTAACAAGTCAAATACAGTTAGCAAACAATGATATGATCCCACAAAGATCAAGATACCTCCAACAAACGCAAACAAGGAAGAAGAGCTAGTAAGAAAGATCGAAGTATAACCACACACTTTTCAAATTATGTAGAACAATAAGGACCCCTTAAAGTCTTATACAAATGAAAACTTTTGAGATGTAGATGCCTTATTTTAGAAGAAACTCCCATTTTACTCCTTGTCTAGGACGCTTCCAAGGTAAGTAACAGCTGAAAATTCCTCGAGTCTAAAATAAGAGTACTAGAAATCTCATTAGCACAAATGAAACAGCTCCCATAATCGGTATCCAACTCTCACTTCAAAACCCTCCCATAAATCCCCTCTTTTTACCTCACCATATTCCTTTCAGCAAACCCAGAACATCCTTGCAGCCAGTACCTCCCTACGAGAAATCAAATTTTCTCCTACACAGCAAAAGAATAGAGAAACCACTTTCTCTGCAGCCGCCATATCACTCTCTCTTCATACCAAGTCAGCCACCTCGTCGAACACCTCTCGGCAGCCACAGAAATTGCTGCTGGTCACTTCCAGCCACCCAGAACCACTGTTGTAGCTGGTCCTTCTCTCTTGGTGAGTTGAATCCCCCTGTCGCACGAAGCTCCTCTCCCATAAGCCTCTATGCTTCTTTTCAATTGTTTTGTTTTCAGCTTTCAAGTGCATGCTTGTTTTTGTTATTACATGACTACCCTTCAACCCACTACCCATAGTAGGGCTGTACAGAAACCGACGGGACCGACCATCATTGATGTAGACCGGCCGCTAGAGTCCGGAATAGGCCGAAACTAGTAGAGAACGGGTCAGCCGGCTGTATAAAATTAAGGAAATCGACGCCGACTGGTTCGATTTCGGTCTGAACCAAACCCAAACAGTTAAATTGGCCGATTATATATATATATTTTTATATTATATGTATATAAAATTAAGTGAAAGGGCGTCGTTTTAGTTATGAATTTTATAAAAAGAAATTAGGTGAAACGACACCGTTTGGCTTAAGCCTGCTGTTTTGACCGGGGATTTATAAGCCCCCCCTTCTTCTTCTTCCTCCGTCTTCTTCTTCTCTCTGGTTCTTCCCTTTGCAGGTGTATTTCTTTGCACCAACAGCACAGTCTACCGCTCCCCTCCTCCTCCACAACGACAACAACGAATAGGACTGTTCATCCGGGTTCTGGGCCCGGGAACCTAGGTATACTTGGACCGGGTTAGCCCTGGCCATAACCTAGATGTATCTGGGT
Source organism: Juglans regia (assembly GCF_001411555.2). Taxonomy (NCBI): domain Eukaryota; kingdom Viridiplantae; phylum Streptophyta; class Magnoliopsida; order Fagales; family Juglandaceae; genus Juglans; species Juglans regia. Next base: position 4,122,829 of record NC_049911.1, on the reverse strand, counting down.
TTTAAACCCAGAACCCAAATTTACAACCCAATACCCGGTTTTTTTTTTTTTTTGAGTTTGAATGTTTTGATGTTTTTTTTTTGTTCAGTTCTTTGTGGGGCATTATCGGCTTGTCCATCTCTCCTTGAGTTGGAAAGTTTTGGCCTGTAAGTTTTGTTTTTTTATTTGGAAATTCTTTAAATGCAAATGTACTAGAAAGTAAACTTCTACCTATCAGGAATGCAGAAGATAGAAAGCTTCCAAAAAAAATGGTAAAAAATTTCAAAAACATTGGTAAAAATGAAGCAATAACTAGTATGCACGTCAAAAGTGGAAGTATAGCTTGCAATCTATTATCTACCGACTGCTGACAAAAAATGAATCCCATTTCTCAGAAGTGAAAAATCATGTAAAACAACATTAACCAACAAAGTACCTGCTATATGTGTACACTATATTTAATATGGACCCATGTCTAAGAAGTGAAAATGATAGGAATTCCTAATGCTTAAAATTCAGACAACGAAAGAGAAAGGAGAGATCGCAACAATTGATAGGAATTCCTAATGCTTAAAATTCAGACAACGAAAGATAAAGGAGAGATTGACAACAATTTCCAGATCAAAACATTCAAACTTGAAAAAAAAAAAAATTATCGGGATGTAAATCCGGGTTTAAAACCCGGTACACGGACCGGGTGTCCCCAGGTTCCGGACCAGGCCAGTAAAAAATCCGGCCCAGATGAACAGTCCTACTGACGAACCGCACCAACGCACGCCGAGACGGAAGCTGCCGGTTTTCTCCCCCCTAATTGGCTGGTTCGGCTAGAGCCACTCCAAAAGTTGTCGGTGTGGCATTGGTTTTGGACTGAAATCGCACCGACGATGTCAATTTTCAGCCCTAACCCATAGCCTTTCTGTAAAATGCCTCTTGCAGGAACTTTTTGGGTAATTACATTTCTGCCCTTAAGTGTCTATGAAAGATCTCGTGTTTTAACTTTGTTCAGTACATGGGCTGATCTCTCATGTGGGCATGATGTTTAAATTGGGCTGGTTGTATTTTATAGAAATTGTTGCACTGACTCTAAGTGGACTGATTTTCCTTAATTGGGCTGGGCTGGAATTTAAGTTAGGACAAAGTTTTACTTGAATAAATATGAGCCCATAGACTTACTTTTATCAGAAAATATTTAAGGGCTTTAGTATATATTACTAAGTATTAAATTAAAATTAAACCTATTTTATAAATCCTAACAGATTTGTATTAAGCCTAAATTACGCTACTTAGTATATTTGAAAGATTGGAAATTATGATTTTAATAATTATATGATATTAGTAATTATTGAATTCAGTATATAGTTGAATATTTTAGTTCATGATGTGTTCAATTGAGTAGAACGCTAAGACACGTTTTCTAGAAATTTAGTAATGTCTAGTACCTCGTATAGGTGACAAGCTACGAAGTAGGATTCAAGGTAAGTAGCATGATCATAAGTTTGTGTGTGCTGTAACTATTCCGTTTTAGCATGTAAAATATGATATTTGCCTATGCCACGCTACAAGGCAATTCAAGGATAGCCCATTTTCATGAACCTCGCGCTATGCTGATATTGATTGTTGTTAAAATGGATGATATGTTCTGAAAATCACAAATATGCCATGTTTCATGTTATGCCATGCACAAGAGTACACCATGTCATGTAAATTCATGAAGTCAACATGTTCATATGCATTATGAAATTTTTTTTTTTTTAATAAGCTCGTATGCATTATGAAAGTTAGCAAGAAAACACATGAATGACAAACAAGTTTTAAGACTAGCCTTAAGTTATGGGTGGATGTGTAAGCTACAGACTCAACGTGGTTCACCACATGTAAGCTATTATATTTTGAGATGACACGAACCCAAGAGTGATTCACCACAAGTTATAATATGTGATGCAGTGCCACAGACTCAAGCATGGCTGACCATATATTATATGATAACACAGACCCAAGCATCTATCACTGCATGAGATGATATGTTACACGGTGCCATAGACTCAAGCGTTGTTCACCCTATTTTAAGTGACAACATGGACCCAAGCGTGTATCACTACATGATATGATATGTTACACAGTGTCACGGACCCAAGTGTGGTTCACCATATCTTATGATATAATATATATGGTTAACGACAATTGGACTAATGCACACATGTTATGATGGCCACTAAATAAGTGAAAGACAAGGTGAATAAGTTATGTACGAATGATAGGAAATGCATGGAGTCAGTCATTCATGCATCCATGTTACATGTATTGACATGATTATGTTTGATTCTGCTTATGTTACGTATGAAAGATCTATAGCCACAAAATCATTTCTAACCATGGCCAATAACATCCAACTAAGGACCTCCGGCTAGGCAAAATTTTGAAATTTCCGACTCCGCCCGACATCCGGTTTGATTCCGACTTCGACAGAGTCAGAGTGGTCGGATTTCGGAATCAGAGTTCGGAGTAGCTCCGAATAGGAGTCGGAGTTAGCTCCGAACTCTGACTCAGATTTTTTTTTTTTTTTTTAAAACCCAGATGTAAAACGACGTCGTTTTACATTTGGAATTTTTTTTTTAAAATAAACGACGTCGTTCTACTTAATGTGGAACAGCGGCGTTTTATCACGCGGGGCGGAACCCCCCCTCCCCCCAAAAAAAAATTCCCTTCTTCCTTCTGTTGAAGAAGGAACCAGCTGAGCTGCCATTAATCAGAACTGAGAACTTTGCCGTAGAGATGCACCATCTATTCCACATACACCATCGCAGCTGTGGTGGACACTTGCAGGTAAAGGAGTTTCTCGGTTCGATCCTATTATAAATCCCTTACTCATTCACCGAATACTCTTTACCCATGGAGAAATCTTTGGAGGAATAAGAACCCCCCCCCCAAAAAAAAAAAAAAAAGCACTTTTCTTCACTTGGACAGCTGCTATAGGCAAGATTCTGACAGCCAATAATCTAAGGAAGCGTAGGGTCGTTATCTTAGATTGGTGTTGTATGTGCAAAAAAGCCGGCGAGTCAGTGGATCATCTCTTACTACATTGTGAGATAGCTAAAGCCCTGTGGATCGAAGTGTTCAGTCAAGTAGAATTAACTTAATGTCTGCCATAGTGGTTGAGTTATTGGCCAGCTAGACATTTCTGGGAAGTGCTACTCAAATCAAAGCGGCGTGGAAGATGGTACCTATCTACATTATGTAGTGCATATGGCGAGAGCGTAATGATCGGAAATTTGAAGATAAGGAGCTGACTCTAGAGGAGCTTCGATCTTTATTTTTCCGTACTTTATTTCTATGGGCCATAGCTATAGATTTTAATGGCCTTAATTTACATGATTTTCTTGTTCTCACTTTTGCGACCTAGATAGGTCTTTGTCTCTTGTATAACATCTTGTGTACTTGGGCTTTGCCTATTCTTATTAATAATATCTTTTACTTACATAAAAAATAAAAAAAATAAAAAAGGTTATGTGTTGTATGTGTGACGATGCATGTAAGTTTTCAAAATTAAGCCTAATGTTAAACTAAGTTATGTTTACAGTATGATGTGCAATTACTGAGTCTTCAACTCATTTGTTTGTTTCTCTGGTTTTCTGTTTTAACGTCCCAGATGATGATTTCATGGATACAGAGCAAGAGTGCCAATAGTAGAATAAACTTTCAAAGACTTAGTGTATGATTTAGACATTTAAGCAGTGTTGGTATCACATAGAACTAGCTTATGTCATTTCTTTTATTTTCAGCTTTTATGTTATGAAAGACTGTCATGCTAGATAAGTTTTATGATTCAATAGATGAGGTATTTTATGAGACTGAATTTCTTTAGCGGGTGTTATGTTATAAATGTAGATAAAATTCCTAACCTACGAGAATGGGTGTTACACAGGCATATGAACTTATGCAATCAACCAGCTTCTAAAGTTAATATGTCAAATTCATCCAGTTAAACCAATAATCATGTGCGTAAGTAGTCAAACAATAAAAGTTGTAGGATAAAAGTAAAAGAAGCGGTTCTTGAAGGATTTTGAGGAAGAAGCATGTTACGTCTAGCAGTAAATGCAAGATGCTTGAGTCTACTTGCAGGAAAACAAACCAAAACCTATTAGCCTCTCGAACCAAGAAAAATAAACCAAAAGGTACTTCCAAAAGCAAATTAGGGAGGGAGAGTGGAACCAGTAACACTACAAAATCACCAAAAGTCATGTAATTGACTAGAAAAACAGAGTATAACCACAAGAAGAATTCCTGGGCCATTTAATCTGAAAACATAATGTACCCTACAACATTCGTCACATTGTTAATCGCTGTCACAACTGTTAAGAAAAAACAAATCCCCAAGCACAACTCCTAGATAAAAATTCAGAGACTAAAACATGCAAAGACCACTACTACGACTCTTTCAGGACCATAACAACCTATTTTAACAGAAAAACTTGTCCTTTTGAGGATTGGAACAGACTCATTTCAAATCACGCAGGATGCTATGGAACAATTGCAATCTTCCATCCATGTAATCTTGAGATTTAGAAGAGCCAAGGTTCTGCATTTCATTCCAAAATAAATAATAAAAAAGAGAAGAAAAGAAAAAACGATCCCATCTAAATCTTACCTCGTAGGCTAGGTGATAAAGGTGGAATAGCCAGATAAATCGTGGAAATACACTAGCATTTGAGTGCAGTACCGATGGTTATCATCGGTCTTCATCACAGAGAAGGCGTTGCCTTTCATCACCACCGTAATGATTAGGTGAAATTAAACTCTCAACGAAGACAGCTGCTTCACACGTAAGTGAGTCACTGAAGGCCACAACATGTTCAATCTCTCCTTCAGGTTTACTTATCATTAACTCCTTTCCAGCATATATTAACACCAGCTGACCACCTCTTGAAAGCCAAAGCGGGTTTAGATGATATCTGTACACTTCTACATGAGAATACGCAACTCTGAGCATTGGTGCCCATGATTCCCCGATTCCATATTCCATCATTCTCCATAAGTCTATATGGGTACGAGTATAACCAACTAAACACAGGCACCCTCCAAGGTTCCTCAAAGAACTGAAAGGTGCTCGTCGAGGGCGTTCATCTTCCTGGATGGGCATCGGTATCTCGTGGAATTTCTCCTCTGCTAAATCAAACGCATATATTTCGTCACGAGCGGGCTCGCTCACTTTAAGGTGCCAATGCAGAGACCCATTGCAAAGGATCCCTGCTGGCTCTTTCGCGCCATCTGAATAGTCGAGGTCATGAAGAATACCTTTCCATGAATTTTTGTTTAAAGAGAAAACCTCGCCTTCACTTGAACGGCCACTATCACTTTTTACAAGCCGGTAAGAGGCCACAATAAGCTTGTAGTCATCGGTGGATGAATCATACCCAAAGCCATGCCAATATATGAAGCCACGTAGTGGAGCGCCAGGATCTGGCAATTTCCTGTGGTCTCCAGTTGAAGGATTCCAAATATAGAAACCCTTATGGGGATGGAGAGCTACACAAACCAGACCATTGCAAGACCCTATGATTCTAACACGAAGACAATTTCTCTGGAATGGGACGACGAGTTCTCTGAGAGCGGAACTGTCCCCAAATGGCACGTCGCAGCCTAGGGATCGAATTCCAGAACTGGATGATATGAGAAATCTTTCTGGGTGCTCAGACGCTAGCCCGAACTGCGATTTAGTGAATCCGGGATCCGAGATTAGCAAGCGCCAACGTTTAGATACACACCTGAATCTTATTAAAGATTTGACCGGCAATCGCAAGAGGATTTCAACGACGACTTGTTCGGGTAGATAATTCGTAGTCATCGCTCTTCTATCAAATATCAATCGACCCAAAAATGCTTTGGCGCCGGCGACTGGAATGATAACCCGAGTGCAGAGATCATAAGTGTTGCTGTGGGGTAGTATGAGAAAGTGTGCTCGCAGACATGCTCCACGTCCGTGCAATTAAAAACCATACAGAAGAGTAAAGTGGCCTCAGTTAAAGAGTTCTTCTATTCAAACACTCACTGAAGCTCAATCTCGTACACCAGCTTACGTGTTTTTTTTTTTTTTATCTATTTAAATAGTGACGAGATAAATTAAGATAAAAATTAAAAATTAAATAAAATATTATTATAATATTATTTTTTAATATTATTATTATTTTAATATATTTTCCTCCGCACGACTTTGTCGCACAACCTACGATGTTGCTTTTTACCACTCATTTTTTAAACGACGCTGTTTGGAGCTGTCGACAATGGTATGTTTTGAAAGAAATGTTTGTATTTTTCTCTCCATTTAGTTTCTATTTTTCAGCATCTCGTATCTTATGTATTTTTGTATTTCTTGGATCTGCATTTTTATATTTGTTGGATATATATTTTTTATCTTTTAATGGTTGCTGATTTTAGATATTTTCTAATCCTACAATGACATAAACTTTAGTAGCATTGTTTACTCTACATTTATCTGTATTATTTTCGAAGTTTATTTAGTTTTTGGAATACTATCTCAAACAAAGTTTGGACCAATAAAACAAGATCGTTAATTAAAATGAGAGAAATTCTTGAACTATGTCTATGAATAAATAGTTATATATAGGCAAGTAAAGATCGGGAAAGCAAAGTGACACAAGTCTATTAGATATATACGGCATTAATGACATGATATTGGTTATGAATGTCCAAGTATATAATGTAGAGTTGTGCTACACAGAGCCTCACACTCTGCACACTCACTTAAAAATATGTGATTTTATTTTTTTATCCTCATATTTCATATTAAATTCAATATGAAATATGAGGATAAAAAAGTAAAATCATATATTTTTAAGTGGGTGTGCAGGGTGTGAGACTTATGTTTAGAATTTTTCTATAATGTATGCATTATATATGAGTCATAAATTTCATCTAACACATGATGATGATCAAGACCTAGCTCTAACTTAGTGCTAATCAATTAAGCCTTGATAAATCTACCAGCATGCTTGCAGGTGTTAGCAACTAATTTGATGTTGTCTGTCTACAAATCTCATAGGAATATCTTTAAAATGTAATGAACCATGCATGCATGCCGTCACATCCATGTTATGCATGTTGAAAGGTAGGCGTTAATTTGAAGTTTTATGCTTCCAGCATAATCTTAGTACATACGTACAAGTAGAACCTGTCATGTCCTTATGCATGAGATTTTTCACCCGCGATCTTAACAATAATACGAAATAAGGCGAACTGTTTACTCCTCCAACTCAGAGAATTTAACTGGAAAAGGTAAAAAGAAACAGAAAAGCAAGTAGAGATTATGTGATTGAGATCTAATTTGAGCCTTATACTAAGTGTGAAGAGATGCATGCTTGGCTTTGGACTTTCGTACTCTTTTATGTATCAGTTGGTTTGATTTATGGTTATGTTGAGAGATTTTTTATGCTGATATTAATTTTGGACATAGTTGCAGATATTAAATATTTTTTCCAATACTTAGTTGAAATAGCGTGATAGACGAAAATGAACATGAAAGGCCACACGGGCCTTCTACATTGATTTCACTGATGCAGGTACGATACACATTGATTATTTAAAAAATATCGTGTTGTTAGATATTGTGGTATTTAGTTAATCTATTATTTATTTAAATATTATAGAGATATTACGATCTTATAAATCCATACTATCTACCATATATGATACCTCCAGATAGAATTATTCAGAGGTAAGAGCGCTTAGAATATTTATACCATCAGTGGTCCTTTGATTTGTTTTTTCAAAACTATTATGATAGACACATGGCAGATTATGATTGAGCAACACGTTTCTTATTAATGTTAACAAAGGGAAAACTTGATCGAATGTTATGTTTTTAAATAGAAATTTGTTACTTATCATCCCCATACACTATATTTTTATTTTTTGATTTTATTCTTCTTAAACTAATTAAATTTTTCTACTCATCATTCATACATTACATATTTTGTAAGAGAAAAAAAATAAAAAATAAGTGTAGTATGTGAGATGATGAATATAATTTATCTTTTAGATAATTGAAATGACAATGTGTTATTTCTAAAACAAAAGCACAAAGAGCTAACCCTAAGTAGAATATAACTAACGAGAGATGCTATTCGTCATCACACACTATACACTTTATGTATTTTAAAATTATTTTTTATTATTTTTATTTTATTTTTGTTAAACTAATTTAATTGTCCTACTTATTATCCATATATCACATACTTATTATAAGAAAAATGATAAACATAAATTAAAATAAGTGAAGTGTGTAGTGTATAGAGATGATAAGTAGAATTATTCATAACTAAAAGGATGTGTACGTGATCAAATTGACCTAAAATTAAATAGCACAGAGGAACATAATTACGGATTATACATTGACGCTAGCCATATTGAGTATATTCCAAGTGACATTCTAGAGTCTTTTTCCTCAACATTGCTTTGGGTTAACTCCATTTCGATCGATTTACTTTATCTATTATTTACATATTTTAGTGTTATTTCATTTATTTTAGTGTTTGGTTTATAATGTTAATATTATTTGAAAATACAACCTTCACCATGAGCAAATAAGAAATTATGGGCACTCAAATTTATTTAATTAAATATGATGATGCTGCTTAAGAAAAGAATAATTATATTTGAAAATCTTTATATCATACACTATCCATGTGATACAATTTAATTTAAAAAATAAATTTTAAAACTTAAATTTTATAAATTAAATTATACCATATAAATTATATACAGTATAAAAGCGTTCAAATAACACTGCTAAAAATAAAAAGCTCATCACTTTAATAAGAGCAGCAAAGTTGAAAAAGCAAGAAAAAATAAAATAAAATAAATAAAAAGGGCTCCTGCTGGTGTTGGACCTTGGTCCTGTGGCCTTGGTCGCTTGGGTCTGGCTATCTCAAAGAACCAAGGCTTCTTTAACAAGGTGTCTCGGTTACAAAAACTTGGGTATCTAAGATAACAAATTTCAACTTAGCCTTATTGTGGGATAAATTCAATTGATTCAAAGTTGGGGAAATAGCAAACCGGATCAAACCCCTAAATTGGGTCAGATTGTGCTTGTTCTACAATCTTGTACATGCATCATGGGCCTAGGAAAAAGACCAAAGTGAGGTCGAAAAGGTGAAAAAAAATATTAGATTAATTGGGCTAAGGCCCAAAAAACAACTGAATTGCTAAGACCATAAGGATATTCTTTATCAAGGCCCAACTAGACTCCGGCCGGTACAGGTACTATATTTGTTTCATACCGACCGTACCGGCCTCAATTTCTGCCTGTACCGGCCGAAATTTCGGCCAATATTTTTTTTTTTCATTTTTTCAAACTACAAGCTTATTTTTCAATCTCCAATTCAGACTAGACTATTTATAATTTATATATAATTTATTTATATATAGACTATTATTTTGGAATATAATTTTTATATATAATTTATTTATATATCGACTATCCTGAAATGTTATCCCAAAACGCTATCCCGAAACGGTACCGGTACCGAAATATTTCATTCCAGTGCCTTGACCGGTACAGTATTCAAAACATTGATTGGTACTCCTTCACATCCAGTATGATCGTTAGTAAGGTTAACTTTAATCTTACCAACTTTATGATATTTTTCAAACGCCACGTCTCTAATAGTGACTTGACCTTGACGAGATTGTACATTTAGCTCTAAAAAACCATATTTATAGTAGACATGAAATAAATGATAGTTAGAATTTAGTATGCTTATGTGTGATTTATTTTGATTGAAACAACATTATATTAAATTTTATATCATGGTATGGAGAGTTAATCTCCAGTGGTGAGTCAGTCGGAGGGCTAGGCATGGATGAAGATGAGATGAAAACCTCATTCCTCTTGGGTGGTATGATTTCGAAATACTTATATATGCATGACATAAAAGATTCGTCATAAAAGTGTCATGTGAATGCAAAATACATCAATCATCTGTACCAGTTTCAGAGGATCATTCGCACTCCTCATCTGTAAATAATTTAGATGAATCTACATTTTTTTCAATTGTCACATCAATAATTTCATCCTCAATATCTTTTCTATATAAAAGAATCATCTCATAATGGCTCAAATTCACACACAAGTTGAAGACATACTAACTGTTTTGGTTTGTTTCTTGGTATGCACGGCCTACATGAGAAGCAAGTCAGGCCGATTGGACCAATTAACTCATCGACCTTGTCACGCAGCACGAGACACTCGAGATTTCGTATTCGTGCACTCACTACAGAGGTTGTCAATACTTAGGGAGATGCACACCCGAGAGATCATGGAGTATCGGGTGAGGCATCTATACAGGGCGCATCAAGCACTGCTATTCGTGAGGAGATTACAGATATCGTGCATGTAGAGATCTGCGCACAGACATCATAGCTATTTGATGCAGTGCGTACAGAAGTCTGGATCCCCCTTGCAAAGACTAAGTTGAAGATTATATCTTAGTTGACAGATATGGAGAAACGCCTTGGTGGAGTCGACACGGTGCTACAAGAATTGGGCTAATAGTGTATATATTTTATTTGCATTTTTTTTATTTTCTGTATGGACAACACTAGCTATTTGTGTTTTGTATAATTAATTTAAATATGAATCATCTTTTCATTTTCTAAATTAGTTATTGAGTTACTTTATGTATTTATATTATTTAAATACTATAATTTTTATATACAAACTAAATATTTACCTATAACTAATTAATAAATATTTTTTGCAATTAAAATTAGTTAAAATTCTGCCATTGTTCGACATACTATAGAAGCCTTCGAATGTATTTTCTGCTCAAGCCAAATATTTATTCATCTAATTTGTTAGAATTTCCATTTGAACCATTCAATAGTTGTTTGAACATTAACTTTAGATATTTGAACCGTAACTTCTTTATGTTCAAACATCTAAATATACTGTTCGAACGGATACTCAAATTCAAACTAAATTTGATAACTTAACCTGCTAATTTAACGTTTAAGATTTATTAAATTTAGGGACAAGTTTTTTAGTCCCAATACATTCTAATCAAACACAAAATTTTACATTCAGACAGATAATGACTTCCGTCAAGATTTTGAAACAAAATTGAATTTCATCGCTAAAAACATATTTTAAGACAATTTTCATTTCATTCTAAAGAAATTTCGTCCCAAAACAAAAGTTTGTTATAGCGAGAGGCAAACCGAATCCTAAATACTGAGGCTACTGTGTACACTATTCATGTTACAAACACACAAAAAGTCACGAAATTGACAAGACAATCACAGTATAAGAGCATTGGCATTGGCTTCATCAAAGTCATCTTCAAAATTTGATGAAAATTACATGTTTTGCATAAATCTAAAACTTCCTTAGCCAAAACTCCACATTGGATTAGTCATTTGATTCATCAAAATAATAATATAATATTATTTTTTTAATAATATTATTTTTTAATTTTTTGGAACTACACTAACCATATGTTAATTAATAATTTAATTTATATTTAAATTATTGTTTCCCAACTAATTTTTTTCTTCAACTTAATTATCCAACAAATACATTTTTTCAATCAATTTTTTCTTGAAATAGAAAATCAGTTAGAAAAATCATTAATTCTTATTCAAATAGAAATTTAAAATATATAAAAAAAAATCATTCGGTTACATTTTACTCCAATGACAAATGGGAGGAAGAGTGTCAAGTCATTTTACTCCAATGGCATTCAACTTGCAAGATTAAAACACAATAAAAAATACATTTGCTTGATGAATAGTAACACTTCAAATTTGAAGGATACTATAAATTTACTGTAGCTCACAACTTCCCATCTATCCTTTTGATGAATCCAATGCAGCTAGATTTTGATCAAATTCATCAAATTTTACATTTGGCTAGGCTTTTGATGAAGCCAATGCCAATGCTCTAACCACGAGAACAAATACTGAGCCATCCAATCTGAAATACAATGTACCCGAGAAAATTCAAACTTCTCAGGGAATAAAAAAAACAGATTCTGGAAAATAATACATGATCACACCAACCCGTTTTAACATAAATCTCTTCCAAATAGTACATCTTACATAAGAGAAATGGAAAAGACCCAATCCAAATCAAGCAGGATGTTACGAAACAATTACAATCTACCATAAATACACGAGATGTTATCATCGAGATTCAGAAGCGTCACCATTCTGCATCTCATTGTCGAGATGAACCAGCATTTGAGTGCAGTTATCATCGTCTTCATCAGAGGGAAGGCGTTGCCCTTGCCCATCATCACCACTGAAATGATTAGGTGAAATTAAACTCTCAACAAAGATAGCTGCTTCACACTTTCGTGAGTCACTGAAAGCCCGAACATGTTCAAGAATCTCTCCTTCAGAATTACATCTCAGTAACTCCTTTCCGTCGTTTATCGCCACAACCTGACCATCTCTAGAAATGCAAACTGGGGCTAGATTATGTCTGGACATTCTCACGTGAAAATATGCAATTTTAAGCGTTGGTGCCCACGATTCTCGGACTCCATAATCCATCATTCTCCATAACTCTATATGGGTACGATTATAGCTAATAAAAGACAGGCATCCTCCAAGATTCCTCAAAGTACAGAAAAATATCCCCTTGTAACGATCTTCAACCTCGACGGGCATCAGCATTTCGTGGAATTTCTCCTCGGCTAAATCAAACACGCATATTTGGTCACGCAATTCTGGCACCCACAGTTTTCCATCAAGTTTCTCCCACAGTTGAAGTTGCCAATGCAGATACCCGTTGCAAAGGATTCCTGTTGATTCTTTGGCTTCAGTTGAAGCGTCGACGCCTAGAAGAATCGTTTTCCATGAATTTATTTTCAAAGAGAAAAGCTTACCTTCGCTTTCCAGATAAGGAGGCAGAAACAGGGAAGTGGCCACGAGAAGCTTGTAGTCATCAGTGGATGGATCATATCCAAATCCATGCCAATAGTCTTCCCCACGAAGTGAAAATTTAGGATCTGGTAATTTCCGGACGTCACCAGTTGAAGGATTCCAAATACGAAAGCCCTTATGGCGATGGACAGCCACACAAACCAGGCCATTGCAAGACCCTACGATACTAACATGACGACCGCGTCTCAGGGACGGGACAACGTGTTCTCGGAGAGTGGAACTGTCCCCAAGTGGTGCGTTGCAGTCTAGGGATAGAATTTCAGGACGGGATGATATGAGAAGTCTTTGCGATCGCTCAGAGGCTTGCCTGAACTGCGATTTAGCGAATCGGGGATCCGAGATTAGAAAGCGCCAACGTTTAGATACACACCTGAAACGTACAAAAGATTTGACCGGCAAGCGCAAGAGGATTTCTACTACCACGTTTTCGGGTAGATACTTCGTAGACATTGCTCTTATTTCAAATTTCAGCTGACCCAAAAATGCTTTGGGCACGCCGGTAACTGGAATGGTAAGCGGAAAGTCAGTACAGAGAATCAGAGATCACACTTGCCGCGGTGTAGAAATATCAGAAGGAAAAAGCTAATGACTATTTTCTTCCTACTAAAGATAGACACAGAAAAGCAGAATACGCAGGCAGTACGTACAGATTCTTCCGCATAGGAGACGGGGAAAAGGCAGTCCTGAGATGATAGAATGATAGAGGGCTAAGCGTGTTGTCAGTTCAGAGAAGTACCCGACTATGAGTAGGACTGTGTAATATTGCACTCGTCACTCCAGTTATCTTCGTGATGGAGACTCCGGCTTCGTTTGGAGTAGGGGTGTAACCGGTCCGATCCGGTCCGGTTTTGGACAAAATTTAGGACCGAACCGGTATGTACCGGTTTTGTATTTTTCAAAACCGATTACGCCTCGATTACCCTCCTAAACCGGTACTTCCGGTTTTACCGGTTTCCGGTCCGGTCCGGTCCGATTTTCTGATTTTTTTTAAATGTAAAAAACATATAATAAAATGTTAATTCTTATTATAAAATATTATTAAAAATTTAATATATATATTATGCTTAAAGCATATGATCAATTAAATTTTTATCTTTAAGATTAAACTTTTATTTTATAAATTATAACAACATTATCTTATATATAATTATATTAATAACATATGATCAAATAAATTACAAATGTTCATATTTAAGATTAACATTTTATGTTATTATTTATAAATTATAATATAAAATTTTTTCATATATGATATATAATTATATATATTATATATAAAAATTTAACATATAATTATATATTATATATATAAAAATTTTGTATAATATATAAATTAATTTTTATATATTTTTTTCTAACCGGTCCGGTTCGGTCCGGTCCGGTCCGGTCCCAAAAACTACGGAACCGGAACCGGACCTGAACCGGCCGGTTTTCATAAAATAGGAACCGGTTCCGGACCGGACCGGTTCAAAACCGGACCAACCGGTCCGGTTCGGTCCGGTCCGGACCGGTTTTCCGGTTTTCCGGTTTAAATTTACACCCCTAGTTTGGAGGACAAATATCTTTCAATTCATTTCAATTTATCATTATAATTTTTTAAAATTTTAACATAAAATATAATAAATAATTCAACTTTTTTAAATCTTAAAATAATAATAATATTAAAAAATAATATTCTAATAATATTTTATCATCTCAACTCAACTCAACTCAACTCACTTCAACATCCAAACGCAACCTCCATTTCATAAACTTGGAACACAAATTTATTGGGCGGGATTATTTGAATGGATAACACAAATTATATTATAATTTAATTATTATTATATATTAAAATATTAATATTTTTTATTTTATTTTAAAATTCCTACACTTGCAACAGTTTAAAATAAATAAAATAATAATTTTTTTATAATTAGTTGCAGACAAATGGTAATATAGTTGTACTTATATCATTTTTCTATTTGAAAATAAATTTCATTTTTAAATTTTTTGAAAATGTTAGTTGAATGATAAAAATAATCTATTGATTTTTTTTATTTCTTTTATTTAATAATTAAGAAAATAATTATTAGCAAATTAGTATTTTTTATGTTTTTTAAAATGTTTACAAATATATAAAAAATAATTTAAAATTATATAAAAATAATGAAAATAAAAATAAAACAAAAAATACATTTACACTTATCAATCACTTTCATCGATTAAAACTTAAATTATGGTTCTGAGTTAGATTTTATGAGGATAAAGTTTAACCATTTATGTTGGGACAATGTTAGGTGACAGCAGTGCAGATAAGGATTTAAATTTGATTTCATTCCAATCATCTCTAATTATTATAAATTTTATATAAAATATAACGAATAGTTCTATTTTTTAAAATTTTTAAATAATAATAATATTAAAAAATAAGATTTTATTCAACTTTTAATTTTTATCTAAATTTATCTCATCTCAACTTATTATCCAAACAAAACCTAAATTCTTTTGGTTTTTAAATATTTTTAATTATTAAAAAAATTAAATATATTTAAATTTGTTAATAATCATTTTCTTAATCGTTAAAAAAATATAGAAATTAAAATATATGAATGGCCACATTTAATATACATATTTTTGAGTCATACCATCATTTTTCTTTACGTTATTTATTGTAATATATTATATTATAAAATTATTTTTAATGCAAATTAGATCGAAGTTTCAAACCTATTGCATTTGTGACGTTACTTTATTCAATGTCTCATTTACAAAGTAAGTTGTGGTTTGAATAGTGAGTTGAGTTGAAATTTAAAAATTGAATAAAATATTGTTACAATATTATTTTTTAATATTATTATTATTTTGAGATTTAAAAAACTTAAATTATTTATTATAATTTGTATACGAATTTGAAAAAATTATAATAATGAGATGATATGAGATAAGATGAAACACTTCTTGTATCTAAACAAGACTCTTAGGCCACATTTCATTTAATAATTTTAATATCTACAACTATTTATATATTTAATAATAATAATAATAATAATCATAATCATATTTTTCCTCCTAATCTAAGAAGCTCTCCATAAGCCTCCATAGCTTGATTAGGTAGCATGTGCGCGTAAACTCGACATTGACTAGCAATTGCAAGAGGCTAAAAAGAATTTGCACCACGTTCTAAACAAACTCATACACTTCTTCATTATCCCGAACATGATTTAAGGGTATCTTGACTGGATGATAACAGCTAAACATTTTTTATGGAGACAACATGCAAAGCAACACATGCAAATTAGAGAATACAACGTAAACAAGAGCAAACTCAACAATACGAATCCCCTCAAGTACCATGGTCCATGACTATTAATAGATGAGATGTTCAAAACTCCAAACCATACCGTGTAGCGTCAAATTGTTTTCTATATATAATGATCTTTGTTTATCTTTTTCTTTATGTGTTAAGTATTGTTTTTCGTAGACACAAAATTTTATTGCTCAACAGAGAGAATTACATTATTTTTTTCAATACAATAGAGATAATACAATCAAGACTTTCCTCAATTTCTAACAAATCTTCATGAAAGTTTAATGCATCCATGGAAAGCCTATTAGTAGCAGAGTTTGCCTCACATTTGACATGCTGAATCGACTAGTACGATGACAAATTTAACAAAGCTCTTGTATCCTCCAAGCCAACTTGGCTCCAGTTGTTAGTCCCCTTGAAAAAATCGACTAGTATGATGACAAATTAAAAACTTTATCAGCTTTTAATTTTGACTTCCAAGCATAGAAGCTGTCAAAGTAATACAAGGATAAATCCCAAGATCGAATTCACAGGGACAATGAGAATTTAGCAAACATTTCATTTTTGCAAGATCACATATTACCGTTTGTAGTGACACGAAAGTTTAAAATGATAAGAAAAGAGTAAACTAAATGAGCTAGCAATGAACAAAAATAATATGAAATGAGAAATAAATTTCAAAACTTAACCGCTAGCAATATTGACACCTAAATGGGGCTATTTACTAAGGGAGTGTGGAATGAATTATGAGTGAAATTGTAGGGACGTTCAAGCATAAGTAAAGCTGAAAATAAAAGTGAATCTATTTTTCTAAAATTGCTAAGAATCAAGAGATTTAAAGAAAATGTGCGGAAGTTGACTTAAACTTGTAAGAAGCAATTAAACAAACACTTAGGATACAATTTTCGCCCACTAATTTGGTGATAGATTTACTTCTCTTTTCATTTTCTCTCAACCATTCTCTCATTTCTAGAAATCATGGTCGGATAATATAGCAATGAACTACAATTTTTATTCTAATAAAACTACTTGACAAATTATATGACAATCATAGAAAAGTGAAAGAAAAACATCAAAGTCATGTTACTTGTTCAAGTATCAATTATGCCTTTACGTCTACAATTGATCTAAACCAAGAACAAAGAACTCTAATCTTTTCTAGATGCACATTGAAATATAATCCATCAAGTTAATCATCAAAAACACTAAATATTGAAGAAAATCCAACCCCAAATAGTCATGAGTTACTCATTGAATCCCAAGCTAAAAATCTAACCTATCATCTCTAGATTAACAAAATGCTCAAGAAGATTAAAATCCAACATCACTAACTACTGTTTTAAAGGAAAATTGCTGAATAAAAAAAATATACTGTATCCCTCAAATCTGCTGAAACGAAACTAAGAAGAACAAAAACAGAAGGTAATAAAGAAGCAAAAATAACAGAGCATTTGTTAAAACCCCAAAAAAAACTCGAGAAGAAAAACTAGTGGAAGAAATAAATCCCAAAAAAAAAATACTAATCCCAGCGCACGAAAATTATTTTCTTTTTATACTCTGCGTTTTGCGTCTTCCAGCTCCTGCGTTTTGACTCCATTTTCGTGCATTTTGACGTGCGTGAGTCTCTGGCCTTTTCATCCGTTTTGAGCCAGCCCAGCACCATGCCCGCGCGTTTTGAGTCCAGTCCAGGTTCGCGTGAGTGGTATCCACCCGTGCGAGTCTTCCAGCCCCTGCGTTTTGAGGTGAGGCCTTCCCTCTGCAATGCGCCTTTTGCTCGTCGTTTCATCGCGCGAGTGCCCTGCACCATTTCTCTGCAATGCGCTCGTCCGTGCAAGTGGCTCGATCCCTCTTTCATTTCTTTTCTTTGTTTTGTTTCCAATCCCTAGCTGCTATGCATTTCTTTTGTTACTGCCATGCTAATTGGGTACTTCCAATAATACCCATATATTTTTAACATCTTTCCCACAATGCCCTGCAACATTAGTAAAATATCAGAATAAAATTTGGGATATTAAACAAAATTTAACATTGAGTCAAGCATTAAACTTTACTATATAATTAAGTGCTTAATTCATTTTTTTGGTTAAACAAATCATTCATTTTAGCAACTTAATCATGTAATTTTTAACACTTTATCACACCCCCCAACTAGCTTTTTGCTAGTCTTTAGCAAATAATGCGATAAAAATATTATAGGATCCAAGAGTGAGCTACTAAACTCAAAAATTTCTACAACAGATCAATCATATTGAAATCTTGGGCATAAGAATGTAGTTAAGTCAGGTTTTAGCTCAACACCACAAGCTTATAAAATTCTCAAGAGCTCAAACAAGGGAAATGTACTTAAGCTGAAGATCTTTGAGTGTACCAAGTGTGTGAACAGATTTCCATTTTTTAGTTTCAAGATTTCTCACAATAGTTGGCGGCTTTCACGCTATCACACTTTGAAAGACCTTTTTTTTTTTAATAGATCCCGGTGATAGGCAGCCTTTTCCAATGTACTTGCACCATTTTTTTTTTTTTTTTGCATGATCTCTAGCTTGTCCCTTTTCTAATGTACTTTTGCAACCTTTTTTTTTTTTTTTTTAATTTTCATCACACTTTTCCTAAGCCATTAAGATATGGTTCATTGTAGTTCTTGCTAGTTGCTTAGAAGAAACCACTGATTGTCATCAAACAAACCACAAAAAGTATCTGTTTGTGTCAATTAAGGTCATCAATCAATAGCTTTGAAGTAACTTTCCCAAGTTTGAGTTGCTAAGACATATCATAAGGTCAAGTGTCAAACTTAAAACTAACCAATGGGAATTAGTATAGCCCAAAGCTGCAACTATCTGATCTTAAGTAGAGAAGTATGAAAATAATAGCTTGGTAGCAAAAAAAAATCAGACCCCACAATAATTAATCCTAAGAGACTAATGGTAGAAGGCTCTCCTTACCCCCCAACTAAAAATGGGCAGTGTCCTCAATGCAAATCATGAATAAAACAAGGCATGAAAGAAAATAGGGCCGAAGGAAAATACCTGAGATGGCTGAAAGGATTGTGAACGTAAAAATGAAACCATAAAAGAATAAACAGTGCTGAACCTGAAAAGATATACTAAAGAAAAATAAAAAGAAAGAAAGAACAAAACATAGAACTGAAACAAATAAAAGCAGAAAAATAAAAGGAAAAGAAAGAGAAAAAAAATTAAAGCAAAACAAAGATGAGCTAAGGACCATGAGAATAAGTGGGATCTTCCAAAGGAATGGAAGTATCCTCATGTGAAAGTTTTGTCAAAAAATGTTTAAGTCGTTGGCCATTAACTTTGAAAGTATTTCCATTTTGAGGATTAGTAATCTCAACAGCTCCATATGGAAACACAACCTTAACTACATAAGGCCCACTCCACCTCGATCTTAATTTGCCTGGAAATAGATGGAGGCGGGAATTGTAAAGTAAGACTTGCTCATTAGGCTCAAAATTCTTTATTTGGATGTGCTTGTCATGTAATACCTTCATGCATTCCTTTGACAATTTAGAATTGTCATGTGCATCTTGCCTAAACTCATTCAATTCTGAAATCTAAAATTTTCTCACTGAACCAGCATGGTCAATAGAAAAATTAAATTGTTTAACAGCCCAATATGCCTTATGTTCAAGCTCAACGGGAAGAAGACATGCCTTTCCATATACCAAACGATAAGGTGACATGTTAAGAGAGGTTTTAAAGGCTATCCTATAAGCCCAAAGTGCATCAATAAGCCTTAAAAGACCAATCTTTTCTGTTGGGGTTGACTGTTTTTTCTAAGATGTGCTTAAGTTCCCTATTAGCTAATTCAGCTTGCCCATTCGTTTGCGGGTGATATGTAGTGGAAACCTTATGGTGTATACCATATTTTTTCATGAGGGCAACAAATGGTTTGTTGCAAAAATGAGTTCCATTATCACTAATGATAGCTCTAGGCATGCCAAATCTAATAAAAATGTTTTCTTTTAAAAACTTAAGCACAATCTTATAGTCATTTGTTTTACATGGAATGGCTTCAACCCACTTAGAAACATAATCAACAGCCACGAGGATATACAAATAACCAAAAGAAGATGGAAATGGCCCCATAAAATCAACCCCCCAACAATAAAAAATCTCAATGACCAAAATGGGTTGTAAAGGCATCATGTTTCTCTTAGTAATTGTGCCTAGTTTTTGACATGGCTCACAAGTTTTGCAAAAATCATACGCATCCTTAAACATACGCGGCCAATAAAACCCACTTTGTAAAATTTTTGCAACGGTTTTATTTGTAGAAAAATGCCCCCACAAGCCTCATTATGACAAAAAGAAAGAACAGCTTGTATCTCATGATCAGGCATACATTTCCTTATGATTTGGTTAGAACAATATTTAAACAAGTAATGATCATCACAGAAGAATGATTTTACCTCATGCTTGAATTTTTATATGTCTTGAGCACTCTAATGGGGTGGAGTTTGTCCTGTCACAAAAACATTAACTATGTCAGCAAATCAAGGCAAATTTTCAATCAACATTAATTGTTCATAGGGAAAAGAGTCAATGACAGGGATAGTGTGCTCATTTTCAGCAAATGTAAGCCGAGACAAGTGGTCGGCAACTACGTTTTCAGCACCCTTCTTGTCTTTGATGATAAGGTCAAATTCTTGGAGAAGAAGAATCCATCAGATTAAACGTGGTTTATCATCCTTCTTCGACAATAAGTACTTTAACGCTGCATGGTCAGTGAAAACAACCACAGGAGAACCAAGAATATAAGTTCAAAACTTGTCTAATGCAAAAACTACAGCAAGCAATTCATTTTCTGTAGTAGAATAATTTATTTGGGCTCCATTTAGAGTTCTACTTGTATAAGAAATGACATGTCGGAACTTATTTCTACGCTGTCCAAGAACAGCTCCAATGGCTACATCACTAGCATCACACATTATCTCAAAAGGAATAGACCAAACAGGGGGCTGCATGATAGGGGTTGTAGTGAGCAAAATTTTCAGCTTATCAAAAGCATTTTGACAAGAAGAGGTCCATTCAAAAGCAATATCATGCATAAGTAACTCACACAAGGGCTTAGAGATAGAACTAAAATTTTGAATGAATCGCCTATAAAACCCAGCATGCCCAAGAAATGATCTGATTTCTTTTACTGTTTTGGGTATAGGAAGCTTGGAGATAAGTTCAATCTTAGCTTTATCAACCTCAATACCTCGTGATGAGACTATGTGACCAAGAACTATGCCTTGTTGAACCATGAAATGATACTTTTCCCAATTGAGAAGCAAATGCTTCTCTTCACACCTGGCTAAAACAGCTTGTAAGTTAGTCAAACATGCATCAAAAGAACTGCCAACCACTGAAAAATCATCCATGAATACTTCCAAACAGTTTTCAATCATGTCACTGAAAATACTAAGTATACATATTTGGAAAGTAGCTGGTGCATTACATAGTCCAAAAGGCATTCTTCTAAATGCAAAAGTGCCAAACGGGCAAGTAAAAGTTGTTTTCTCCTGATCTTCGAGTTCTATTTCTATTTGGTAAAAATCAGAATATCCGTCAAGAAAGCAATAGAAATCATGGCCCGCAACTTTTTCTAACACTTGATCAAGAAATGGCAAAGGGAAATGATCTTTCCTAGTGGCGGCATTCAACTTCCTGTAATTTATACACATTCGCCAACCAGTAGAAATCCTAGTAGGAATCAGTTCATCTTTCTCATTTTTCACAATGGTAAGCCCAAATTTTTTTGGAATTACATGAATGAGACTTACCTACTTGCTGTCCGCAATAGGGTAGATGATTTCTACGTCAAGTAGCTTCAAAACCTCTGTTTTTATCACCTCTTTCATGGTAGGATTTAATCTCCTTTGCATCTCCCTAGAAACTTTAGCATTTTCTTCTAAATAAATCCTATGAGTGCACACAAGAGGATTTATACCTTTTATATCTGTGATTGTCCACCCAATGGCACCTTTGTGTTGCTTTAAGACTTCCATCAATTTCCCTTCTTGATCATGAGAGAGTTGAGTTGAAATCACTACTGGGAAGGTGCTGTCCGGTCCCAGAAATGCATATTTCAAGTCATTTGGCAATGGCTTCAACTCTAGTGTTGGGACTTCATTTGCTGAAGGCTTCAAACTTTCTGTCAACAATGGGAGTTGCTCAATCTTTGGCCTCCATTTAGTCTCAAATTTATTTTCTGCATTAAAAATAGGAGAAACATCAATGGGGTGTCATCAGTGAAGAGTTCACAAATATTTTCTAACTCAAACAGCAAGTTAGTGGGCTGGTATGCCAAATAAGTCTCCTCCTCAAGGATGCTTTCCAACAAATTCACTTCTTGTACATCTTCCAAGTCATGAGGTTGTCTACAAATATTAAAAATGTTTAGTTCAGGGTCATGTTCCCAAAACTCAGCTTTAAAACACCACTCCTACAATTTATTAATGCATTTAAAGTAGCAAGAAAATGTCTCCCAAGAATCACAGGTGTTTGAAAAGAAGATTTTGGTGTCAAGTGAACATCCAACACACCAAAATCTACGGGATAAAAGAATTTATCCACTTGAACCAAAACATTCTCAACTACTCACTTGGCATTTTAATAGACCTATCCGCTAGTTGTAAAATGATAGGAGTTGATTTTAATTCCCTCAAACCAAATTGCTCATAAACATTATAAGGCAGTAGATTCACACTTGAACCTAGATCTAACAATGCTTGACCAATTTTTAAACTTCCTATAACACAAATAATTGTTGGTGAACCAGGGTCTTTATATTTTGGTGGGGTATTGCTCTGAATTATGGCACTGACCTGCTTAATAAGAAAAGCTTTCTTTTGCACATTTAACTTCCTTTTAACCGTACACAAATCTTTTAGAAACTTAGCATATGTAGGAATTTGTTGAATGACATCCAACAAAGGGATATTAATCCTAACTTGCTTGAATATTTCTAAAATTTCAGATTGGTGTTTATCTTTGTGTAGAGGAACCAATCTTTGAGGAAAAGGAGCAGGCACAGGACATGAAATCTTTTCAGTCTCAATTTCATTCTGTTCAAACTCACCATTTTCAACCTTATTTTGTACAGGTTTAGAGACCTTACCAGCTTTGTCTGAACCTTGAGCTAGAATGTTCACCACCCTACCATTTCTCAAAGTAGTGACTGCCTTCACTTGCCTTATATTTGAACTCTCAACCGCTACTTGTGGTGGCTGACTTTGTGGATTGGGTTGAGATTGTGCAGGAAGTTTTCCTTTCTCTTAAGAGCTCCATGCCGTAGTCATCTTTGTAAGTGTGCTCCGAATGTCATTTATCGCTTGAGAGTTTTGATTGTTGATTGTTACTTGACCTTACATAAACTGCTGCAAGGTGTTTGACAATTGTTGTATCGTCTCTTCAAATCCCTTCTTTTGCATTGGAGGTGCTTAAATTGCGAGTTGAGAGGGTCCCGGAGCCAAGGCTGCTGGAGCTACTTGCTGGTCATTCCTCCGCCCGAAATTTGGGTGTTTTCTCCATCCTGGATTATAAGAATTAGAGTAAGGACCAGAATATGGTTTTTGTATCATATTTACAGCATTAGATTGGTCCAACAATACCTCTTTGAATGCGGGCATCGTGGGACACTCATTAGTTGAATGCCCATGTGCCTCACATATGCTACACTTCTCTGAATTTTTATGGACAGCATGCATTTCATTTACATTTTTCAATTCCATAGCTTCCATTTTTCTAGACAACAAGGTTAATTTAGTACGCAAATCATCATCTTCTTTTAAAGTATATTTTCCATGACCAGACTCAACTTGCCTAGACCTATCATGCACATCAGTTGTGTCCCAAGATTGAGTATTTTCAGCAAGGTACTCAAAATATTCAAATGCTTCATCAGGCTCTTTATCAAAAAATTCTCCATTACACATGATTTGTACAAATTGACGCATTTTAGGTGTTAAACTTTCATAAAAAAAAACTTATCAAACGTCAATTTTCATAACCATGATGAGGACAAGCATTTAAAAGATCCTTGAACCTTTCCCAACTTTGATAAAAAGTTTCAGAATCTTTTTGGGTAAAATTCATGATTTGTCTTTTAAGTGCATTTGTCCTATGTATTGGAAAAAATTTCTTCAAAAATTCAGTTTGCATTTCCTGCCATGTGCCTATAGATCTAGGTCTTAATGCATTTAGCCACGTTTTAGCCTTATCTTTCAAGAAAAATGGAAACAACTTTTGTCTAATAACCTCCTCAGTGCATGTTCGGTCCATGAATGTAGAACAAACCTCTTCAAATTCTTTGATATGAAGGCACGGATTCTCGGAATCTGTGCTATGAAAATGTGGAATTAATGGAATCATTCTAGGTTTGAAATTAAAAACATTTGCATTCAAATGTAGGATTATGCATGAGGGTGTGCTAGTTCTAACAGGTTGTAAATAATCTCTAAGTGTCCTATTCTGATTCACTACTTCCCGATCATGATTCTCATTTTCAGCCATGGTACTATTAGTGTCAGAAGATGACTCAAGAGAAAGTGATGCTGAGGTAAAAGATGTTTGTGATTCTGTCATAACCAACCGAGAAGTTTGGTTCCTAGTCCAACTAGTCATACAAATAAGAATAGAAAATAAAAGAATATGCAAGACAAACAACAACGAAAAAAAAAATAAAGTAAAATAAAGTTAAGAAAAATGTCACCCAAGCTGTGAAGAGGTTCACAGCGCTACAAACGTCTTCTCAACAATATGAGAATGCTTTGATAAACACCAGTTGTCCCCGGCAACGGCGCCAAAAACTTTATCAGCTTTTAATTTTGACTTCCAAGCGTAGAAGTTGTCAAAGTAATACAAGGGTAAATCCCAAGATCGAATTCACAAGGACAATGAGAATTTAGCAAACATTTCATATTCGCAAGACCACATATCGTTTGTAGTGACACGAAAGTTTAAAATGATAAGAAAAGAGTAAACTAAATGAGCTAACAATGAACAAAATAATATGAAATGAGAAATAAATTTCAAAACTTAACCGCTAACAATATTGACACCTAAATCGGGCTATTTACTAAGGGAGTGTGGAATGAATTATGAGTGAAATTGTAGAAACGCTCAAGCATAAGTAAAGCTGAAAATAAAAGTGAATCTATTTTTCTAAAATTGCTAAGAATCAAGAGATTTAAAAAAAAATGTGCGGAAGTTGACTTAAACTTGTAAGAAACAATTAAACAAACACTTGGGATGCAATTTTCGCCCACAAATTTGGTGATGGATTTACTTCTCTTTTCATTTTCTCTCAACCATTCTCTCATTCCTAGAAATCATGGTCGGATGATATAGCAATGAACCACAATTTTTATTCTAATAAAACTACTTGACAAATTATATGACAATCATAGAAAAGTGAAAGAAAAACATCAAAATCATGTTACTTGTTTAAGTATCAATTGTGCCTTTACGTCTACAATTGATCTAAACTAAGAACAAAGAACTCTAATCTTTTCTAGATGCACATTGAAATATAATCCATCAAGTTAATCATCAAAAGTACTAAATATTGAAGAAAATTCAACCCCAAATAGTCATGAGTTACTCATTGAATCCCAAACTAAAAATCTAGCCTATCATCTCTAGATTAACAAAATGCTCAAGAAGATTAAAATCCAACATCACTAATTACTGTTTCAAAGGAAAATTGCTGAATAAAAAAAATATATTGTATCCCTCAAATCTGCTGAAACCCGAAACTAAGAAGAACAAAAACAGACGGAAAAAAAGAAGCAAAAATAACATAGCATTTGCTGAAACCCCAAAAAAAGCTCGAGAAGAAAAACTAGCGGAAGAAATAAATCCCCCAAAAAAAAAAAAAAACTAGTCCCGACGCACGAAAATTATTTTCTTTTTATACTCTGCGTTTTGCGTCTTGCAGCTCCTGCGTTTTGACTCCATTTTCGTGCGTTTTGACGTGCGTGAGTCTCTGGCCTTTTCATCCGTTTTGAGCCAGCCCAGCACCATGCCCATTGCATTCTACTTAGTTCGGGGCAGTACACGTAAAGCGCATTGCATAGATTACCCGCCCCAATCGGCTTCATCGATGGAGAGTCCTGAAATAAACAAGAATTAGAGGAAAATGTTATAAGGCAAGAATTTATGAATGGCAATTTGGGAAATTGAGAGTAAGTTGAAGGATAATAGTGCAACATAAAAAACATTTTGTAATGTGAGGGAAGGAGAGAGCCGACAAGAACCCAGCCCTTCGGCTGGGATATCTTGTCCCGTAGGAAGCCGAATGTGATGCAGATGGGTAAGGGGCTTCAAATCGGCAAAGGCTTCCCGTTGGTGACAGATATGGTGGCTCGCACCACTGTCCACTACCCAATGAAGGCGCCGATTGAAGGAAAAATCAGAGGGGGAGAAGAGGTTACCAGCAAAATGGGTGGAAGATGGGTCAATCGAAGCTGTCGGTGGTGCGAGGAGATTGAGCAGCTTCTGGTACAACTCGGGAGGAAGAGAAACCAGGTTCGCAGTTGACGGTGGAGGGAGGGAAACAAGGTTGGCAGTCAATGGAGGTGGCCCTAAGATGGACGACCGCGATTTGTTGGTGCGGGGCTCTCGGCCTGGGGGGTACCCGATGAGGGTCCAACAACGGTCACGCGTGTGGCCATCTTTGCCGCATGCGGTGCGAGTAGCCATGGCCATTGTTTCGAAGGCTGAGGGTTGGAGGTTGAGGAGCCTCTGTTGCTCTTCTTGAAACAGGATGGGGAAGACTTTGCCGATGGTGGGAAACGGATCCATGGCCAGGATTTGGGTGCGAAGAGGAGCAAAAGAATCATTGAGCCCAAGGAGAAATTGGAAAACACGTTCATCATCAGCCTGTCGTTGCATGTCTTTAAGGTCAGTTGTGGTTTGGAGATGGCTAAGTTCATCCCACAACTGTTTGATTTGGTTGAAATAATCATGGACAGAGTTTGTGGTTTGGTGCAGGGAGGAGAGGGCTCGTTTGAGGTGATAGATGCGGGCATTGTTTCCATGGCAGAAACGGGAAGAGAGGTCGAGCCAGACAGCACGGGGATCGGTATGATATTCGAGGGAATTGGCGAGGGAAGGTCTGATGGAGTTGAGGATCCAGGTAAGAACCATATCCTTTGTTTGATTCCACTGAGTATATTCGGGTTTAGTGGTTTCAGGGGGTATGAGGGTGCCATCGACAAAGCCAAGTTTATTCTTGGCATTGAGGGCTCTGGTCATGGCTTTTTGCCATTTTGGATAGTTGTCACCTGTGAGAAGGCTATTAACGAGAATTAACCTTGGAGAATCTGAGGGGTAAAGAAGATAAGAGGAGGGGATGGGTGGGTTACTGGTGTCGGCCATGGCAGAATGGCTGGATTTTTGATGTTTGGCTGATACCATGTTAAGAGGGAAGAATTGAGAGAAATATTGGACTGGATTGAATTATTTTGCATTAAGCTTTACAAAATAAATAGCAGTACAATGAACTAGCTAAGGAAATATATATACAAGGAAAGTGGACTAATTTGATTGAGTCCTAAAAATAAGCTAATTACAAGAATTGTGGAAGCCTTAATTCGGTGCATATATGGAAATGAGAGATCTATCAATATCTATAAATTAAGAAACCTTTGCTTCAGCATCTAACTCAGATATGGGAGACTTGATTAAATGAGCAGTTGGTCTGGGAATCCATCTATCATTCAAAATATTAACTTTCGTTCCATTTCAAGTTCTCCATATCAATCCCTGCTTCAATAATTGTTGGCCTGCCATAATACTCCTTCACACCAGAGTGGGTCTACTTCCAATATTTGCATATAGAATTTCAGAAGTTGGGATACATTTTTGTTTGAAGATACAAGCATGCAATGACTCAGGGCTTTGTAGTATTCTCCAACTTGGCTTTGCTAGCATAGCCATGTTAAAGCTTCTTAAATTCCTAAAACCTAACCCTCCGGAGCTTTTGGAAAGCGCCAACTGATTCCATTGGCCCCAGTGAATATTGGACTAATCTTCATTGTACACCCACCAGAATTTCTTGATTAATATATCCATTTTCTTTGTTTAGCATTTGACTTGCGACGTGTTCATAAACTTCAAGAGTATGTAACAATCGATTCCATTCCAATGAATTTGCTTTGCAGAAAATGAGGCAATCATCAGCAAATAGAAGATGGTTAATGCACAGATGGCTCTTTCCAATTGGGACTCCAGAAATAATTCTTCTTTCCTCTGCCTGGTTGAGCAAAGAAGTGAGGGCTTCAGCACATAATATGAAATGGTATGGAGAAAGAGGATCCCCTTATTTGATACCTCTTGAAGGCTGAAAAGAGTGTTGAGGGTTCCAACTAATGAGAACTAAGTAGAATACAGAGTTTATGAATTTTATCACCAAATCAATCCACTTCTGATCAAAGCCCATTTTACTCAATACTGCTGCAAGGAAGTTCCATTCCACACGAGATTTGTAGAGTCTGCTGGTATGTGAAATCTTACAAAAGTTTGTAATTCATCTCTACTATTACTCGAGACTTCAAATTAGATAGAAAATCAAACAAATTGTTTGGACAAGTGGTAAAGAGATCAGCACAACAATTTGTGAATACTTTATCAATTCTCTCTGGATCATTGATAAAAATGCCTTGATTGTCCTGAATATGGGTAATCATACTGGTCTTCATTCTTTCATTTGAAAACATGTGATAGAATTTGGTATTCCTATCAGCATACTGAAGCCATTTTTGCTTAGCCATTTGTTTCCATTTTAATTCTTCCTCCTCTAGCATTGTGCCCACCTCCTTATGTAGCTGTTGGATAGCAGCAGAATAATCACCAACTCCTATATCTTATAGTTGTCCCAGACTCTTGATTTTGCCTTTAATAGCTCTCTAATTATTAAGGAAAACATCTGCATTCTATTTCTTAAGAAATTCTCTGCAATTCTAAAATCTTATTGTGATGTGAGGGACGTCTGCTTTTGTGCCCCAAGCATTAGAAATGGTTCTTGCACAATCTTCCCTCAAGGCCCAAGCTGCTTTATATATGAGGTTTCTTCCTCTTCTCTGACTGCTGTGATTTGTACTTGAGGCTAAAATAAAGAGAGGGAAATAGCATGATCTCTAAGCTGGCATAACAAAGCACCTACCACCATGAAAAGTCATGCCATTTAGGAATAGCTACTGCTCTATTAAGTCTTTTCTTAGTGAAGTTTGAACCTCTCCTATTGTTTGACCAAGTATACTTCTGTCCTGTAGTAAAAATGTTACTAAGTGACCAGAAATCCAAAATATCCTTAAATGCCCCCATATATTTGTTCAGTTCCTCTTTGGAGCGGTCGGTCTATCCTTGGGCCTTTAACAGCCCCTAATAAAAGCTCGCCACATGTAAAAGTCTACACTCCATATCATGAGTCCGGTCTTATACGATAAAAGCAACAGAAGGGAAAAAGTGAATTACCGTGAACTTTGGGAGCCCAGGCCGCCACACGACACCATGTTTGTCGTTGCCACAACAGGACAACAACGCCATTGCTCACCAAGCTCTGTGAAACAGCCCATTCTAGATTTTCTGCCGCACGACACCAGGTATGTTGCCGCCACAACGGGACAACGATGTTGTCCACCAAGCTCTGTGGAATGGCCCATTCTAGATTTCTCCCCACCCCCCACGATTTCCACCTCCTTGCTTGCTTGCTTCCTCCCTTCTTTTCTTTCTTTTTTATGTGTACAATATTTTTCTATTTCAGTATAATTTGAACTCTACACCCGAAAATACTCTCATTGTTATCATTATTATCAATTTTTCATTTTTTTGTTTCAAAATTTCAATCGGAAGAGAGAGAGAGGGTAGAGCGAGGAAGAGGGAGAAGCAAATTTGGTATCGATATCATATACATATCTTAACCTCCTTCACATATTCAAATACGTATCAATAAGAGTTACTATTCATATATCAACTCATATCAATGAGATCACTTTAGCACCCAAACACAGCTTTAGAAGATGGTTAAAAACATTTTTTATTTCATCTCATCATATCTCATTTTCTTCTCAACTATTATTCAAATACAAATATTTTTAAACTAATCTTTACAACTTTTCTAACTTTTTAAACAAACGACAAAAAATAATTCAACTTTTTTAAATTTTAAAACAAAAATTATATTAAAAAATTATATTATAACAATATTTTAACTTTATAATATTTTTATTTAATTTTTTCTCTCTTTTCTCAAAATCTAATAAATATTTATATTAAATTATCTCATTACTATTTACAAATCATCTTATTATTATTCACAAAATTCACATTTTATCTCATTCTCCTAACATCCCCTTAGTCTCCACGAGGGAAATTGTATTTGAACACTTTTTCTTAATCATAGATTTATACGATTAATGAGTCAAATTGTTTGAGGGGTTACAGTTTCGACTTAAGAGATTCATTGAAACTAGAAGAGCTGGCTACCAGCTTCCGCAAATATATCCACATGTCTAGCTACTAGGGGGGTAAAAGAGAACTTAACTTTCTTAGTTACTGGGGTATTAGTTTCTCCCATCTGAACTCCCTTCATGTCTAATCTCAGGGAAGAGAGGATAATCCTTTTTTGAGTATAGTCACTTCTAGCATCTTCAATACTAAGAGCATTCTCATTAGCTTGGTCAAAATTAAAGAATGTCTAAAATTTAAATAACTTGTGTCAAAAAGACCCCACATTAGATTGGGCATCTCCAAAATAATTTAAATTTCTGCTACAGTGATTGGCCAAAGATAAAGAACCAAAATTGATTCACCAAACATTAAAATACTAATTTCTCGCTCCAAGCAAAGAAATTAAATTAATTAGAATATAATTAACATTTAACATTTAGAATATAATTATTATTAACATTTAATAATACTTTTTTAATATTAATTTAATTAGAATATAATTATTATTAACATTTAATAAAACTTTTTTTAATATTAATTTAATTAGAATATAATTATTATTAACATTTAATAAAACTTTTTTTAATAATGATTTAATTAGAATATAATTATTATTAACATTTAATAATACTTTTTTTAATATTAATTTAAGTAGAATATAATTATTATTAACATTTAATAATAATTTTTTTAATATTAATTTAACTAGAATATAATTATTATTAACATTTAATTAGTAGAACTATAAAATGTGATAAAAATAAAATTAATTAATTAATTATTAAAATAATAATATTTTAGTATTATATAAAATGTGAATGGCTAATCTATTGTGGGGATTGAATTTAAATGGAATAGGTAAATATAAAAAAGTGTGATATTGACTAAATTTTGAATATGCATTTACCCAAGCCAATGAGAATGCTCTAATAGAGTCATTT
Source organism: Juglans regia (assembly GCF_001411555.2). Lineage (NCBI taxonomy): Eukaryota > Viridiplantae > Streptophyta > Magnoliopsida > Fagales > Juglandaceae > Juglans > Juglans regia. The sequence goes on along the minus strand of NC_049911.1, from coordinate 4,091,207 downwards.
ATAGCCTTTGCTTTTCCTATCCGCTTAAGAGTAGAGCCTCATTTACTCTTTGGACCATCTTGAGCTTTCATGCATATAGGGGACTCTTCAGTCTTTTTAATTATCTGTGTTTCATTTTAGGGGTCCTCATTAAACTTTGGCCCCATCCCATTATGAGTCACATGTTGATATATCCCAGCTTCAGAACTAGTAATCTCACAGCATAAAGGGTTAATAAGGCAAGTCAGATCTTCATGCATATGTGGATACTCCTTTGTCTTGATGTTTCCATGTTTGCTGTGTCTGACATAGATTCTTGATTTGGTGCAGATTTTTAAATTCCTCAAAAATAACTTTTTTCCACGTCTGCTTTTCTTTCCTTTTCTGTTAGCATGCTGGTGATTCTTTTTCGATCTTCAATGATTTCTTCAATATGGTAATCGATACCTTTTTTTATGAGGAGAGTATAATTCAGCAAAGTCTTCTGTGCCTTTTGAATTGTACCATATTTGTTTAAGTCCCTTGCACATCAGCATATTCTACCTGTTGATTTTTCAACCTTCACCATATTTCGCCGAGCAATATTACATATAGTCTCCATTTGAGAATTACAATGTAAATCTAGATAATTTTATTTTTAAAATTTTTTAAAATTACAAAAATATCACTCTTAAAATGATGTTTTTTCTCATTTAATAAAGGGTTTGCACATACAATCTCTAAGTGAGGACTGCAAATATAATTTTTCTATTTCGCCTTGCTACCGTTGATGTTGTTACTAGGATTAGTGCTACTTTTTTAGTCAATGCTCAGAACCAGACTTCAAATTGATTTTGATCTCCATCATGTAAAGTTCTGGCTCAAGATGCCTTTCAACAGCCTGATTTTTCATGTTTAATAATGCCACAATTGAAACAACAATTGGGCAACCTCTCACATTTGAAATTAAGCAAAACTTTATTGCCTTTAATATTGATAAGGCTGCCTCTTAGGACAAGTTTGGTGCTATCCAACTGAACTTGGACTCTAAGGTAAGGACCCCATCCGATACCATCATCATCCACATCCACCTCAACTACAATATCCCCTATCACTTTTCCAACTTGTTTTCCCATGCACCGAGTCATTCCACTAAGTGGCATGTGATGAATCTGCACCCAGAAGGACTCCTTGAAGAATATAATATCTTTCGATGAACAAGAGACATCAAAAGAATTTAGAAGACCAAGTTTCACTCTAATATTTAAGTTAATTTATTAAGTTTCGTGTAAAATCTTAATATTGTCGTGTCACATTAAGCATATAATGCCCCAATTGAGATACTAAATAATTGTTTTTCACTCATTAATGAAATCTAGAGGATGATACATCTCAACTATTTTTCATATAGACCATCAAACTTAAATGATTTTCCTTACTTTCACTTTGGATTCCAATCAAGAATCCAAATATTGTATAATAAAAAACTTTGAGATCCATGTTAAATAATCTTATTATTTCACCTAAACTTAGTTTTAATTTAATTTTAGTGGGGCCACATCCGTAAAAATAGATAATATATATAGAAATTATACAAAATTTTGAGGCTATAAAAAAAATATAGGAGAAAGGCATTTCTATGTATATTCAAATTTTAGAAAATATTAGAAAGCATATAGGGATTCTAAAATTTTGTTTGGGGCCATTTTTTATATACATAGAAGTTATAACAATAAATAAAATTTAGAGGATATTATGAATTTTCAAGCAATTTTTAGCATACCCTTAATGTAGTTCCGCAACTATACTTTACTAAATGTGAGAAGTCCTATGAATGAAAAAAAATATTTTAAAAAAAATCTATTAAAACTTAATAATAAAAGGGATAACAAAAAAAAAAAAGAAAAATAAAAAAGAAAGAAAGTGCATTCTTATCTACTATAAGTTCATGTATAATATTTCAATATTTATATATAATCAAATCTTACGGATTCATCGACTATCCTGTCAGGTCAACGTGGATCTGACTCGATTAATTATAGATAATGTACAATAAAATTGAAATTTATGGTAGTTTTGGAATGCTAGATAAAAGATAAGGGATAGCTTTTGGATTAAAAGCAATACACATTGGATTAAGTTGGATGATGCAAATCCTTTATTAACTAAGATCGTTGAGAGAAAAGAAGACTTTATTCATGATTCACTAAACTAGAGAAAAAAATACGATGAGGATATCATCTACATGAACAATAAAATCACATATGCCTATTGGCTATTGCATTTCTTGCTAAAGCACGTTCTTCTTTATTCAAATCTCTGCTTATGTGCTTAACTAACCAGCTTTCGAAAGAGGCTAGTAAAGACTTTGAATCTGCTATAATCATCTCAGTATCTTTCTAGTGATCGATCTTCTGTTTGCTGCAAACATTTTACAACTTGTAGAGAATCACCTTCTAATATTATGTGTTTGAGCCCCGGATTTTGACAACAAATGATTGCATGTTGAGCATCCATTGCTTCAACTAAGAAATTAGGGTCTGGATAAAGCTCTTTGTTCACCCTCAATGTAGCCAAAACAACTCCTAATTCCCAATCTCTAACAATTGCTGCAATTCTAACCTTACAGTGAGTTTTATCACGCCTGCATTCCAATTTACTTCGTATGTTCCTTGTGGTGGAGAGCTGTCCAATTGCGTTGATCATCTGCTTCTCTTCCAACTGGTGTGACATTGTTATGTGCCATATGCCTCAAGTCTTGCAAAAATTGTTTGGATTGCTTCATCACCGTGCTTGGGTGAGTAAATTCTTCTCTGAAGATTACACCATTACTTCTTTTCCAAATCAACCATGAGGTGACTGCCAGCTCTTCCAACTCTTTTTTTGATAAGGAACTGAACATGGCCTACAATAGTTCCTTGAAAGCTATGTTTTGCTGAATTTTACATTTTTGGATCTTTGGGGAGCCTTGACTCCAAACATCTTGAGCTAATAAGGGACACTCCCATAGTGCATGCTCTACTATCTCAAGCACCTTTTTCCTATGAAGATTAAAATTGGAGGGAAGGGCTTTTAAGCAACCTCTCCATATGAAGAATTTGGAATGTTAAGTTGCCATAACTTTGTTCATACTTCTGGCTTAGACTTGCTGCTTGAAGATTAACCCTTACTTCTGTCCTGCATCTCTATCTGTAAATGATATGCACTTCTGACAAAAAACTTTCCATTCGAGGTATACCTCCATATCAATTTATTAGGTCTATTGCAGATGTTAATCGGGAAGGCTTTTATGAGATTAGCTTCTTCCTTTGAAAAAACGCTATCTAGCACTGCTTGGTATCTAAATCAATGAGGCTTAAGACCATGGTTTCTGAATGAAGAAATCTTATATGACTTTAAGGTTTAAAAGAGATAGGCTAGGAATCCATTTATCATCCAATATTCTAAGTTTCTCTCCATTTTCCACCCTCCGAAGAAGTCCTTCTTCCAACAGGGGCTTCGTTGCTAATATACTTTGCCAAATGTAGGAAGGACTCCTTCGTAATTTAGCATTAGACGAATTCTGTACTTGGATAGTACTTGGCCACGAGAATCTGCGCTGCTAGGGAATGAGGATATCGAGCTAGTCTCCAACACTGCTGGTTAGCAAGAATTGCAATGTTAAAATATTCAAGATCCCTCGCAAGAATAAAACAATATAAAAGAAGAATGGACATAAATATTCTTAAACAAAATATAAAGGAAAATGCTATAGCACTTAAATAGCATTAAACTCTTTAATGAAAAAATTGGATTATTTGGGTGTTATATATTAAAGTTCTTTTTAATCTCAAACGTGTTCTTCTAGATAATACAGAACGTAATTCAAATTTTAAAAAGATTATCAATCGGCAAAAATATCTATACAAATTTAAGATAATTAATTACAACTTTTATTTTAAGAATATGGTCATAACCTTTAAAAAATCAAATGATCGTATTTTTTACATCATAAATCATTTTTTTAATTTGTTCTCAAATAAATGTAACATATTTGAAAGTACTTTAAACACATGGTTTTCAAAGAGTAAATAATTTTTTAATAGTATAACTTATTATTTAAACTATAAGTTATAAACCCTAAAACTATAAATTATATTTCTCACCGCAATCCCAAATATGCACGTATCTATTATTAATATGCTAAAAATCATAAAATTTGAAATTCAAAATATTTCGAAAGAAAACTAACAAAATGAGTCTTATGATTAAAAGTGTAATTAAAACTGTAAGTATATATATCATTACTCAAATATAAATAGTTTGCGAGGGCTTATGATATGAATTTTTTTTTTAAATGGCCAAGCTAAACAATAAAATGTGGATTGAAACACACTAATAAAAAAGAATAATTCTACCGAGTATCACACGTTACACACTACATATCTTTTAAATTTTTTTCCTTTTTTCTCATAAGAAATATGTAGTGTATGAACCATGAGTAGGGAAACTCAATTCCCAGAAGAGGAAAAAAAAAAAAAAAAAACCTACAGATCACATTCAAGAAATAATTAGTAGTAAAGGCCTTACATATCTACCCATTTCAAAACAGAGGTAAGAACTATCATGGCAGCACTGCTGTGGACTTCTTAACCCAATCAGTGATAGGTAGGCATGAAGAAACCTAAACTTCAGTAGTTCAGTTTTCCACAGTAGTTTATCATGACCTACACGATACATTGGAGAGATGCCAACATTACCAATTCTCAAGTCTGAAGTTTTGTTCATTTGGTTAAATATAATTAAAGAAAAATCTACTCAACCTCTTACTATTCACACAACCTCCACACTCCATATTATTTTTAATTTTTATTATTTTTTTCTTTTATTAAATATTTATTATATGAATAATGAATAAAAAATTTGAAATAATTTAAAAAGAATAAACTCAAAAAAAAATTTTAAAAAAATATTAAAAATTTAAAAAATTCAAAAAAATGTGGAGTGTGGAGTGTGGTGGAGGTTGTTTAGCAAAGCTCATTAATTAATAGATAAGAAGAATTCCTATGAGTGGCATACTACACACTCAATTAAAAGTGAACATAAGGATGTAAACTCAAACCGGAAAACCGGTCCGGACAGGGTTTACTGGTTTTAAACAGGTCCGATCCGAAACCGGTTTTTAAAATGTAAAGATCGGCCGGTTCCGTTCCGGTTCAGGGATTTTTTGGACCGGACCGGACTGGTTGATTAAAAAAAATAAAAAATAATATTTTTATATATAAGTTTTATACAAAATATTTTTTATATATTAAATATTAATATATATATATATAAGTTTTATATATAATATATAATTATAAATTTTTATGTGAAATTTTTATATATAATATATATAATTATATATATTCATATATGAAATAATTTCTTATTATAATTTATAAATTATTACATAAAATGTTAATACTAAATAACTAAAAGTTTATAACTAATACTAATATATAACTTATAACTATACTAATAGTCTAATATTAATACTATTATATAGTCTAATATATTAATAAAAGTATAAATCAATTTTTTTTAAATCAATTTTTTTTTCATAAACAAATTTTTAATGAAAAATTGTGAAACTTACATTTTAAAAAAACGGAAAAACTGGACCGGACCGGATCGGAAATCGGTAAAACTGGAAGTACCAGTTTAGGAGGGTAACCGGTTTTAAAAAATACAAAACTGGTACATACCGGTTCGGTCCTAGATTTTATTCAAAACCGAACCGGTTATACCCTTAAGTGAACATCATAAACAATAGGGAATAAAAAATACATAAAAGTAAAGAAAAGGGATAATCGATTTATGATAATTGAAACTCTGTGTCTTGCACTCTGGGATGGAGAAGGGGAAAAGGGCAAAGAAGGGAGTCAGAGACGGTGGGCGCATCCAGGAATCTAAACTCAGAAATTACAAACAGTGTTACAGACGTTCTTTTTACACACAAAAGGAGATACTGTTTCGACTGCTAGGAATCAAAGTTGCCAAGGAAGGGTGGGCGACACTGTTTCGACAGCCAATTTTTTCGAAATGACGAGAGGAGGCCAACGGAGGTGGGGCAGCGTTTCGACGGGGTGGGGGCTCAAATGTTTTGGGTGGGGGCAGAGCAATTGCACATGAAGATAAATTGATATCTGCTACAAGCAGCTTATTTCTCAATTCTATTGAAACTCAATCGTGTCAATTTTTCATTTGTTGATTTAAACTAACCTTGCACACCCTACCGGCATGAAGCATCACTCATTCTAAAATGATAGACTTCAGTTTCAATAAATCTAAACTTTTGGTCATATTGAGATATGCATTGTAACACTACCAAATCAATTATTTATTATTCTTACATCTCTCTCTTACTTCTTCTCTTTCTATTGAAATTTATGAAAGAAAAAAAAAGGTCTAAATAAAATTAAATAAATAAGTAGAATAGTGAAATACCATAAAATTAAATAAATTAATAATTAAGAAAATTAAATTTATTTTATTTTATTACAATATAATGAATAAAAAGATAATCCAAAATATGATGTGAATAGAATAATTAAATTTTGTGATTTTTTTTCACTTCATTTTATGCATTTTTTTAATATCTTAAAACTTAAAAAAAATATTTAAATTCAATAATAGTCAATTCTTTAATTATTAAAAAAATATTAAAATAAAATAAAATACACAATGGATAGAATAGAGAATCATGACATCAATTAGCATTTTCCATCTTTTACATCAAAGCTGAAAATCTATCTTCCAAGAAATATGAACAAAACAGGAATATTATATCTCTGTCGAAATTTGGAAAAATTGAGAGATAAAATGAAGTTGAAATTAAAGTTGAAAAATTAAATAAAAAATTGTTGAAATTTATTATTTTTTAATATTATTTTTATTTTAAAATTTAAAAAAATTTAATTTTTTATTTTATTTTATATAAAAATTTAAAAAAATTAAAATAATGAGAGATAGATTTTCAAAGTTTTGGCTTTTCAATCCAGCATTAAAAGCAATTCAGCAAGCAATTCAGGCTTCAGCCGAATCTATTGTCTTTCCATAAATAAAAAGCAATTGTATATAATGTTAAGAACTAAACATCACGATTCAGGAATATCATTAGCATCCATTCTGCCCAAAAAAATAAAAGGCCAAAAAACAAGAAAATCACAGCCTTACAACGAAAAGAAATACAGAACCATCCAGTCTGAATATACAATGAACCGACATTCGTTACAATATAAATTCTAATTGCTTTGAAATTCAGAAACAAACAGTTTCCGCAAAAATGTGCATGATCACAACATCCAGATTCAACAGAAATTTGCCCCAATTCTACAAAGTCACAAAAGAGGAACAGCCAATATCAAGAGTCGCTGGATGCACTGGAAAAACTACGATTCTCCATACATGAAATCTTTCGTCACTGTCCTGCATTTCTTTGATGATAGCAAAAGAACTGAAAAAACAGAGAACAAGAAAAATCAAGTCAAGCACAGATAAGGGGAAAGTAGACTCTCAACAAACACAGTTGCATAATCAGCACGCGAGTCAAAGCCACTGAAGCCCTCAACATATTCAAGAATCTCTCCGTCAGGATTACTTCTCATCAAAACAATTCCATTCTTCATTGCCACCAGTTGACCACCTCTGGAAAGGCAAAGCGGGTCTACCGGAAAATATTCAACTCTAAGCATTGGTGCCCACGATTCTATGACTCCATATTCCAACATTCCCCATATCTCCATAAACCCACTCGTAGAAACATTAAAACACAGGCACTCTCCAAGATTTCTCAAAGTATCGACGAATTCATGCCCGCAGTCCCCAAATAAATCCACGGAGGGCATCGGCATTGCATGGAATTTCTCCTCGGCTAAATCAAACACACGTATTTTATGACCAGAAAGTGGATCGGGGTACGGTCGAAGATGCCAATGCAGAGAACCATTGCAAAGGATTCCTGCTGAATCGTCCGCCCTACCTGGATCTTCAAGGCCTCGAAGAATCCTCTTCCATGAATTTCTTCTGAAAGAGAAAACCTTGCCTTCAATTTCCCGAGAAAGAGGCTTCCGGAAATTGGCCACGAGAAGCTTGTAGTCATCAGTGGATGGATCATATCCAAATCCATGTCTATATATGTGCCCGCGGAGTGAAATACCAGGATCAGGCAGTTTCTTGTAATTTCCCGTCGAAGGATTCCAAATATAGAAATCCCTATGGCTATATAGAGCCACACAAACAAGACCATTGCAAGACCCAATGATGCTAACATAACGTCCCCGTTTCTGGAAAGGGACGGCGAGGACACTGGGAGTGGTACTGTGCTCAAATAGCGCCTCACAGTCTAGGGATCGAATTTCAGAACCAGATGTTATGAGAAGTCTTTGTGAGCGCTCAGACGCTCGCCGGAACTGCGATTTGGCGAATCGGGGATCCGAGATTAGGGAGCGCCACGTTTACTTACACACCTGAATCGTACCAAAGACTTGACCGGCAACCGCAAGAGGATTTCTACGATGACGTTTTCGGGTAGATGTAGTGGAAAACCTCGATGACATAATCGTTTATACTTCATAGACATCGCTCTTATTTCAAGTTTCAGGTTACCTAACAATGCTTTGGCACTATTGGCTGGAATGGTAACCGGAAAGTGAGTGCAGACATTACACTTGCAACGGTGGTGTATCTTCTTGCTATTAAAGTTGCGTTTAGATGTTGAAGTGAGTTGAATTAAGTTGAGTTGAGATAATAAAATATTGTTAGAATATTATTTATTATTATTATTATTATTATTTTGAGATTTGAAAAAATTAAATTATTTATTATATTTTGTATTGAGATTTAAAAAAATTATAATGATAAATTGAGATAAATTGAGATGATTTTTAATTCTAAACGAAGCCTAAAACTTAAAATAAAGAAAGAAGAGTAGAGAGCGCAGTACTCATTGTCCAGAAATTCCTGCACCGAGAGTTGGAGACGGTGAAAAGGCTGCGGGGACACGATTGAATGATAGGGAGAAGCGTGTTGTCAGTTCGGAGAAGTGCCGACTGTGAGTACTGAGTAAGATTGTGATCTTCCTCTTTGAAACTTCGGAAACAAGTTTCTTGGTCAAACCAAAAATTGAATGAATCTGCGCACGAGAATCAAGCGATAAGATTTGTTCCGAACTGTATTTTGTTTTTTGGATAAAAAGTATTTTTTTAATATTATTTTTATTTTAATAACATTTTATATAATTTTTAACTTTAATCTTATTTTTATTTATCACATTATTCTAACATTTTCCTTTTATGTAATAAAAATATTGTAAAGTACGATTATATTTTTAAAATAAGGTGATAATTTGCATAAATGAATGAAACTAATTTGGCTTTGAGATTCGCTCATATTCGTTTGTTTTCGTAAATTAAATAAGAGGAGTTGAAATAAAAATTAAAAATAAAATAAAATATTATTAAAATATATTTTTAATATTTTTATATTTAAAAATTTTTAAAAATTAAATTGTTTATCTTATTTTGTATGAAAATTTAAAAAAATTATAATAACTAAATTATATGTGTTTAGAATAATTGTGAAAATAAACGAGACTTAAGAGTCGATTTGAATCATCTCACAACTATTTATTATTATTTATAAATTTTAACTCATACATCTCACTACTATTCATAAACTATCTCAACTTATCTCATTTATTCATGTAAATTCACCTGCAAGATAAAATGAATTTCTAACTTGTAGTTGTCCCATACTCTTAATTTGGCCTTTAATAGATCTCCAATTATTAAAGATAGCACCTACATTCCATTTCTTAGGCACTTCTCTGCAATTCTGAATTATTATTGTGATGTTAAGGATGCCAGCTTCTATGCAAGTATTGTTGCCCCAAGCATAGGAATGGTTTGTGCTAGGGGTGTACATCCGGACCAGATTTTTTTTCGGTCCGGCCCGGAACCCGGAAACCCGAGTGCATCCGAGCGGTTATCCGCTCGGTTTACACCCGGGCGGTTAATAATATCCCGGATCCGGTTATGTGACCCGGTTATCCGTAACCGGGTCATTTAAAATGAAAATATCCGCCCTTTCTAATCGTCTTCTCGCATCGCATCGATTAGGGTTTGCATCCGCCTTCTCGTCTTCTCGAATCTGTAACCGGGTCATCTCGAATCTGCCTTCTCGTCTTGACGTCTTCTCGAATCCACCTTCTCTCTCGGTCTCTAAGTCCCTTCTAGCCTTCTTTCTCAAGTTTTTCCAATCCCCGAATCCGTTCTAGTCTTCTCTCTCAAGGCTCTGTTCTCTCTCAAGTCTTTCGACCTCACCGAAACACGGAAACAAAAACTTCGAAGTGCTTTGTGCATCTGGGTGAGACACGTGGAGGCTACCATCCATATTCTCTCTCTCTCTAAGCTCTTAAGGTATTTTTCATTGCTCTGTACCTTATTAGTGGAATTTTTCCTTTTCTTTGTTTCTCGCATGGGATTTAGTTTTAATCACTTTATTATGTAATACTCTGTTTGTTTGGTTTATATTATTTTTCATTTACTCTGTTTTCACATGGGATTTAGTTTTCTTGCCATTACTGTGGGTCTATGGCAATGCCTGATTTAGGTGAAGGTTTAGGATTAGCTAGTGAGGGTAGCAAACAATCCCATGTTTTTCTTATTAAAAAAAAAAAAATTAAGCATTGGATTCCCAAAATGTGGATAATCGTCAAGTATTCAATAAAGCATAGTTAGTCTCTAAACCCATATGTTTATGTTTACATAAGAGAAAAATATGCATCAATTAGTCTCTTCAAATAATATCTCTAAAACAAGTGTGCACTTCAAAAGGTTGACCAGGTCTGTTTCTGTATTGATAACATGTTATTTACTCTCCAATTAATTGAAATCAAGAAGTATAAAAATGGCAATACCACCCAATGAGTGGGTCAACAAACAAGATAAAAAAATAAATGCAAATGTCAATAGGATTTGGAAGAGATGAAACAAGAAACAAATCTCCATTAAACTGTTTAGGACAAGCAAGTCAAAGCTACCATGGAGTGTTTTTCTCAGAGGTAAATTAGTGTTGGAAGACTTGGGATCATCCCCTAATATGTGCACTGAAGCTGCATCAACCTTTCCATTTCCACAAAGATCAAGTTATTATCATTTTTCCCTAAACTGATTGATAATTATAAAAATAAATACAATGGTTTGGAGCTAAATACGATTTCTCTAGCTGTTGGGTGAGTTTATAAGAAGCTACCACGAGTAGATTCAAAATGATGATATTTACTGAAATTACGAAGTTTCCTTGGACAATGTTGTTTATCTCCTCCCCAATAACTAGGGCCACTCAAGATGAGTGATAAACAATGTACGCAAGGCACGCAAACTACATTTTCATGCTCCTGTTGTTGTTAACTAGATTATTAAAAACTCCTCCTAGCTAGCTGCTAATTAATTGACAAAAACATATTGTAAGGGAAAATTTGCCCTGCCAATACACCAACAGATGCTATTCAAACAACTCTGTACAGTTGTTTGCAAACAAATACTTGAAAGCCAAGGAGAGCCATTTCACTTCGAGGTAAGAAGCCACTACTTCAGCCATTTCACTTGGGCAAGCACCATATCCTCTTTTGTGCTGTAATACAATCTGAGTAATACAAACGTCCCTTCAAATGTTATATAAATCAAACGACGACAAAAACTGAAGATAGAAAGCCAAAACATTAGAAATGGCAGTACTTCTTTAGGAAAGTATAACAAATGCTTATTAATGTTGCAGTTTTTTGCTTCATCATCAATATACATGGGAGCTAGCATCATATCTTAAAACACACATGATATATGTGCAGGGAGTTTTAAAATATTTATTATTATTTCTTAATATTATCTAAAATATTTATAATACAGACAATAAATATTAATAAGATATATCATCATGTGTACATCTCATTTTTTAAGTTATAATTCTCGAAAAAATCTTATCATATTAATTAATTATAGATATATACGGCTCATGCGGTATTGTGAAGTGTGTGCAGTCCATGACATGTAGCTATCGTCATGTCATATACCGTAAAAATCTAATAGAAGCCCAGCTTAAATATACCAGACTAAGAACTTAGTACCTAGAAGTACACGTACTGCAGAAATGGTATAAATTTATCTGTTAGTGTTACCAAAAGATTGGTGTGGCTTGTAGGATGGAATGTGCTTATAATTTATCCTAGGACCTATGCTATATGTGAATCTGGTTTGTTTGTTTTGTTACCTAAGAATGATCTAATTGGCCAAGCTTGTTTGATATTTGCTGTAATTGTTGATTCTTATTATATTTGCTGAAGTATATACATTATTTTTTATGTTTAAAACAGATGGAATGTAATTTTAGTGGTAGTGTTGGTGGATCAGCGCCTATTTCATTGGACATAGAGGAAAACACTAGTCCTTTAGTGCCTTCCTCTATGAATACCTAAAATTCCACACCATCTCTCCCCCCAAAGTCAAAAAGAGCCAATAAGGCTACGAACCAATCTCTTGTATGGGATTATTTTACAAAGGTTGAACCTATTGATCCCATTGCACCCAAAGCTCAATGCAATTATTGCTTTAAGATTTATGGATGTCATTATAAAAATGGTACTTCATCGATGTCACACTATCTAAGATATTCTTGTCCGAACTCGCCCATTAGAGAGAATAAAAATATTGGGAATGATAAATCACCATCACACACTGGAGTTAGGATGGATGGTAAAGGATCTAGTCCTCAAGTGTTAGGACAATATGATCGTGAAAAATTAAAGGCGATGATTTCTAATTTGTTTATCCAGTGTGAATTGCCATTCAAGGTTATAGAGCATCCGGCATTTGTTAAACTTTTGGGTTATTTAGAGCCTAGACACACATTGTCATCCCGAACCACCTTCCAAAAACAGTGTATTGGTTTATACAAGGAGGAGAAGCAAAAGTTTAAGGCATTGTTGAGTAGTCAAAGAGTGAGTTTGACCACCGATATATGGACATCGGTGCAAAACAAGAATTACATTTGTGTCACATGCCATTATATTGATCAAAGTTGGGTATTACACAAGAAAATTATAATATTTTTCAAGAAATTATAATATTTTTCAAGATTCCTAATCATAGGGGTGAGACCATTGCTTGGATGTTAGAGTCTTGTTTGGCGGATTGGGAGATTAACCGCCTTTGTACGATCACCATGGATAATGCCTCCTCCAATGATGTTGCTATTGATCATGTGAGGAGGAACATAAGAGATAATGAATTCACAATTTTGAGAGGCGAGTTCATACATGTGCGATGTGCTGCACATATTTTAAACCTCATTGTATGTGATGGTTTAAAAATTATTCATGATACTATAAATAAGATTAGAGAAGCAATTAGATTTGTGAGGTCCTCACCGGCAAGGCTTGATATGTTTAAAACGTGTGCAAACGAGCTGAATATTATGTGTGAAAAAATGGTGTGTCTAGATGTTCCTACTAGATGGAACTCAACATACATAATGCTTAGTATTGCTGACAAATACGAAAGAGCTTTCGTACTAATGGGAGTGAAGGAGTCACAACTTTTGGCACCTCCGTTTGAAGATTGGCAAATGGCTCGTATTTTTATTAAGTTTCTAAAAGTTTTTTATGATGCCACTTTGAAAATCTCTGGCTCATTGTATGTGACATATAATATGTTATTTCAACAAATTTGTTCAATTGAGAACACTTTGAACAACATGGGTCAGAGTGAGGATGATATGTTGATGAAGATGGCTTCTATTATGAAACTTAAGTTTGATAAATATTGGGAGAAAACAGATAGGATGAACATGATTGTTTATGTAGCTTTTGTCCTTGACCCTCGATATAAGATTACAGCCTTGTCATATTGGTTAAAAAGATGCAAAAGGGATGAATGCGGAGATAGAATTGAGGCCGAAGTAAAATTGCTCATTAATCGTTTGATTGAGCAATACCACAAGTTTTATGGGCTAGGTAGTGGAAGATTAAATATGGCCCATTGAAGTTCCTCAAGTATTATTGGTGATGATCTGGACTCTGAAGATTTTGATACAGCTCTAGAGCAATACCTTGAGAAGCAAAACAGTTCAGTACTTAGCTCGGACATGGATAGGTATTTGTCGGATGTGATTGAACTAAAAATACCCGAGTTTGATATTTTGGATTGGTGGAAGAAGAACTCATTTAGATATCCCATCCTTGCGGAGATCGCACGTGATGTATTGAGCATCCCTATTTCCACCGTCGCATCCGAGTCAACATTCAGTACCGGTGGACGTGTAATAGATCCATACCGAAGCTCATTAGCTCCGGAGACTGTCCAAGCACTAATTTGCACGCAAAATTGGTTGACTTGTGAACCACTTAGTTCTTGAGAGGTCGAGGAGCATGTAGAACGCATTGACACCGAAGGTAAACACTTTTATTTGTTAAGTTTGATTTTTTATTATTAATTTATCCATTTAACTTAACCTTTACATTTTTTTCTGTTTAAGGTAACCCTCATCCTTCAACTTCAGCAACTTAAGCATATGGACTCCCACCCTATGCATTGAAAACTCTCCTTATGCAGTAAGTTATCGGAACCATGCCATATTTAATTTAACCACATCTTGAGTTTCTTAGTTCTTTGTATTAATATTTGTAGTAAGAATGATTGCCAACTAATAACTGTCTTATGCAGTAATGTTTGATTTGAACTCAAATTAGTTGCTGCAGAGCTGGAAACTTCTCCAACACAACTGTGCTGCACCATATATTTGTATGTGTGTATACATTGTATTCGTTTTGGTACCATGTCTTTGATCTTTATAAGTTAATATCTGCTTGTGAATTTTTTCAGATGGGCTGGAGAGACGGACCCTCGTGTTATTTTCCGCAACATTGTCCATAGGCCGCGGCATGAAGCTACTGGTAACGCTTAATTCCTTCATTTTCTATTTTATTTTTGTTCTTTCTAGAGGGAAGAAGTATTTAGATTCTTAATTCATAGGTTCTGTTATTTAGATGTTATGTAGTGTCTTTTTCTTTTTTTATTCTGGACTGAGAGTTATTTATTTCAATCTCTTCCTATGGGCTTCTATTTTTAGATGTTTGATGTAATGCCCAACTGGTATGTAACTTTTAGATGTTATATTATTATTATTATCAAGTGCTTTCACGTATACACAAAACTATTTATTAATTAGCTTTCGAAGTCCAATGTTAATAAAAGGTGGGTCTCTCTCTCTCTCTCTCTCTCTCTCTCTCTCTCTCTCTCGTATAGGCATTTCAAGGAAAAAATGCAGCAGCAGACCAAGAAAGATGAAGCTAGATACTACATGTCTAGCTACTAAGAGCATTGACAATGGACTAAAATTTGGCTAGAATCTTACATTTTGCCTATCGTATTAACTTTTGACTATCTAAGTCCACATTGGATTAGCCATTTTAAAATCAAAATAATATTATTATATTATATATTTTAATAATATTTGACAAATTTTTTTTTTTCATATTTTGTAAATTTACTTCATATATTTTAATAATATTTGATAAAAAAAAATTATACAACAATTCTTGAAACTAACAAACTAATTTTTGCTAATCCTTTTTTTTTGCTATTTATAATTTTATATTGTGTATTAAGCTAATAATGATAGAAAATAAATGTACCCTTAATTAGAAACTTTATCATAAAAGAAAAGTAATTTGGCAAGAAAAATTACCAAAAAGGGAAGGAAAGGAAGGAAAATTGAGAAAAAATAATAAAAAACTCATTTGGTCCTTCAATAGTGTATCGCCAAATATAGCTAGGTGGGGAAAGTTATTGTAGTTCAAAACTAAAATATATGGCTATAGCTAGTTCAATGGAAAGTTATTGTAGCTCAAAACTAAAATGAGAAAAGCTTCTTGCAAGCGCCTTATGCAGTCGGCGAGCAAACGCGGCTTAAGTGGCATTAAAAAACAAAACGGTTCGTTTTGTTTTTTATCAACAATCACCCACATCATTTTACTCGCCTCAGTGTCCCGACTCCTCACGAACCTTCCTTCATTTTCCTCCCCAGTTTCCATCTCTTCTCTCGTTCGCAGAGAGAAAGAAAATCTCAGTTTCCCTCAAATCCCTCCCGAGAATCTGTCTTCCTTCCGCACGAACCTTCCGTCCTCGACTCCGTCGGCGCGAAGCAGCAGCCTGGACTCAGCGTCCCTCCCCCTCTGGGACTCAGCGGCGGGTTAGGGTTCATCTCCCGCAGATTCCTTTCCACCACGGCCTCTCGTCGAAAGCATCTTCCGAAGATCTAAAGGAAGGTTCGTTATGGTCAGTTTCCCTATCTCAAACCCTAACCCGCCCCAAATCATTCTCATCCCCAAACCCTAACCCTAACCCTAACCCTAACCCGCCCCAAATCATTCTCATCCCCAAACCCTAACCCTAACCCGCCCCAAATCATTCTCATCCCCAAACCCTAACCCTAACCCTAACCCGACCCAATCATTCTCATCCCCAAACCCAAACCCTAACCCACCGAAGATGAAGCTCATCTCGAAACCCTAACCCACCGAAGATGAAGCTCATCCCGAAACCCTAGCCCTAGCCCGCCCCAATCCCGTTCATCCCGAAACCCTAATCCTAGCCCGCCCCTTCCTGTTCATCTCGAAACCTAACCCTTCCGATAATATTGTTAGGTCAGAGGTAATATTGAGATTGAATTTATTATTTGTTGTCGAATCTTTGATGGGGCAGATTGTGGATTTAGTCTATGAAGTTGTTCTTTAGTTTATTTGAACAAGTATGAGATTATGATATTCCTATGGTAATTGTTAGGTCAGAGGTAAAATTAGACACTTGAATTTATTATTTGTTGTCGAATTTTTGATGGGGCAGAATGTGGATTTACTCTGTGAAGTTGTTCTTTAGTTTATTGTTTTTGAACAAGTATGAGATTATGATAAGAATAATGGTAATTGTTAGGTCAAAGGTAAAATTTCTACACTTGAATTTATTATTTGTTGTTGAATTTTTGATGGGGCAGATTGTGGATTTACTCTGTGAAGTTGTTCTTTAGTTTATTGTTTTTGAACAAGTATGAGATAATATTGAGAGGTAAGGTGATTTATTGAGAGGTAATATTGAACAAGTATGAGATTACTTATAAAAAAAAAATATTGAATAAGTATGAGTTAATCACAGTTTATTGTTTTTGTTCCTATGGTATGGTAATTGCTAGGTCAGAAGTAATATAGGGAGATTGAATTTATTTATTTAGTTATTGTTCTCGAATTTCTCATGGCCTGGATTAATGTGGATTTATTGTTTGACCTAGTTATCGAGTTTATTGTATTTGAACAAGTATGAGACTATTGTAATGAAGTTATTTTTTGTTTAAAGTGACTATTGTAAGTATGAGACTACTCTACCTAATGGGGCAGACTAAAGTACTTGTTCATTAGACTAAGGTAACAAGTATGTAGTTACCTTTTGTTGTCCTTCTAATGCTATGGTAGTCTAAGTATAAGCAGAGCAGGCAGGCTGGGACGGTGAAGTTTAATCAGAACTGAACTTTCTCATGTAAATCCAGTGACATTGGTGGTGGCTCAATAGTACTTAGGTTATGATGCTTTCAGAAATATGTATCTTTTGATATGTGTGCCTTTCCACTGTGCTTATGGTTTATGTTAGAATGTCGTCATCAACTCTGTCTTCTTCATCCTCTGGTAATCGTACTTGTCAACCATTGTGCTTTTGCGATCTTCAAGCTACATTGAGATACTCAAATACTCCCAGAAATCCAAGACAGCCATTCTTTGGGTGTCCAAATTACAACACGAAGGTAACATGTTTATATATGTTTAATAAATTGATTAATATTAAAAACATCTAACATTTTTTTATATATGTTTGCAAGGGATTACCTTATTGCAAGTTTTTCAAATGGGCAGATGGTGATCAATACATGCAGCTGGAATTACAAGAAAGAAAAAATGAACTATTAAGGAAGGAGAAAGAGGTCGATGAGAGACTTCGCGATATTAAGAAGAGGGAGATTGAGCTCCGTAAGAGGGAGGATGAGATTGAGAAGAGAGAGATGGTGCAAGATGGTCGAGATGAGGAATTTTTGAAGAAGGAGTTGATGCTCTTTGAGAAAGAAGCTGGACTAACACGTTCACGCACGCTTCTCCGGTTGTCTTGGGCTGTTGTAGTTGTTGTTTGTTGTTGCTTAGTGACTTGGTAGTGGTTGTTTGTTGTTGCTTAGTTTGAAGGTGTAATTTAAGTGTTAGATGTCATTTTGGTTGTTTAGTCCAAGTGCGATATCATAAAGCTATGTAAATTCAGATTCTGATTTGCCTCTGTTGGTTAAATTGTTGTAAAATACTTGTTGTAAAGTACTTGCTTAAATTGGAGTAAAATAGCAGTTTTCTGTTTTCTGTTTCTGTGTTATTGTTAGTCTATTTTCTGTTTCTCGTTTATACCATTATGTTCAAAACAGAAACTTATACCTAAACCAGACATCAAGAAACAAGAATTGTTTCGGGCTAAATTGGAGTAAAATAGCAGTTTTCTGTTTTCTGTTTCTGTGTTATTGTTAGTCTATTTTCTGTTTCTCGTTTATATCATTATGTTCAAAACAGAAACTTATACCTGAACTAGACATCAAATTCTAGAATTGACGTGTTTCCACAGATCCAGAATGCATTTAGATGGGGTGAACACGTGTTTCCACAGATAAATATATATTCAAGCAACCATATAACCATAACATCAAAAGCAATAAAAACAGACACCCAAGGTTTTGACTAAATCGAAAACTTTTGAGGACAATAGAAAAACCACTCCAGGTGTTCAACGATCACACTTGTAATCGATCACAGAAGAAAAAGGGTACCAATCAGTTTCAGATCCAGAACTGTTGGTATTGAACAACAGAACAAGCATGGCAAGCAAGGTAGCAATGTCCAATTAGTGCAAGCAGAACCAACAGGTAGCCATGCAAGGAGGGGAATGTTACGTTCCTCCTAAAAATTAAGACATCTGAAGAAAAATCAAATGGACCCAAATAACGATCCTAACGAAAAAGGAAGAGGTATCCATATATAATATCATGATATCGGTGTTCAAATTATGTTAACATAAAAAATGTTATGGCAAATTAAGTATAGAATCAATTTTTCATAGCATTAAACTTGTTACAGTGAGACAAAACTATAAATCCACAGGCACAAAGCATAACACTATGCATATGTATGACTATAATTTAAGAATTGATTGTTGGCAAGCAAGCAAGCAACACAGCTTGGCAGCGACAATCAATCTCACAACAGCTAGTAAAATTGCCAACCCCAACTAATATAGAGTGGGCAGCAACAGCCAAGTAGCAGTATTTATTCCCTAATACTGCAAAAGTTAATCACCAACCAATCAGAGAACAGAACAGGCATCAGCAACCACTTCACAGCTACGGTCATGTGCCCATGTGCTAAAAACATCTCCACTACAGTAAGCAGCAGAAGTTATAATCTTAAAGGGCAGTGATTAATATTGTAAATTCCAATAACCCTAAAACATAATTATTAATCACAAACTTATTACCATGCCTCATTATTCTGCAGCAAAATTCGCACCAGCATTCAAGTATTCATATATAGAACTTGCAGTTCACGTTCAGTATCCACATCGCAGTCAATGAATCATAGGTCCATCTCATATGTGCAGCATCAGCTAGAAGTTAACATGATGTTCATGTCGTTAGACCATCACAGCAACTAGAACCTCTTTTAGGACCATTTTTTCCCCATTATCAAGTCAGAACCAGAAACCTGAAGGATATGATTTTCTGAAACAAATAGCTGAGCTATATAAATCTTTCTTTTTAAAAAAAAAAAAGTAAAGCTATATAAATCTTACCAAAGATTAGATCATCCAGAGAAAACTAGTTAACATATGTAAGTCCTCTGCAGCCAGCATACTGCTAAAACAACCATACTTCTAAAACCAGCATACTGCTGCAACCAGCATCAATATTCCAATATTACAAAAATGAAAATAATATGACAATGACAAACATGAGAATAATGTTTCCAATTTCACCAAAATAAGAATAATGTTTACAATATCACACTAATTCCAATAATGTTTAGAATATCACCAAAATGACATTCACTAATGTCCCCATAACTACTCCTGGAACATTGACTTGAACACTCCTGGAATATTCACTAATTCTTCTACCATTAGCACCATATCCCAACACTTTTCTCTAATAACATTTACTAATTCTACATTTACACACTCTTACACAAAAATGGTCATTTGCTCATATCAATTAATCCAGTTGTGATCTATCCAATCCATGATTCTCAGGTTGTGATCTATCGAACCCATGCTCCACCGGTTGTGATCCATCCAACCCATGCTCCACCGGTTGTGATCCATCCAACCCAAACTGTATCTGTAAAGATTTGTAAGCAGCCAAGTAGAAAGAAACTATTAGAAAGTGAAAAGTATTAAATATGAACTTTTTAAGTGAAAATTTTGGGTTATTACACTTTCTTGACTTCCGATCACTGTTTCCCGGGACCGGGTTCCACTATTGTTAAAAATCGAGCTCTGTCGAACATGTTGTTGATGATTAACAAAATGATATATTATTATTATTATATATTTTTTTTTTTTGCATTTTCTTCTTCCATTGGCAACCAACAATGCACAATATAACAAAATATTTAACAATTAATATACCTGCAGTTCACTAGGACTGGTGATATCTACTTCTGATGGGCCAAATAAATTTCTACACGTGTCCGGGAGTGGTGTATCTCCTTCATCTCGCTAATATATACCACAACAACGCACAATATCATAAAGCTAATATACATAACTATGTATATAATATATACCATTAATATTAAAAATATTGAGACAAGCACCTGTTTACGTTTCCCTGTTCCTGGTGCTTTTTTCTGCTTGGCTTTAACCTTCCGCATTTCTTTCTCCATCCTAGATGCTCTCCTCAAAGATGGAGGTCTTCCTTTCCCTCGCACAACATTTGGACTTAGTACGGGCTTTGAACTACCAACAGCATTTGTGTCCAGTGTTGTACAACCAGCATTCGAACCTACCAGGGGCGTAGAACTATTAAATATGACATACTATGTATCAAGCTTTACTTAAAAAAAAAACAAAAATGCAAAAATTCAAATATGACATACTAACTATCAAGCTTTACTTAAAAAAAAAAAATATTAGAAATATTCGCATACAAACCTGTTTGAGTCATAGATGGGGGGTGTTGATTATCACGGTACAAGTCAATCATTGAATATAACTTCTTTTTTGCATCTTCAAACTGCTCATTGGAACCCGCTGCATAAGTTATCATCTGATAACATATATTCAGCAAACTTGAATATCTATTCCCATCTGGCCTCTGATTCCCAGCATCATAGCTACTGTGGATTAACGTATATCTCCTCTTAATGTCCTTCCTCCATCGATCTAAAATGTACCGGTCTGGCAATAACTTTATACCGTTAGCTTTGAAGATGGCTAAAATATGCCTACACAGTATCCCTCTCATCTCGAATAACCCACATGAACACTTTCCATCGCAGTCTTCCACATTGAAGTTCACTGAATACGTAACAAGCTTAGTGAACTCTTCAACGCGAACTTCATCTTCTACCAGATATCTTTTCATTACACCATCCTCACTAAGTAGACACGGATCCATATCGAGCACACCCATTACTTGCTGCTGGACTTCCCTAAATTTAGCATTCGTGTACAACTCTTGAAATCTCTTCTCAATTGGAGATCTAGATATACAGGGAATGGTGACGCTAAATGTGTGGAAGTCAGCATTGTTTTCATTCTCAATTTTTTTCCTCAGTGCACTGTCAAACTAGTCAACAAACTCCTTCAAATTTGTCTTCGCATGAACATAACCATCAAAAAAAGCATTCATACTTTCACTACGCTGGGTTGTACTCATTCCAGCCCAGAAGTACTCTTTTAAGAATACTGGTACCCAATGCTGACGCTCATCATATAAACTTTTCAACCAGACATTCTCATGTAAATCATATGTGTTAAGTAACCCATCCCAACATTTCTCAAACTCCTCAACTGTTTGAGTGTCGTACACACATTTCATTAGGTGACTTTTTAGTCCACTTTTGTAGGCAGCATATGACCCAAGCTTCTCGGAAACTTTCTTCAGTATATGCCATAAACAGAATCTATGCCGACTTTCTGGAAAGACCTTAGCAATTGCATTTTTCATTGCTCTATCTTGATCAGTAATAATAGCTTTTGGAGGTATACCATCCATACACTGCAACCAGGTCTGGAATAACCATGTAAAGGTGTCGGTATCTTCACTTGAAATCAACCCCGCTCCCAAAAGAATGGACTGTCCGTGATGGTTTACACCAACAAATGGTGCAAACGGCATCCCATATCTATTCGTGAGGTATGTGGTGTCGAATGTGACGACATCACCAAAATACTGGTAGGTCGCCCTACTGCGTGGATCTGCCCAAAAAACATTCTTTAGCCTCCCATCATCACTTAAGTCCATCAATGCAAAAAAATCATTATTCTTGTACTGCATCCTCAAAAAATAATCTCGAAGTGCTCCAGCACCACCTGCACCAAGTCGTAGATGACGTGCCTTATCTATATAATTGCGACAATCCTTTTCTAAAAATGGGAGGTTCTCGAAACCTCCTGCACCAACGACAAGAGATCCGAAACTCTTATTCATCCGGATCCCAGCCAAGTCGTTTGTATCTAAGACTCTTTTTACAGTCTCACTCACTTCTCTGTTACAACGAAAGAAGCGAGATTTCTTTGGACTGAGGTCGTGATTATGTGTATTATGGACTGTTAATAACCGCATCTTTCCTTCAACCTTTAAGGCATTAATCCTTGCCTTACAATCCGTCTTTCCTGTCGGGCGTGGCTTTGCAACGTTCAAACTCTTAAACCGGGCTTTCCCTCCATGGGCACAACCAAGAGTGACATATCTGATACTTTGATCATCTCCCTTCTCACTCCTTTGTGTCATCACCCCAAACCCGCATTTCTTAGCATAATCCTTATAATAACTATGTAAATCTTCAAAAGAATTGAATTCCATCCCCGACCTTGGCTCCTCAATTATATTATCACCATCCGTTTGCACTAATTGTAGTGAACATGTAGTGCAATCGTCGGTTTCAGGTGATTTGGGTCTATCATCTTTACTTTCTTCATCAACAATTGAGTTTGTACATGGCACTGCAGTTTCCCTACAATCGGGACTATTCTCTGAACAACCTCTTCCGCTCGTTGCGGAGCTTGTAGCGATGTGAGGAGTCAGAGTTCCCATTCCATATTGAAATGGATAACCAACATTCTGCTTACAAATAAATAAAAACAAGAGCAATTAAACTCTAAAAAACCCCCAACTTACATAACAAACAAAAAGACATTGAAAACCACCTGAATGTTACTGGGATATTGGCTGCCATCCGGATATGGCAGAAAAACTGGTGACCAGTAACTGTGCATGTGATTTGGAAAGTTTATATGATTCGTTTGAGGGATGTCCTAGCATAAAGATGTCATTTCCAATAAGTAGACCATTAAGTAGACCATTAAGTAGACCATTTCCAATAAGTTTTTGAAATATTAAATAACATACTGAGGTAGGGGTGTTTGAGCTAGATGGTATTAGCGGATTTGAGTGTTCTTCCCCTTTTCCAATGCCCTGTACACATTGTACAATAAAAACAAGGTCAGTCTCTGGGAAGAATACTCTAAGTGAACAAACAAGTGGAATGGTCTATTTCTCACTGCAATCTTAAAAGATTACTCCGCAGCAAACTATGCACATGTTTATACTTCTTTTTGCAAAAAACAAAATGTGCATCTCATTTAATATTCCTGAGATATTTTTATTCTATTCATTGATATGTATAATCTCTGCTCTTGTTGATTATTACACCTAGGGAGATGCAGATTTTCTAAGGTATCATGGAATGCAAGAATTTGATCAGGCAATGCAGCATCTAGAAGAAACTTATGGTGTAAGTTTTGTCTTTGCTTAAGTACAAAGCTGTATTCAGTTGCAGGGGTCCTGATATGTACTTAATGGCTATCTATCTATTTGTGTTTATTCTTATATTAGGTAAGCTTGTGAAATACTATTAATATCTTGTGAGAATAAGAAGCTCGAGAAGATGTCTCATGTAATGTCATCTATTTATGCAAAGTCCCAAAAAATAACCCAACATACGCTATTAACTGAAACTGCACCTTCTCCCCACTAGAAGAATAGGGTGAAGGGCGAGGTTGTGATTTAATAGCCACTGTGTGCGTGTGCGCGCTTTAGATACAAGCTAATCTTAATAACATAACGCAACAGTCCTTAAAAAGAGTCCCTAAAACACTAATCTAAAAATAACTAAATTAGATACAAGCTTAAATTGAGCAACTTTATTCAAGCTTCTATCCATCCATGTCCAAAACAAACAGAACCAGGAATAACATAGCCACTCGTCCAGGTCCTGAAATCTAATGCAAGTTCATTTATCAGAAAAGTTCATGCAGATTCACCAACATCACCAACTACGAATAACTGCATCCATAAGTTAAAGATAGCAATTAATTAAAATTGTAATGCGGGCTCAGAAGATGCCGTGATTCATGGGAAACAAAAGTGAATGACCTTCAAATTTCAAATCACTACAAGTTCGAATATAATGTGTTTTTTTTATTTTTTTTATTTTTACACAGAAACATGAATTTCATTCATGTGAATCTGCTAACTTCTACGGCCTAAACACATGAACACGGAGCTGGGTTTCCAAGCACACAGAAAAAAGCTGCTTTACCATTGTATGCATTCCAGATGATATCCACCGTGCTGGACCAGTTCACCTCACAGCTCAACTGGACCACGAAATCCCAGAGCTTTCTCGACAGTCGATTTGAAGCCGAAGACACTTATGTCCTTCCTTAACTCCTGCAAGCAAAAATGTAAGAGCAAACTCAAGAAGATGAAGCTCACCCAGGCCGAAGAAGCTCACCCAGGCCGAAGCTCACTCAGGCCGAAACTCACTCAGGCCGAAACTCACCCACGCCGAAGAAGCTCACCCAGGCCGAAGCTCACCCAGGCCGAAGCTCACCCACGCCGAAGACAACGCAAGCTTACGATCTGAAGCAAAAGAACCAGTCGAAGATCTCTGTATCGGCTTCGAGCACCAAAGAAGCTTTCGAAAATGTCGGGCCGAAGACGAGAGAGGTCGAGCGGGAACGAAACCAGAGTTTTGTTCTATTTTCCCCCTTTTTTTATTTATTTATTTTATTTATTTAATGATTTATTTACTACCGACGTGGCATTAAAAAAATGCCGTTTACTCGCCGTTTGCATTCGGCACTTGTGTGTAGAAAAAGTGAACTAAAATATATGACTATAGATAGTTCAATGTAAAAATTTTGTGATAAAAAAAAATAAAATTTACATTTGACGTTGGCAATGACTAGCGATTGTCAATGCTCTAAGGTTGAAGAAAGCTTAACTTTCTTAGTTACTCGGGTAGTAGTTTCTCCCATCTGAACTCCTTCCATGTCTAATCCTACGGGAGAGGTGATCGTCCCTTTTCGAGAGTTGCCACTTCCATCATCTTCATTAATTATAAAGTCATTTATAGCCCTTACTCTTCCATTCCACTTAAAAGTAGAGCCTAGGACCATCTTGTGCTTTCATGCATATAGGGCACTGTTGAGTCTTTTTAATTATTGCTAATTCTGTCAAGCCCGGTCATTAAACTATATTCATTAGTTATTATTTTTATAATAAAATATTTAAAATTTATTTTTATCGTAAAAATTATCAAGTGATGTTTTAAAAAATCATATTTCACTCTAATATTTAAGTTAGTTTATTAAGTTTTGTGTAAAATTTAAATATTTTCATATAATGCCACAATCGAGATTTTATGAACATTAGAAATTTTCGGTAAAACATTTCTGTGAGAATAGTATTTTCCTTATTCTTTTATGGAACCTGCCAGTGCCGGTGGGCTGTCTAAAGTGTGCCACTAGGCATACGACTAATTCAAAATTTGTGATTTTTTTTTTTCATTTTCTTTTATGCATTTTTTTAACATCTTAAAAATTAAAAAATATATATATTTAATTCCATTAATAGTCAATTCTTTAATTAAATATACACAATGGGTAGAATGGAGAATCATGTCATCAATCAGCATTTTCCATCTTTTACATCACAAGATGAAAAAAAAATTATAATAAAGGCAATTCAGCCGATAACATGAACAAAAAGTAATTGTATATAATGTGTAAAAAGTAATTGTATATAATGTTAAAAACTAGTAAGCCTATCATTAACATCCATTCTGCCAAAAAAAAAAAAAGGGGACCAAAGTAGTCGTGTAATTGACAAGAAAATCACAGCCTTACAGCTAAAAAAAATGTCTGAATATACAATGAATCAACATTCGTTACAATATAAATTCTAATTGCATTGTAATTCAGAAACGAACAGTTTCTACAAAATAGTGCATGATCACAACATCTTGTTTCAACAGAAATTTGCCCCAATTCTACAAAGTCACAAAAGAGAACAGACCATTTCAAGACGCGAAGGATGCACTGGAAAAACTACGATCCTCAAAACATGTAATCTTTGAGACTTAATAGCATCACTGTTCTGCATTTCATTGATGCGTAGCAAAAGAACTGAAAAATCAGAGAACAAGGTAAAAAAACGATCAAGTCAAGCAGATAAGGAGAAAGTAGACTCTCAACAAACACAGTTGCATAATCAACACGCGAGTCAAAGCCACTGAAGTCCTCAACATATTCAAGAATCTCTCCGTCAGGATTACTTCCCATCAAATCGATTCCATTCTTCATTGACACAAGCTGACCACCTCTGGAAAGGCAAAGCGAGTCTACCGGAAAATAATCATCGGAGTCACTCTAAGCATTGGTGCCCAGGATTCTATGACTCCATATTCCATCATTCCCCATATCTCCATATGGGTACTCATAGAAACAATAAAACAAAGGCGCTCTCCAAGATTGATCAGAGTATCGATGCGTACATACCCGTTGTAACCAAATAAATCCCAGGAGGGCATCGGCATTTCGTGGAATTTCTCCTCGGCTAAATCAAACACACGTATTTTCTGACTAGAAAGTGGCTCGCGGCACATTCGAAGACGCTAATGCAGAGACCCACTGCAAAGGATCCCAGCTGAATCGTCCGCCTGTCCTGGATCGTCGAGGCCTCGAAGAATCCTCTTCCATGAATGTCATTTGAAAGAGAGAACCTTGGCTTCAATTTCCCGAGGAGGAGGCATCCGGAAATTGGCAACGAGAAGCTTGTAGTCATCAGTGGATGGATCATATCCAAAGCCATGCCTGTACTTGCGCCCACGGAGTGAAATACCAGCATCAGGCAGTTTCCTGTAATTTCCCGCTGAAGGATTCCTAATATAGAAATCCCTATGGCTATATAGAGACACACAAACAAGACCACTGCAAGACCCAATGAGGCTAACATAACGACCCCGTTTCTGGAAAGGGACGGCGAGTATACTTGGAGTGGTACTGTGCTCAAATGGCGCCTCACAGTCTAGGCATCGAATTTCAGAACCGGCTGATATGAGAAGTCTTTGTGAGCACTCGGACGCTCGCCGGAACTGTGATTTGGCGATTTGGTGATCCGAGATTAGGGAGTGCCAACATTTACTTACACACTTGAATCGTACCAAAGACTTGACCGGCAACCGCAAGAGGATTTCTACGACGACGTTTTCGGGTAGATGTAGTGGAAAACCTCGATGACATAATCATTTACACTTCGTAGACATCGCTCTAATTTCAAGTTTAATGTGACCCAACAATGCTCTGGCACCTTTGGCTGGAGTGATAATCGGAAAGTGAGTGCATAGATTACACTTGTTACGATGGTGCGATTATGTACTTCCGCTTAAAAATAGAGAGAAAAGAGTAGAGTGCGCAGTAATTAATGACACATTGTACAGGAATTCTGCACGCGAGAGTTTCAGACGGTGAAAAGTTTGCGGTGACGTGATAGAATGATGGAGAGAAGCGTGTTGTCAGTGCAGAGTAGTGTCAACTGTGAGTACAGAGTAAGATTGTGATCTTCCTTTTGAAACTTGGGACACAAGTTTCTTGGTCAAACCAAGATTGTACGAGTACTGATAATTTTTTAATTCAGCTAAATATCTAAACATAATTTAAAATTGTGATATTCCTCTTTGAAACTTGGGACACAAGTTTCTCGATCAAAGCAAAATTGAATGAATCTGCGCACGTGAATCCAAGCGATAATACTTGTTTTGAGCAGTATTTTATATTACAATACTGCTACAGGTACCCGGCCTGGGGTACCCGTAGCGGAATCCCTGACGTGGCTAAGTCAGGGTTAAATTATATTAAAAAAAAAAAAAAGGGGCAAAAGAGCCGATTTCATAGTGTCAAAAACGATTTCTTCTGATTTAGATTTCGAAGAACAGCCGCGCATAACCCGAAACCCACTTGAAACCCAGAAATTCCTGCAGGTTCGTCGTTCACGGAGATCAATCGTTTGTTCCGAAACCCAGAGGAGATTTTTCGAGCGGGTTCGTCGTCCATCTGGTTCTTCCGAAACCCAGAAACCGTTTGTTTGTTCCGAAACCCAGAAGAGATTTTTCGTGCGGGTTCGTCGTCCATCTATGGTTTCTTCCGAAACCCAGAAACCATTTTATCTGCGGGTTCCTCGTCCTCCATCTATGGTTTCTGCCGAAACCATTTTGCACTGAACTTCTACCGTTCGTCGTTTCATCGCGTTCAAGTGAGTCCTCTGTTTTATGGTTTTTTTTTTTTTTTGTATTTTTCTTGATCAGTCCTCTGTTTTATGGTTTTTTTTTGTATTTTTCTTGATCTTTGGCTCTTGCTCTGTCTCAAGAAACGCTAGTCTTAAGAAAAATATGTTCGCAGCTGCTCTTCTTCTTTTATAAGAATGTTGTTGTTATTTATTTTGTTGTTTTGTGAGTATAATAGGAGTGTATATGCAATAACAATGGTTGCGCAGTGGCTGATAGAGAGACAAAGAGATTAGGAACAGAGTGAATAATCAATCATGGCCATGGTACCCGGAGTTTAGGGCTTTGGATTGGTTTTTCTAACTTTTTTCATCATCTGGGGGCTGTTGGATTTGGTGGGTATGAGAAATCTTTGAACTATAATGGCCACCAAGTCTCCTTTGTTGTTGTTTTTGGCACTTAATTTGTGATGGTCAATGTGGTGATTTTTTTTGAATCTATAATACATGTGAAGAGGTCAAGGTTGTTGTAAATGTGCCTCTTCACGTGCATACACATTGTCATTGTCTCTTTGTGTTTCATAATTAGGGCTTCACCATTCACATGCACATACAGCCTTACTAATTGAATATGTTATGAAAGTGCCTTGACCACATGCATTGCAACCCCACTGTAAAAAAAATGTCCACTCTTATTTTCGAATTTGGTTCGTCCTTTTGCATTCATTAGCATCTCCAGATGATCATATTTATGTTTGCCGTGTAAAAAATAAACGATTTTGTTTGCCGTGTACATCCCATTGGAGATTATCTTTGTTTTTGCTGGTTTTAGCTTTCTAGCGTACCTTTTGTGGTAATTTAACCCCTTCTATGAAATTTTGATGTGTAGGGTGCTCCGTACAGTGTTGAACTCCCTGAAAGAGTTGGGCAGCCTGACTGTTAGGTATGATTTGAAATCTGGTATTGTTTTTATAAATAAAAAAAATATAAAAACCAAAGAAAGAAAATTGCAGTTGTTCTTTGTTGCTTCTCTTATTTTACTGTTTACAATGATCTGTAGGATTGAAAGTACCAAAAAACAAAGAATAAAATGTGGTTTGCTTGTGTTATTGCTTTTAATCTCATATACGTTTTAATTATATATGTAGAGAAAGGTATTACTTTAAACTATTGCAAATTTAAGACTCTTGAAAAAAGTATTCAAACTGCATACAGTTTTGGAGAAACATGAATGTGGTGCGAGAATCTCTACTAAACATAGAAAGAAAACAGCAGCAGCCTTATAATGAGATTATTCTAACAGAATTCTGATGATCATCACGTGTTCTCAAATAATATAATCAATTGTGGACAATTGAAATTGCTTTTTCTGTTCTTAAGTTTTGTTACCAGTAGCAGACTTTGTTTGTTCCTAGTCTCAATTATGACACGGATGGAAACACAGATTCTGTCATTGTTACTTCCTTTCACTTGTTATATTATTTGTATATGATGGAATTGTTCTGTGTATGCAAACACTTCTGAATGATGTCAAATTATTTCTGCAAAAGGAAGTAATACTAACATTCCATGTGAAGATGATGTGGTTTTCACTATTAAGGATAATGCTGTTCTAGCTTGATGTTCGACACGATTTAAAATAACAAAAAAGCTGAATCCACCTCTGTGATCTTTTGTTATCAATTTTTAAATAGACTTGGAATTAACCTCCTTTTGGTTCGTCCTGTTGCATTCATTAGCATCTCCAGATTTCCGTTCTATCAATATTTTTTTTCATTTTGACCACTCATGAAGCATCATGTGCATGTAGATCACGGGAAAACGTACATGTTTGCATGTAATGCCACTCATTTTAATGCTGTATATAAGCATATGCATATCTAATGCTTTTCTGAAATTGATAGACTGTTTGTCCGAAATGGATAGATTCCTATATATGTTGGGTGAGGCGGCATTTGCATTTGGTTCATCTAATGCTTTTCTGGCTTTTCTTACCTTTATTAGACTGAGAAAAAAATAATGTCAATACAATTTTGAGAATGTTACAGTCATAAATAAGTAATTTGGTTCATCACTTTGCTATCAGTTCAAGCTTTCTATTAGTTCCTCTCGGCATGGGAAAAGGGGAAGAACACTCATCTTCCCAAACACCATCTAGCTCAAATTCCCAAACCGCTGTATGTTATATTTTTTACAGGTGTTGCTTTATTTCTATTTTGAGTTGATATTTATTTTCAAAATACATAAATAACTTGTGTAACAACATGCTAGGATATACCATCAAGTAACCGGTACTTTGTAGATTACACTAGTCCCGGTTACTACGGACCACTTCCTGCTTGGCCAATGCCTTTATCTCCATATCCTGATGGCGGCCAATATCCAAGAAACTATGAAGTGGTGATTCAATTGTGTTCTTGTTTTTTTGTTTGTATAAGTTGGCCATATTTTTAGTTTAAGGGAATTGATTTCTTTTTTTTTTAGCAGAATGTCGGTGACCCGAACCCTCTCATGGCTACAAGCCCCGCTATGAGTGGGAGAGTTGATATAGAGGAACCACCTGAGTGTAGAGAAACTGATATTCCATGTACATCTGAAAGAGTTGAAGAAAGTAAAGAGGATAGACTCAATTCAGAAGAAACTGAGGTTGGGATTGGCGGGACACCACAGTTAGAGGATGAAGTTGGTGGTGATCTCATTGAGGAGCCAAAGTCGGGAATGGAGTTTAATACGTTTGAAGAATTAATGGCTTACTATAAGCATTATGGTAAAAAAAGCGGGTTTGGGGTATTGATAAGAAGGACTGATAAAGGGGATGATGGCACTGTCCGATATGCCACCCTTGGTTGTGCCCGTGGTGGGAAGGCCCGGAATAGGACATTGAATGTCGCTAGACCACGTCCAACAGGAAAGACAGAATGTAAGGCAAAGGTTAATGCCTTAAAAGTTGATGGGAAGTTCCGGTTGACAACAGTGAATAATCTCCATAACCATGGCCTTAGCCCAAATAAATCTCGCTTCTTCCGATGTAATAGAGAAGTGAGTGACTCTGTAAAAAGAGTCCTAGATATAAATGATATGGCTGGGATCCGAATGAATAAGAGCTTCGGATCTCTCGTCGTTGGCGCTGGTGGATTCGAGAACCTCCCATTTCTAGAAAAGGACTGTCGTAATTATATCGATAAGGCAAGACATCTAAGACTTGGTAAAGGTGGTGCTGGAGCGCTTCAAGAGTATTTTTGTAGGATGCAGTACAAAAATCCCGGTTTCTTTGCCCTGATGGATTTGGATGATGAGGGGAGGTTGAGGAATGTCTTCTGGGCTGACCCCCGTAGTAGGGCAGCCTACCAATACTTCGGTGATGTGGTGACATTCGACACTACATATCTGACGAATAGATATGGGATGCCCTTTGCACCATTTGTTGGTGTAAACCACCATGGGCAGTCAATTCTGTTGGGAGCAGGATTGATTTCCAGTGAGGATACAGAGACCTTCGTCTGGTTATTCCAGACGTGGTTGAAGTGTATGGATGGTATCGCTTCTAAAGCTATTATCACCGATCAGGACAGAGCGATGAAAAATGCAATTGCTATTGTCTTTCCTGAAAGCCGACATCGACTTTGTTTGTGGCATATACTTAAAAAAGTTCCCGAGAAGTTGTCCTCCTATGCTTCCTACAAAAGTGGGATGAAGAATGCGTTGATGAAATCTATGTATGACACGCAAACTGTTGCAGAGTTTGAGAAATCTTGGGATCAGTTAATCACCACTTACAATTTGCATGAGAATGTCTGGCTGAAAAGTTTATACACTGAGCGTGAGTCTTGGGTACCTGCATTCTTGAAGGACTGTTTCTGGGCTGGGATGAGTACAACGCAGCGCAGTGAAAGCATGAACGCGTTTTTCGATGGTTATGTGCATGCGAAGACAAACTTGAAAGAGTTTGTCGATCAGTTTGATAGTGCGTTGCAAAAAAAAATTGAGAATGAAAATAATGCGGACTTCCACTCATTTAGCGTTACCATTCCTTGCATATCTAGATCTCCTATCGAAAAGAGATTTCAAGAGTTGTACACAAATGCTAAATTTAGGGAAGTTCAGATGCAACTAACCGGCATTATTGATTTAGATCCAGAGTTAGTTAAGAGGGATGGTGCAGTAAAGACCTATCAATTAGAGGACGAAGTTCGTGTGGAAGAGTTCACTAAATTGGTTACCTTTTTTGTGGACTTCAGTGAGGAAGGTGCAGATGCTAAGTGTTCATGTGGTTTATTTCAGATGAAGGGTATACTGTGTAGGCACATTTTCGCTGTATTTAAATGTAACGGGATAAAATTCCTGCCAGAGAAGTACATTTTAGACCGATGGAGGAAGGATATCAAAAGGAGATACACGTTAATCGGTAGTAGTTATGATGCTGGAGATCAGCGGCCAGATGCTTACAGATATGCTAGTTTATTAAAAATCTGTTATGAAATGATTACTCATGCAGCGGGTTCAGAAAAACATACTGAGGATGCCACACATAAGTTACATGCAATGATTGAATTATATAATGAGAAAGTAGACCCTTCATCGATGACCCTCACTGGTTCCAATGTTCCTTGTACTCAAAATGACACAACCACAGTGGGTAGTTCGAAAAAAGTACTCAGTCCATTAGTTGTCAGAGGGAAAGGCAGACCTCCATCTCTGAGGAAAGCATCCAGGATGGAGAAAGACATGCGGAAACTTAAAGGAAAGGCAGCCGGGGCACCAGTAAACCGGAAACGTAAACAGGTGCAATATATTTCAGCTTTAAATATATAGTTTTAGGCCACTTATTTTATTAATGCACAAACTGACTTTTTGCAAATGCTACTTGTTTATTAGAGAGATGGAGGAGATACACCAATGCCGGACACATGCAGGAATTTATTTGGCCCATCAGAGATAGATATTTCTAATGTTGGTTATGTTATATTATATTACTTTAGTTATATTTATACTTGAATTGTTATAATTATGTGTTGACACTTGATTTGAATTTAAGAGTAATTTTTTTTTGCACCAGCTTGTTCAAGACAAATCAGCTTGTGTCATTGGTGGAACCCAGCTTGGACAACCAATGTGTGGGAGTCAAGAAAGTGTAAAATTATCCAACTTTTTCATGTACAACCAATAGTAGTATTGACATTACTCTGATTTTTTGCTTATTAATTTTTATAGGTGCAATTTGGGTTGGATGGATCACAACCGGGACAAATTAGGTTGGATGAATCACAATTGGGTCAACAGTGGTGGGAAGGCCCAGGGAACTAATTTGCTGTAATATTTGCATATTAGTTCCCACCATTAAGGTATTTTAACATTTTTGTGTAATTTCCAATGTTGGATACGTGCTATGCTTGCTTTTCTATTTTTGGCCAAACAATTGGTTAGGAATGAGTATAAGCTGTGTATGTTACTCCGGTGTTACATAGTCCTTGTTAATGATGGCAGGTATGGGTATGTTACTCCGGATGATGTACCCGCATTGATTGATCAGCATATTGAAAAGGGAGAGATCATAGAACACATTTGGAGGTTTGTCCTTTCGTGGCCATGCATGTTCTTTTCAATGAAATGTTTGGTTGATGATTTTCTTATTAATTCTATATGAAAATTTAGTGGTAATATCACAGATTAGTTCGGTTTCATCAGTACATGTGGTATATGTTATTCAGTATGTCAGTCAAATTGCAGTATGGTTGATCCTGATCTATTGCCAGGATGACCATTAAAAAAATGAAGTTAAACTTTCCTGTCTTTTTATATAAACCACACAATAAAATCATTTGAATTAGCAATTACCTGTAGTATGTTAGTTTGCTCCACTTTTTTTCTTTGATAGGTTACACGTTACGCTGTCTGTTCCATAACATAGGTTGGTTCTATATGAGCCTAATACAAGAATTGAAAGCAAAACCTCTCCATATGAAACTGTGCTGGAAAGTTTTTCTTAATGGGTTTGAAGTCTCTGGAAGAGTAGCTTTAACCCAGTAACTCAGATGCATGCTTCTGAGATACTGGATTCAATTATGTGACTCCTTATACAGACCTCTTTCCTGTCTTCAATTTGATTCATCTTTGGACATGGATTATATCACATAATTTTGCTTGTTGGGTAGCCTTAGTAGACTGATTTTTACCATCCAATACTTCATTTTTCTTTTACCTTACATGTACCAAAAGTTCATTTTCAATATGAGCCTTTTCTATTCTAATACAAAGGTCTAAGTTGAAAGACAATCTCTTGCTGATCGTTATCAGTGAAAAAAAAAAAAAAAGTAATGCAATAAGCCATTTCCTGTCGTCTGAATATGTGCCTTTTTAAGTCTAGTCAAAAGGTCTAAGTTGACAGATAATGTCTTGCTGAATGTCATTATTAAATCTATTTACATAATGTAATGACCATATCTTGTTGTCTGTAATATTAGTAGAGATGATCAGTAAAGATTAAAGAAAGAAAGTATTTTGGTGTTTTTTTCCCTTACATTCGTACTTGTAAAAAGGTCTTTTAATTTCCAATCAATGATCACACTTTCAATCATCGGCATTATTCGAACAATGGTTGAGCATAAAAGTAACAAAAATTATTCCAGGGGGCAAATGGGGGCAGCTGATATACTGATAACTATCTTTCTCCATGCAGGGTGTGGTTGCTCGATGTGAATGACAGTTGGTATTTTGTGATTACTACTGGCATATACTACAGTTATACGGATGGCAATCTTTCATTGCAAAAACTCAAGATATCAAGGCTAACTCTTAATTTATAGATGAGTCATGGGTGTTGTTATTTTGTCATTTTTTGTTTTTTGGATGAAACATTAGTCATTTCTTGTGCTCAAGTATATCAATGAGTTTGGATTCATCCTCCTAATACACTTTACAGATAACACAAAAATAGACCATAATTCATTGCTCATGAGTTCGGATCTCTGCATTATGCCTTTATTTTGGTTCATATAGCACTGGAGAAGAGGAATTGAATCTCTTATATGCTATCAATTTTATCGCATATGCAAGCAAAAAATGTTTTGCTAAGGAGATAAATGATACACATGCAAAAGAAAGTGTACAAATATTAAGCTCTCTCATAATGGTTAAATCCTAGCCAGTTTTTGTATCACTTTCAACCTATCATATTATTTCTTTAGTTGTTTGCTTAATAGGAGAAGAAGTTGAAAAATGATATATAATAATATATTAAATATATAAACAGCTACTTCCACAAGTTATGTCATTGTCATAAAATACAATTAGACTATACAACCAGACTAAGTTCTAACATCACCAACCAACATATAAACAACTTAGATATACATAGCAACTAACTTCTAACACTAATCCTAAGTCACCTATTTGCAAGACAAGTAACATGCTACAACAAATGCGGCAGCCCAATACACTCGGAGTAGTGTGCGTGAGTGTCTTATTTGCGCTTCGCGTACAAGAACCGCCAACTCCTTCTTCACAACCTCCTCATTTCTATTGGATAGCGTCATCTCTCTCATCTCGATCTCATCCGCTCTCTTACGGAGATCAATTTTGCTCTTTTCGATATCATCGAGTATCTTCTCCAGCTCTTTCTTGGCTCTTAACAGTTCATTGTGAGTTTCTCTTAGATCGGACTTTTTGTATTGATCCTCCTCAACCCACTTGAAATACTTACAATATGGTAATCCCTAATCATTTTAAACATTTTTTGGAAACATGTGAGATGCACATAATTTTAAAATTTTGATTAAACATTAATATCATTACCTTTGTGTTGTAGTTAGGACACCCTAAGAAAGGTCGTCCTGGATTTTTTATAGTAGATGAGTATCTTAGTTGGGCTTCAATTTCACAGAAGCATAATGGTTGACCCAGACTTGGTTTACCAAAAGATGAAGAAGAGTCCGTGGTGGAAACCAGCTTATTCTTAAACTGACGGCAAAGAAGAAAGAAAAGGAAAACAGACAATCAAGAACAAAACTAAACTTGCAGCATCTTCTTTCAAACAATATCAACTATCAAGACTAATTTAAAGTCTCTACACATTTAAACTAAACAAATCTTACTCTCCAAACAATTAATAAGATATTCTACGTGTTGGACCTTACAAATAATGAACAGACTAACAGATTAGTTTGAAAAGACAAATAATATATCAAACCAACTCGAAATCTGTTGGGAAAAAGGCAAAAAAGTGGCACATATTTAGGAGAAAAGTCAATTAGTTCGACCCATCACAACTTTCAGCCTTTTAATGGTTCACCAGACATTTGAATGCCAACAAAACCTCAGACACGTTTCGAATAGTAAAGTAGAACCACCACACAGCAAATTAAAAGAAAAGAGGAATTAAACAAACCAACAATTCACAGATTCAGGAAGTTAATTATACACTTTCTTCATGAATTAATCCCATGAGATAAATCTAAGAAAAAGATGCTGAATATTAGGTGAACCTCAACAAGAGATCAAGAGCTTGATATACACCTGACAACGACTACTTTGACATACCAAAACAATATGCAATTAAAAAAAAAAAACACAAAATCTAAACAAGATTACATAGTAACAAAAAATGGATAGTTTACATTTTAGAAAATAAATGTATCAGGATTCAGGACTAATCTAGTGACTAAGATGAACCCTAAATTTCTCCCACAAAACAAAACAACATAAATGTATCAGGACTCAGTATCCTATTTCAATTTCATGCATACATTCACAACAATCAAGAGTAATGTTAGAGAAATAAACCTGATGAACTCGTCCCCCCCTAAAACCCTAAAAGGCTTTTTCCTAAAAAAAAAAAAAAAAAACAGAGTACATACCGATAAAGGGGTTTCAAATCCACAAGTTTCAAATCCACAACTATTTCGAAATCAGTTGCAATTTCGGATCTAAATCAAGTGCTATTTCGAATCTACAAGAATTTCGAAATCTTATATTAGGGTTAGGGTTAGGGTTTTCAGTTATTCAAGATGAATGTTTCCTCAGTATTGGGAGAATCCAAACATTCATTTTGAAGAAACAAACCCAATCAATGGGAGATTCGGTGCATTTTCAAAAGAACACAAGAAGATAAGATACTAATACACATGAAAGTACCTCCCTTTGTGTTTCGTCTTCTATGACGTCGGTGGGGCAGTCGTGTGTTTGAGCAGAAGAAGATGACCACCCTGCTTGAAACTTTTTCGTTGCTTGCTTGGGAAGGTTCCCGTACGCTTCCGTTCGGGGTTCCATGATCTTCTTGCTGAGGCGAAACGCGGGTTCAAGTCCCTCGGGGTTCCATGGCCGAAACCAGTTTTATGAGTTCAAAAGGCCTTTCTATATCTGGGAGGCAAACGAGTGGATTATTGAAACGGTGCAAACCGCACCGTTTCAATAATCCTACATGGACGTTCCGGGTACGCGGGGGGTACCCCTCCCGTGTGCAAGTAGAATTTTTGTTTATATTATTGAGACTGAGATTTTCGCTTTTTATGAGTAAAAAATAGAAATATTATAACCGAATTATATAAAAATAATTTTTAAATTCTCGTATTTTTATGTATTTATTTAATATTATAAAATTATTTTTATTATAAAATAAATTTAATAAATCATATTAAATTAAATCGATTATAAAATTATTTTTATGTAATTTATTTATGAATATAATTGTGTTTTTTAACTTTTTTAAATATTTAATTTAAAATAATATCAAAAGATAATATTTTATTCGAATATTATTTCATTTCATCTCAATTCAATTCATCTGACAAACCTTCTTTCAAGAAATTTAATTTGGAAATTATTTACAGTGATATGTTGCGTTATAAAATTATTTTTATTATAAATATTTGTAGCATATTAAAATTTTATAAATGATATTGAAATATTTTGTAAATAGTGGTAAAATAATCTATAAATAATTGTGAAATAATTTGAATTAAAATATTTTATTAGATTTTGAAAAATGAGAGAAAATTTTAAATAAATATATTATAAAATTAAATATTATCTTAATACAATTTTTAAATTTAAAATATCTTCTATTAAAATTTTAAAAAATTATAATGTTTATATAAAAATGTAAAATTTTAAATTCTTTTGTATTTGAATAATAGTGAAAAGGAAATTAAACATTTTGAGAATTTTTGGTCTAGTCTCAACCACCAAACATATGTTTTGTATTTGAAAAATAGTATTATTTTTTCAAATTTTAAAACAAAAACTATATTAAAAATTATATTCTATAAAAAATTTTAATTTTATAATATTTTTTATTCAACATTTTCTCTCATTTTTGTCAAATCTCAATAAAACATCTTAATTCAAACCATTTTATTATTATTAACCAAATTATCATCTCATCTCATTCTATAAACATCCTCTAAGATCATTCACAATGGCTTTTTTATTCTATCATTTAATAGACATTACCAAAATCTAATTTTTCTGTTTTACATATTGACTTTTATAATATATCATACATTAATTTATCTATATTTTTCTATATCATTTCAATATTATACTTTTTAATATTTTTTAAGTATTTTAAATATTTTCTCTAACTACTAATAATATTCTCATATCTTTTAATATTTGCACTATCTTTAAAAATTTTTTACTATTGAGAAATAGAGTTCATGAGACCTTTTTCGATTTCCTTTGTACATTTATTTTATTGGTTGTAGATTATATTTCAAAATGGGTAGAGGTCGTCGCTTGCAAAACAAATGACCATCCTATTGTCTTAGAATTTTTGCAATCTCTGTTTACTCGCTTTGGCATGTCCAAAGTTATCATTAGTGATAGGTGTTCTCATTTTTTCAACAAATCATTTTCTGCACACATGAAGAAATATGGAATCACATGTTGAGTTTTTACCCCTTATCACCCTCAAACAATTGGGCAAGCAGAATTGACAAACGAAGAGATCAAAATCATTTTAGAAAAAATTATCAATCTTAATGAGAAAGACTGGTCAGTTAAGCTTTTTAACACTTTGTGAGCTTATAGGACAGCTTTTAAAATTAATCTAGGGATGTCCTCTTATCGATTAGTTTTTGGTAAAACTCGTCATTTACCTGTTGATATTTAGCATCGAGTTCTTTGGGCTATAAACATGTTAACATGTCACTTGATGAAATTTCAGGATTGAGAAAATTGCATATCAATAAATTGGATGAAACTCATCGAAACGCCTATGACAGCTCTAAGCTGGCGAAAGAACGCATGAAAATTCTACATGATTAGAAAATTCATCTCAAACATTCTACACTTGGCCAGGAAGTTCTTCTTTACAACTCTCGCTTACATATTTTTCCTGGTAAATTGAAATCTCATTGGAGTGACCCCAATGTTATAACTAAAATTCATTCTCATGGGGCAGTAGAAGTTCAGAATCCTACAAGCGATATCTCTTTCACTGTTAATGGAGAACGTCTTAAGTCGTTTATGACTTACTTCGAACCCAATGAAGAGATCTTGTTTGTGCAAGATTTCAGGAAAGTATTTTGATCTTTTTTCCCCTTATAACTTTGTTTAATTGCATTTTATCTTTTTTATTTATTCGTTGTTTTGCTTTGATTTTATATCATATGTTTGGTTGTCTATGTTGCTTACTTATTCCTGTGTACTTTGTTTTCTTCTGAGCATCTTGGTAGAGTAGTTAAGCGGAATCACTTTGTGAAAATTTATTTTCAAGCTTGAGCACAGAACATGATTTTTGATGCATCATATTTTGTTAATATGTAGCTTGAAACACTAGGATGTTATACTCATTGAGATGAGACTTTGTGAGAGTTTTGTAGAACGAATGAAAAATTTTGAAGGATATTTTGCACATACTTACATTTGTAGTGTTCCTCAATTTACTATTTATTGATTTAACACAAGAGAAGTAAACTGCAGGACTACTGAGCCTTTTTTTCAAAAAAAAAAAAGAAAAAAGAAAGAAAAAAATATATGAAATCGATTTATGGAGATTTCCTAAATTAAGGGCCAGAAGCAGGTAGTCAAGACTTTGGGACAAATCATGACTAGTAATGAGGAACTGGCTAGTAATGAGGAACACACAGCGAGTTTAGCTCTACACACACATTTGAGTTCTGAGACATTTGCATCAATTATATGTGAAAGATTTTTTGAGATAATTTTGGTGGCTATAGCCCTTGGAGGTTGAGCAGTAACGTGTCACTTTTGTGAGAATTCAAAATTGTGTTTGATTACTTCTGTTTAGATTTCAATCTTTATGTAATATTAATCTCAATTAATTTTCATTATTTTGCTCAAAGATTAGCAAAACGCTTGTTGAGTGGTGTGATTGAGCTAAGTTATTGCATATTTTATATATTTAGAATCCATATATTTCAATTATTTCATGAAATTATTATTAGTTTTAGATGGAAAATAGTTAAGAGGCTTAAATCCAAGTTGTGATTTAAATTGATTTATAGCATAGTTTATGCTTAATTTTATACCTTGTGATTTAATTGGAAAATATTTCTTCATATGCACAATACATCTTTGATATTTTATTCTATCCTTTTATTTATTTATTTTTTCTGATTTCTATTTTTTATATATAGGCCAAGATGTACTGATGCTTAAAGAGGAAAAAAGAAAAAGTTAGAAGAAAGATGCACAATAAGAAAATGCATGCATAGAAGAGAGCAGCCAAACGGGAGGTTCATTCTTTTTTTAACATATTAAAAAAGCACGAGAGTTTTGAATTCTTTTTTTTTTTTTTTTTTTTTTATGCTAGAAACGGACGTATAAAGGAAAAGAACGTTGTTGCTTGAAGAACCTCGATGGCTCCAAACTACAGCTTCTCCAGCTTCCTTCACTGCTTTCTATCTTCATCTCGATTCATTTGGCTTGTTATTTTCTTTCCCTAAGCTCTTTTTAATTTTAGTCTAAATTTTATAGTGTATTTTTGAGATTTTTAATTTATAATCATTTGATTTTGGATATTTTATTTTCAGTATGTTTAAGTTTGATGTAGTTAAGCTTTCATTTAATAGAGATTACAATTACTATAGATTGAT
Source organism: Juglans regia (assembly GCF_001411555.2). NCBI lineage: Eukaryota > Viridiplantae > Streptophyta > Magnoliopsida > Fagales > Juglandaceae > Juglans > Juglans regia. Next base: position 4,049,319 of record NC_049911.1, on the reverse strand, counting down.
TAAAGCTTAATTAGGACTTAAATAATTTTAATTTTATTAATTAATTTTCTAATTAATTGAGATTTTTTTATCTTAGTTGGTTCCTTAATTGTTAATTTCAATTTGTTAGTCTTTTACATTTCATTCCGACACTCAAAAAAATCTAAAAATATGAATATAGTCTATGACTAGTGTCTTTTTAATCTGGTGGTACTCTTCTATTCATTGCACATGCCACCACTTTTATTTTATTTTTTTGAATATTTTCACCATTTTAAACGAATTTGATTTTAAGTAACTTTTCCTGATGAGACGATCTAAGAATTTATTCCTAATTATTAAACGACATCCTCCTGCACTTGAGACAGCTTTTGTTCTGCTCATTTTTTAGTGAGTCAGCTACCATTGATGTTGTTATTGGGATTCTTGCTAGCTTTTTTAGTGGATCCTCGAAGCCAAGCTCCATATTGATTTTGATCTCCATCATGTAAAGTTCTGGCTAAAGATGTCTTTAAACAGCCTGATTCTCCATGTTTGATAATGCCACATTTGAAACAAAAATTGACAACCTCTTATATTTGAAATTAAGCTAGACTTTATTGCCTAAGGTAAGGACCCATCTGATTCCATCATCATCCATATCCACCTCAACTACATCCCCCATCACTTTTCCTAATTGCTTTCCTATGCATCAAGTCATTCCACTAAGTGGCATGTTATGAATATGCACCCATAAGGACTCTTCGGATAATATAATGTATTTTGGTGAACAAGATCCATTAAAAGAATTTAGACCGAAGAGGGTTCTATCTAAGGACCAAGGAGACAAAAACTCCCGGGTGAGTTAAGTACGGTTAGTTTCACCTTATTAATGATGGAACCAACAATGTCTTTTAGGGAGCTAACATTTCTAGTATGTGACACGTTTATATAAAGTTCTTAATCTTAATTTCATGAAAAATATTAAAAATATAACTATATATAAAATTGGTCCTTGATAATTTGCTACATACATATTGAAATAAAATTCTAAAAACACAACTTAATGTCTGTTTCAAATATCTTATGACAATATTACATTGAATGATATTCATTAATTATTATTTTTCAAGTGAAATATTTATAATTTGTTTTCTTGGTAGAAATCATCATGTGATCTTTTAGGAGGCCATATCTCCCTCTAATATTTAAGTTAGTTCATCAAGTTTTGTAAAAAATTTAGATATTTTCGTGTCACATTATGCATATAATGTCACAATCAACATCTTAAATAAATTTTTTCCCACTTAATGAAGTCTAGAGGATAATACCTATAAACTATTTTTTATATAGGCCATCAAACTTAGATTTTTTTTCTGTATTTTTACTTTGGATTCTAATTAAGAAGCGAAATATTTTATTACGAGGTTCATGTTAGATAATTTTATTATTTCACCTAAACTTAGTTTTAGTTTAATATTGGTCGGGTCACTTTCTTGAAAATAAATAATATATAGAAATTATACAAAACTTTGGGAGTATAGAAAAAATATCGGAGAGATGCAATTCTACGTATATTCAAATTTTAGAAAATATTAGAGAGCATATAGAGACTATAAAATTTTTGTGGGGGCCATTTTTTATATACATAGAATTATTAATAAAATCTAGTGGATATTATGAATTTTCGAGTAATTTTGAGCCTACCCTGTAGAATTATTAATTGTGAGAAAGGGTCAAACTTGGCATTCTTATCTATCTGAAGCTCATATATAATATTTATATATAATCTTTTTTTTTTTTTGATAAAATTTATATATAATCAAATCATACAGATTCACCTGCTAACCCTTCAGGTCGATTAATCTTTGTGCCATATTCGGATTGAATCACAATTTATTATGCACAACTTTGTCTCTATTATTACATATCGTGTTGTGCCGTATTCATGGGTATTGCTAAATATTGTCAGCTCTATTCTTATACTAATTCAATATATTATATAATTAAAAGTGATTTATACAAATTCTAAAAAGACAAACGTACAAGTCTTTATAAAAAAAATAGACCCTATTTTAAAAAAATATAAAAAAATTATTTTTTATTAAGTAATGATATACACACAACATATTATACAACACATTATATAACAATGTTATAAAATGATGGCATTTTTATAAAATAATGTTATTTTTATAAGATATTTTACAAAAATACCTTTCATTTAAAACATAATTAAGTAAAGTGTTATAAAAAATATTGTGTATAAATCATTTTCTTATTCTTTATATCCCAAAAATATTTAATAATTATACTTTCAAAATATAGAAAACAAGGAAAAGGCAACAATAATATAAAACCCCAAAGTGAGGATACAAATTGCGGATTTCACTTCTTGCATATCTTATATATATATAGTGATGCAAATTATAGATAATGTACAAGAAAACAAGGGTATTTTTCTTTGTTTTTTAAATACGGCTAAATTAAGATTAAGGCCTCATTTATTTTTTGAGATGAGATGAAATTAAAATTAAAAAGTTAAATAAAATATTATTAGAATATATTTTTTAATATTATTTTTATTTTAAAATTTATAAAAATTAAATTATTTATTTTATTTTAAATTAAAAATTAAAAAAATTATAATAATTAAATAAGATAAAATAAAATATTTTTTCAAAACAAACTGGACCTAAACTTTCCAACTACACGAGAATAAAACAAATGACTGAGGTGGATTGAAACACACGTGCACTTTTTTGTTCATTACTTTTTCAAATGAATTTCTTGGCTCATTTCGTAACATCTATAGACACCGAAGTCACATTTGATGTCAGAAATAGCAGAACATCTAATCTCCGCAGAAAAACAAAACAAGAATATTATATCAAAAAGCAATCCAGCCTAAATTATTGTCTCTCCATGAGGAAAAATTGCTTGTCTAATGTCTAGAACTAAACTCAGGAATATCATTAACATCCATTCTGCCAAAAAAGCCAAAACTCTTGTAATTAACAACGAGAAAAAATGCAGAGCCACCCAGTCTGGAAATACAATGAACCGAAGTACATTCATTTCAATTAAGAAACAAACAGATTCTGCATAATAGTGCATGATCACAACATCCTGTTTCAAAAGAAATTTGCCCCAATTCTACAAGGTCACAAAAGAGCATTGGAACAGTCCAATCCAAGTCGCGCAGGATGCAATGCAAAAACTACGATCTTCCATACATGTCATCTTTGAGAATTATAAGCGTCACTGTTCTGCATTTCATTGATGAGTAGCAAAAGAACTGAAAAAAAGAAAAGAGAGAAGAAGAAGGAAAAAAAAGGATCAATTCAAACACAGATAAGGTGAAAGAAGACTCTCAACAAACACAGTTGCATAACAAACACGCGAGTCACAGTCACTGAAGTCCTCAACATATTCAAGAATCTCTCCATCGGGATTACTTCTCATCAAATCAATTCCATGTTTCATTGCCACAAGCTGACCGCCTCTGGAAAGGCAAAGCGGGTTTAGATCTTTTCCGGCCAGTTCTTCCCGAAAATAATCAACTCTATGCATTGGTGCCCACGATTCTATGACTCCATATTCCATCATTCCCCATATCTCCATATGGGTACTCATAGAAACAATAAAACAAAGGCGCTCTCCAAGATTGCTCAAAGTTTCAATGCATACATACCCGCGTGGTCCATAATCCCCGGAGGGCATCGGCATTTCGTGGAATTTCTCCTCGGCTAAATCAAACCCACCTATTTTCTGACCAGAAAGTGGCTCGCGGCACGCTAGAAGATGCCAATGCAGAGACCCATTGCAAAGGATCCCTGCTGAATCGTCCGCCATACCTGTATCGTCGAGGCCTCGAAGAATCCTCTTCCACGAATTTCTTTTAAAAGAGAAAACCTTGGCTTCACTTTCCCGAGAAGGATGCATCCGGAAATTGGCCACGAGAAGCTTGTAGTCATCAGTGGATGGATCATATCCAAAGCCATGCCTGTACTTGCGCGCACGGAGTGAAATACCAGGATCGGGCAGTTTCCTGTAATTTCCCGTTGAAGGATTCCAAATATAGAAATCCCTATGGCTATATAGAGCCACACAAACCAGACCATTGCAAGACCCAATGATGCTAACATAACGACCCCGTTTCTGGAAAGGGACGGCGAGTACACTGGGAGTGGAACTGTCCTCAAATGGCGCCTCACAGTCTAGGGATCGAATTTTTGAACGGGATGATATGAGAAGTCTTTGTGAGCGCTCAGACGCTCGCATGAACTGCGATTTCGCGAATCGGGGATCCGAGATTAGGGAGTTCCAACGTTTAGATACACACCTGAATCGTACCAAAGATTTGACCGGCAACCGCAAGAGGATTTCTACGACGACGTTTTCGGGTAGATGTAGTGGAAAGTCTCGATGACATAATCGTTTATACTTCGTAGACATCGCTTTTATTTCAAGTTTCAGGTGACCCAACAATGCTTTGGAAACGGTGACCGGAATGGTAACCAGAAAGTGAGTGCAGAGATAACAATTGCTGCGGTGGTGCGACTATCATCTAGCTGTTAAAGATATATAGAGAGAGTAGTGTACGCAGTACTCATTCTACAGGGATTCCTATACACGGGAGACGGTGGCCGCGGTGAGATGACAGAATGATAGAGGGGAGCGTGTTGTCAGTTCAGACCAGTGCCTACCGAGTAGTGAGTACTGAGAGCTCTTAATGAATTTTTTATCTTATTTTTTAAAATATATTATTAAAATATATATATTTTTATTTTATATATTAAATTTTATAATATATTATACATTAATTAATTTATATATTTTTTATATTATTTAAATATAATATTTTTAATATTTTTTATTCATTTCAAATATTTTTCTAACAATTAAAAATATCATCATATCTATTAATATTTACAATATTTTTTTATATACAATATCATTTAATTATTTTTTATTTTAAATTAATTCAAATTTATATGTTAAATCTAAATTTAAATTAATTTAAAAAATAAAAAAATATATTTTATCAATGACTTGAAGAAACGAAATTGTTATTTAAAAGGAATCGAGAAGCTAAAAATCATTATTTGAACAAATTTCGGTGTCCAAAGTTGTTGTTTGAGAGACCCAAATTCTTTGACGCAAAACAAAGATGAAAGCATAGGAAAGAGAGTGGGGGTGGTAAAAAATGAAGATAAAAGATTTTAAAGAGATGGGAAAAATCAGATGAAGAGGAGAGAATTAAATTAAAAATATTTTACATAAATGAACAGTTTTCTCTAGATGTAGTGAGATTATTGTAGTAAAATAAAAAATAAAGATGAAATACAATATCCATTATAGGTATTTTTGAACAAATTTCTTCATAATTTAAAGAAAATTGTATTATAGAATATCCATTGAGAGTGCTCTAGAGCATTAGCATTGGATTATTCATTCTATTCTTTAAATTTTGACTAATATGTAACTTTTTTACCTTTAGCTAATTATTCAAAACTTGAAGTCTATATTGGATTAGTCATCACACTCTCTATAATAATAAAATATTATTATTTTTTATTATTTATATTTTTTTATTTTATTTTCATAATCTTCAATAACCTTCAACAAATCATATTTATTTTTATTTTCACAATCTAACAATCTATAATATCATAATCTCAAATGTATATAGATGGTAAAATCTCATATCTATAATAAAATAATCTCAAAAAATATTTTTAGACTTGCTATAGTTCTTTTCATATTTGAAAAGAATAATGGATTTACTGTAACTTATAGTTTGGATGAAAATAATTTAATTAATTCAATATAGAGCAAATATGGATGATATTTGCTAAATTTGAAGATGAAAATGTATTTGGCTAATCCAATACTAATGTTCTAACATTGCATTTCAATGATCGTGACCGACACCGCCCCTCTCCTTTCTTTCTCCATCGACCGGCGACCACTCCCCTTCAATCCCAGCCCCTTTCGCGCCGCCGTGAGTCCCCACGCACGGCTTGAAGCCACAGCCTTCTCTTCACTCCAGCATCGCCATCGCCCTACCTTCGGCCACCATTTCTTCACCACATCATCATCGATCTCCTAACAACCTAATGCACCCATCCTCAGTTTCGATCTGTCACCGGTGAAGCCCCACCATCAATATTTTCGTTTTGAACATTTTGGTCGTAAATCGCCCTCTACGCCGCCACCCACGGCCAACCACCACCACCAATAGCTTTACCGACATCCCTAAGCCATTCCCTATCAATCTCGAGTCTTGGTTTGTCCCCGTTTAAAAGTGGATTTTTGAGACCCACGGTCACAGTGCATTTTGCACTATTCCGTTGTTGTGCCGCCACATCTAGTACCTCCGTGATTTTTCAAAAATTATATTATAACATTGTAAGTATTTTTCCAAAGAACTTTTGAGATTTAAATGTATTTTCGCGCTAACTCATATTTACTATGAATTGGTTGGTTGTGCTGGACTGAGTCCGAGGAGTAATGGAGTCGGTTGGATTGGATGATAGATTTGTTTATGTGATTGGTTTATGCTATGAGATTTGTTGGCTATTTCGGATTTAGATATTGGTGTTTTGAGTTTGACGTGGGTTATGGTAGATATTGGTGATTTTAGGAATTGATGATATATTTTGGGATTATGAAGGTTTTAAGTTTTAAGGAATTAAAATAAGTTATTTAAGAAGCTTAGCCTTAAATATTGAAATCCATGATTGATTGAAAACTTACGAAAATTACGTGATTATTTTTATAGGTGACGATTTATAGTCTACTCGACATTTTTTAGGAAAATTCTGAAAAATTAAGTTATCCAGATAAGCGGGGTTCCTATGCTAGATATGCATAAAAATAAAATGGGCTGATGTTGATTTTTTAAAATATGCATGTTCTGTTATGAAAAGAGATTTGAACTACTTCAATTATTTATTCTGCATTACTCATGAGATTCAATTTAAGAATAAAGTATTTTCTGGCATGACTGATGTAAACATGAGTTATCTTGTATTTTGCTTCTGAACTATGCAAAAGAGAGCGAATATGAAAGTTTGTGCATAAAATTATGTTTTGTGATTTCTAAAAACTCTGTTCTGTCTAAAGATGTTTTGTACTCTGATATGATGTGATTTCTGAAAATTTTTCGTATGACATTCTGAATCGGGATGTGGTTTGTGGATGGTGATCTATTTGACCTACCAAGGGTGCTAATAGTGGCTTTTGTTTGGATTGGTACCAACTGTTCTGTTTCTGGTGCACCCATTTTGGAAACAAAGTGATTTTTCTGGTGGTCTTTCATGTGTGTTCACTCGAGGCTCCGAGAATAAATAAGGGGAAAATTCACATTTTGTTTCTGTTCAGTTAGCTACCGGGCTTTGCACAACACTACCACGGGGGTTAAACATGGCCTCTGATGTGATTTGATGTTCTGGTATGATGGTGGTCAGTTATGCTATGCC